>NC_141370.1:9455303-9837763 GCF_963921425.1 Dryas octopetala | reverse complement strand
CCAAATTTTTTTTATTTAAAAGTTTTAATTTTTTTTTTAAGAATTTTTTTATTCAAAAATTTTTAAAAATATTATTATTTTTAAATATGAGAAAAAAGACGAAAATACACATGCCACGTTAACAGATAACGGTTTATTTGACAGAAAAACTAACGGAGGTACTATTTTGACACAAAATAAAAATTGAGGTACTTTTTTGCAAGGTTTCAAAGGTTGGGTACTAAATTGAAACAACATGTAAAGTTGAGGTACTAAATTGCAATTTGCTCTTTATTTAATGATACATATTTAGGATTGTATTGATGAATGACACTAATTTAGCATTTGTATCAATATAGGATAATCCGTCAATTCTGTTACAAACTACATCCAAATGAAGGACAAATGGGTCCATTCATATTAATCAAATTTTAATTCTATTCCCAACTTAAAAAATATTAAAACTAAAATGATTAATACTAAAAATGATTAAAATTAAAATGATTAACACTCAAAAATTTAAAATTTAAAAATTATAACAAAAAATATTAAAATTATAAAAGTTTAAAATTAAAAAAGAATAAAACTAAAAAATATTAAAATTTAAAAAATAGTAAATTACAAATATATCAATAAAACATTTGAGTTCTCATAATGGTCATATGCAAATATTTGCTAATTACATGATAGTCAATGGGTCCAACCTAATTTGGGTTACCCTATACTATTCCTAGTAATAAATTACTATCATGTCCTTCAAAAATGTTTGGACTCAAACTTAAAAATAGTGGTTGTCACACAATCACCAAGTTTAAAAACTATAATTAACTGTGTGACAATTTCTAATTAAAAAACGGTAATTGTGTGATAGTTACCAACTTTAAAAGAGTAATTGTGTGACAATTACAAATTTAAAAAGAGTAATTGTGTGACAATTAGCAATTAAAAAACATAAAAACGGTAATTATATGACAGTTACCAATTATGTAATTTAAAAAATTTGGACATTGGTGATGGCTCCAATACTGACCTTGTTACCGCTGTTCTTCGTGGTTTGGGAACTTATTTTACCATGTTTGTCACTGCGGTTTTGAACTTTCCTCCACTGCCTAGTTTCCCTGATATGCGTGCTTGCTTTCTTTCCTTCGAGTCTCATGTTTCTCGGCCTTCTGATGCTTCTTCTCAAGCCTTATTGGCGGCTCATCAACAATCACAGTAGCCCCGTAATAATCTACCTCATCAGCAGCCGCGCCAATCCTACAACAACAACTTCAATCGAAGTGGTGTCTCCTCCTACCGCGCCTCGCGGTGGTCGTGGGCGAGGCAGCGTGGGTGTGGTGGTGGTTGGCAGCACAACCAGCTGTGGCAACAGCAGCAACAGCCCGCATGGGGTCCGGCCTCGTGGTAGCCGCATCCCTCTTCCTTTACTGCTGGTGTTCTTGGTGCCCCTCATTTGTTGTGGTGCACGTTTTGCAATTCTCCTTGTCATCATGCTACCTTGTGTCCTCATGATTCCACCTGACTCACCATTTGCAGGATAACAGACTCATGCGACTCCCTCCTACTTTGGTTCTGGTTCTTCGCATGTTGATCCTACCTGGATTCCTGACACCGGCACCACTCATCACATGATCGGCAATGGTGATACCTTGTAAGATGCCACTCCTTACAATGGTGATAATGTTGTTCCCCTTCATAATGGTGATGCCTTACCCATATTGGTACCCTTCCGCTTACTCTTGGTTCCTTTAAGTTTCGTCTGTCTAATGTTTTCATGTGCCTCACCTAAAAAAGAATTTGCTTTCAGTTGCTCGTTTCACGAAGGATAATTCTGTCTCTATTTCTTTTTATCCCTCTAAGTTTATTGTTTCTGACTGGTCATCTAATGTTACTTTGTTTCGGGGCCCATGTAAGGATGCTCTTTATCCTCTGTCCGTTTGGTCGCCGCAAGCCTTAATTGATGTTTCTTCCACTCTGTGGCATCATCGCTTAGGTCATCTGTCCATTGATGTTTTGTCTCGTTTGTCTTTAGATGCTTCTAGGTTAGGCCATGCGTCTAAATCTTTTTGTAAGCAATGTGCACTTGGGAAGTCTCATAAACTCCCGTTTACATCTAATAATATTGTCGCATCTTTTCCCTTTTATTTAATACATTCTGATGTGTGGATATCATCGATTTCCTCCAATTATGGCTATAAATATTATGTCCTTTTTACTAATGATTATAGTCATTTTTCCTGGATTTTTCCTATGCGTGCTAAGTCGAAAGTTTTCACTCACTTTCGCACTTTTTACTTTATGGTTCGTAATATCTTTAATTGTTCCATAAAATATTTTCAGAGTGATGGTGGTACATAATTTGTTAATCATGCCTTTATACAATTTTGTGATAATTTTGGCATATTGCATCGTTTGTCATGTCCACACACACCCCAACAAAACGGTCTCGCCAAACGGAATCAAAGGCACATTGCTAATGTTATCTGCACTCTTCTCTCTACCTCTAGTGCACCGTTTGCACTCTGGTTAGAAGCGGCCATGACCGCTGTTTTTCTCATCAATCTACTTCCATCTTCTGTTCTTAATTGGTCCTCTACTTTTCAACGTCTATATGGTCACTCTCCCGATCACTCTTCCATTCGTACCTTTGGTTGTGCGTATTACCCGTACCTAGAGGCTTTTGGTATTGACAAATTGGCATCTCGTTCCAAGTAATGCAATTTTTTAGGTTACAGCATGCAATACAAGGGCTATTGTTGCTTGGATCATTCCACTAATCAGGTTTACGTCTCACGTTATGTCATTTTGATTAACAGACGTTTCGCTTTGCTCACCCAGTGTTCGCACCTGCTGCCTCCTCTTCCTCCATTGTGTCGTTGGAGCTACTCCATGTGGTCCCTCATGCCCCTTCAATGATCCCAACTCCCTCTGCGCCGCCGCCTCCAACTTCACCTTCACCCCAACCACCCTTTCCACCTACCTCTTCTAGTCCGTCCAGCAGCAACTCCTCTAATTTCGATGAGCCCGAGGCCCCTCAACCTCCACGCCACTCAATGACTACTCGTCTTCAAGCTGGGGTTGTCATGCTAAAGGTCCGTACTGATAGCATGCACGGTCCGTTATCCCATGTCTACTGATGTTATTGATGCCTTTTCTGCACATGTACCCAAGCCCACATGCTTCACCCAAGCTTCTCGCTTTCCTGAATGGCATCAGGCCATGACCGATGAGTTTAATGCTCTTCCCAAGAACCGCAAATGGTCTTTGGTTCCTTCTACTCCTTGCCTTAACCCACTTGGTTGCAAATGGGTGTTTAAGAACAATCACAACTCCGATGGTTCTCTTGAGCGCTACAAAGCCCGTCTAGTTACCAAGGGCTTTCAACAACAACATGGCTTTGACTACGACAAGACTTTCAGCCCGGTCGTTAAGCCTGCTACTATTCGCATGGTCTTTAGTCTTGCTATTTCCAAAGGATGGTCCTTCCTCAACTTGAAGTCAAGAATGCATTCTTATATGGATTTTTGGATGAGGATGTTTATATGGCGCATCCCCTGGCTTTATTGATTCTAGATTTCCCACACATGTCTGCAAACTGCATAAGGCCATCTATGGGCTCAAGCAAGCTCCGCATGCCTGGTTCAATCGCTTCAGTTCCTTCCTCCTGCGTCAACTATTTGTTTAGAGTACGGCTGACCCCTATCTCTTCATTTATGCTCGTGGGTCTCATTTTCTTGTTTTATTGCTTTATGTCAACGACATTTTCCTCTTTCGTTGTCACTCTTTCTAAGGAATTTGAGATCAAGGACTTGGGCAGCCTTCACTATTTTCTTGGTCTTGAGGTATAACACTCCTCTTCTGGACTTCACTTATCTTAAACTAAGTAAGCTCTTGATTTGTTGTTGCGTACAAAGATGGTGGACTGCATGTCGTGGTCCACCCCCATGGCTTCCAAACCATGACTCTCCAACCAAGATGGCTCTCCTTCCGGCAACTTGTGGGCTCCTTACAATATCTCACTATGACTTGGCCTGACATTGCCTTTTCTGTCAATCATGTTGCTCAGTTCATGTCCAAGCCGTGTGCCATCATCTCATTGCTGCCAAGCGCATCTTGCGTTACATCAAAGGCTCTCTCTCGTTGGGCATCATCTTTCATCCCACTGCTAGCCCCTTCACCCTAAGAGGGTACTCGGATGCCGATTGGGCAGGCTGCCCGGTTACGCACAGGTCCACTTCTGGCTATCTTCTCTTCCACGGGCCCAACCTCATCTCATAAAGCTCCTCCAAATAGCCCACGATCTCTCGTTCTAGTGCCGAGTCTAAGTATCGAGCCTTAGCTCACACTTATGCCGAGTCCATTTGGCTTTCCTACTTACTCAAGGAGTTACGGCAACCTTTCACCAAGCCCATTACTCTTTATTGTGATAACTTAAGTACAACATATATGGTCGCCAATCCGGTGTTTCATGCACGAACCAAACATATCGAGTTGGATTATCATTTTGTTAGCGAGAGAGTCAAACTGGGCACACATGAAGTCCATTTTGTTCCCTCTGTTGACCAGCCTGCTGATCTTCTCACCAAGGGTCTTCACAAGCAACAGTTTCTTTTCCTTCACTCCAAACTTGTCTTTCCTAGGACGTTAAGTTTGCGTGGGCATGTTAAAGAAGAAGTTCAACCTCCATAGGGATTCTTTATCCTATTAAGGTTAGGATAGGTTGCTTGTGTATTTAGTTTGTATTCTTATACTCTAAGTATTCTATTACTTGTAAGTCAAGCTTCGGGCTGTTTAAGTACGTGATATCTACTCATAATGAAACATCCAATTATCAAATCTTACATCTCTCTCTCTCTCTCTCTCTCTCTCTCTCTCTCTCTCTTTGTCATTTTCCTGCTCACTGAGAAATCCATGTCTAAACACCTCAACTTCCCTCCGGGCTTACCCAGATGGCCCATTGTCGACAACCTCTTCCAGGTTGCCCGTTCCAGCAAACCTTTCTTTGAATATGTCAACGCCTCTGTCTACAGTCCTGTCTGGCGGTCCTTGAGGCGGAACATGGTCCAGAACATTGCTTCAGAGAGAGATATAGATAGAGAAAGAGAAAGAGATAAAGAGTAAGTGAGAGTGAGAGAGAGATGAAGGATGGTGCCACCACCAGACATGGGTTAGGGTGGGGTAAAAAGGGGAAGGGAAGATTTGTCATCTTTTTTTTTTTTAGTTTTAATTTAATTTAATTTTTTAATACTTTTACTCTAAAACATAAAAATGAATTTTTTTTAAGTGGCACATAAGAAATGACCATTTTATCCCTCAAAATAAGTATGTGCTAGTCACATCGTATTTTTTAAACGAAAATTTTGATGGAACTAATGGATTGTTCCACATTGATACAAACGCTAAATTAGTGTCCTGCATCAACATAACCCTAAATATGTATCATGAAATAAGATTAATCTCAAAAATATGTGTCCTATTTAAATTTTTTGCCCTTTTATGTATTCCATCTGTAATAAAGATGAGCTTGTTCTCTACAATAGATATAAGTGCATTTTAGAGAGATAAGTGTTCTCTCATTAACTAAATTTGAGACTGATTATTTATTGGTTTGCTAATACTTCAGTGATACGAAAATATATGGTGCAAATAGTTTTATCCAAAAGGAAAAAGAGAATGCATATCTTTAACTTCTATTTCCAACCTCATCTTAGTCATCTCACACATTTTCAAAAAATTGAATTAATTGTTATAAATTTATCATCATGTGAAATTAATTAAAGCATATCCAATGAGACTCGGAAATATTTCTCTTTATCACGAGGCTGATCGGATCTGTCGTAGACACCTAGGAGACCTCTACAAGGCTGACTAAAAGAGGGCCACTAGATGTTTAGGGTCCCAAAATTTACATATTATGTTAGGTTCAATTAACGTGAAAAAAAAAATTAGGCTTCATTTTTTTTTATTGTTTGGCCATGTTACAATCTTAATTTTAAATTATTATACTAATTCTTATGAGCAATGAGTAAAATTTTGGTTTCAAGGAAATTTTCGATGGAAATTTTAATTTCGACAAAAACGACGGAAATTATTATCAAAATACAAAAATTTTGAATGAAACTTTATCATATGTTTATTTAACATATTATCTACTACATTGATAAAAAATATTGAAGAAACCAAATTATTTAACCAAATGTGCGCTGAATGCAAATACTATTAAATAAAATTAGTATAATGAATAAATGAAATTAGGATATTCTTTATACTCTATAATCTATACACTAAATCCTAATACTAAACTCTATATACTCAATAATATATACTCTATATTGTTTTGGATATGGTATAGGACATTAAGGTTTAGACCCTTTAAAGTATTTTTAATTATTTTTTATATAGAAATGTATTAAACATAAACAACTAAACCAAACCCAAAACCAAACCTCAAACCTCTTTTTTCTTTCCAATTGCCCAAAGGCCCAAACACCAATCAACCCTAAACTTTTTTTTTTTTTTTTTTCTATCCTTCCTTTTCCCCGTGACTCACCAAGTCTCCAATCTTCCCTCTCAATCTCTCATTAGCCACCTTCTCTTTCTCTCTCCCAGTTCCTCACTCAGTCATTCCCTCCCTCGCTGATCTCTTCTCTCTCCTCCCTCTCCCTTCCCGATCTCTTCCTCCTTCCTCCTTCCAGATCTCCCTCTCTTCCTTCTTTCCCTCCGCCGACTAGGCCAACTCGCTTCTTCCTCCCCTCTCTCCCTCTAGTCTATACCTCCCCGACTCGAGCCGAAAATTTCATCGAAAATTTCCAACATTTGAACAAAATGTTTTTGGTATAGTGTTAAAATTTTCATATCCCCAAAAAATGAAATTTTACTCCCTGCTTATGAGTAATCATTGGGGAGAAAAAAAAAAGTAAAGTCATACATAGACAATATAAAAATATCTAGAAAAGAAAATAATTTATGATAAATTATTTTTAAGGACAAGAAATGCAAGGTTCTTAACTATAAATTCACCTAATAAAAATTAAATTAAAGGCCATTATGTCCTTTTACGCAAGTCTGGAACGTTAAAAAGGCTACCGAGCGATCGGTATTCACTCGGCATTCTTCCCGAGGGCTTAGCAAATGCAAATAGAGAATACAAATTTTAGGTTGCAGATGTAGCTTTTAAGTTGCAGATGTAGGCTATATATGCAAATTTTAGGTTATAGATGTTGGCTGCATCAGGAGCTGCCGAGCGCTCGGCAGGAATTACCGAGTGCTCGAAAAGAGTTGCCGAGTGCTTGATGCTAATTTTGTTTTGCAATGTAAGTTTTGGACCGGGTAAACTGTGGGTTAAAATGCTTTTTCATTTTGGCCTTGGTAAAATACCCAATAATTTATACCTGTCATGGTCACAACTTGAGTTGTTTTGGCCATGGCTTTTCGTAGTTTATGAATTGTGACGGCTATTGATGCCATCATCTTAAGAAAAATGGTTATAAAAAAAATGAGGAGGATGGTGGTGAAGAGTTTCATGGATAGTAAGATGAGTGGGCTGTAATTTTTAAATGTTGCTAATCCGTATTAGTTAATTGTAAGATGATTGGATTCACCACCAAAAAAAAAAAAAAAAAAAAAGGTGAGTGGACTAGCAAATGATTTACTCGTAGA
This sequence comes from Dryas octopetala, assembly GCF_963921425.1. Classification (NCBI taxonomy): domain Eukaryota; kingdom Viridiplantae; phylum Streptophyta; class Magnoliopsida; order Rosales; family Rosaceae; genus Dryas; species Dryas octopetala. Next base: position 9,830,125 of record NC_141370.1, on the reverse strand, counting down.
ATCATGATTTATACTAAGTAAGATGTAGTCTAAACACTAATGATAATTTTAGAAACATGGATGTACATTGCACTCGGCGGAAAGATAGTGAATTGCATGATATAAGATTGTGAGCCAACTATTCGGATCGAGCTTCAACATATAGATGCCCCTTCCATTAATGAATTCTTCAAATAATTTTATTTAAGAGATTTTTAGTGGGGCTCATTCAATATTATATTTCAACGACCCGAATCATCTTTTTTGTAGATTTCTATTCAAAGATTATCTCGGTAAAAAATTAAACAAATAAAAAATAATTAAGATATCTAATTTTAGACAAACAAATAGACGAATAAATTTTTGTAATAAATACTTAAAATAATGATTATTTAATCAACGATTAAATGATTTACGATTAAAAAAAAGATATGATTTCGATTATCAAAATACAATTTGGTATGATCTCGCAAAAAATTCATTATTATGCTAATTTAAAGAATTCTTTAATGGAAAGAGCCGTAAACTTGTATATTTAATTAATTATGGTGAGTACGTGGCTTTTTATATATCGTGATGTGTACTGATTTTATTCACTAACTACCCTTTTGACACACGTTTCAATAAGTCTTCTTAAATAAAATAATAATTAATTAATAAATTAAAGAGAAGAGAGAAAATAACATGGGAAGATGGAGAGAGTAGGAGAAAACATAAAGCGTCAATTAGTTATTTTTATTTTATTTAAATGACTTCACTGTTTTAACTTTTTTTAAATAAAGTTTCTTTTCTTTAATAATTTGTTTAACACCGGGTATATATTTTAGGTAAACTCAATTTTAGTGAAGTTGCGTAACACCAAAACTCTCCTTATAGCATTATAATAGTATATATAGATAATATATTTCAGCAATGGGAAGACCAATTTTCGGAATCTCGTTTGAAACTGGACCTGTTTGTTATTCTATTCAAAAAGTGTTTTTTTTAATTTTCTTCTTTATTTCATCCATATTTATGACTATTGAAAATAAAAAACAATTTTTTGGAAAAAACAAACGACTTGCAAACGAATTTTTTTTCTCACTAAATTGTAGATTAATTATGTTGTTGATCTGCTTGCTAATTAGGAAAGTTATGACACTCATCGCCTTTGGTCCCTTATTTCTTATTACTTTTATTTTTCTTGTCTATGAGGGTCTATGGTTTAGAAATTTATTACGTGTGACATGACATGACATGACATGTCTATAAGATATTACAAAATTTACTAAATTAGAACATGTTTATAATTATTAAGGTTAAAATTTTAGAAATTGGCAAAAAAAAAAAAAGAATAAGACTTTAGAAGTTTAGGATTTGAATATTAATGATTATACATATGTTATAATTTAAGTGAATTTGTAATACCAACTCATAAAAGAAATTGCAAACTGCAAAATGTTGCCTTACAGTTTATTATGGCATTAGTGTTTCTATTCATCATCAATTATCTTAGGTTGAAATGCTTTAATTTGCACCAAAATACTGGTTAATGGTATTTATCAACTAAAATACAAAAATAAGAACTTTCAGAAAAAAAAGAAAAAGAAATAAGGAGTGGTGATTGGTGAAGCCAATGGCACATATATTAATATAGGCAGGAGGAGGGGCCAGTGAGAGAGTGAGAGATCGAGTCCCTCTTGTGTCCTTTTCGGGCTGGAATGGGTTATGAAAATCATAAAAACTTCATACTTCATAATTGGGGATGGCAGTCTAATCACATGAAAATCAGAAATGGCCCTAATTATTGAAGTTGTAGTTTCTCTGGAAAAACCCATCCCCCCAATGTGGAGAGGTCTCTTAGTTTCAGATGGTAGCTAGCTTCCCAAAATGCTTTGACCATTACAGGATTGACACCTCGAGTGTCACTCTTTTGTGTAGGTACCCTCCTTTCACATCCTCCAAATTTTCATAATGTATTGTCAAATCTGTTCTTGTAATTAATTCCCAACATTTTTTTGGTAGATTTACAGAAAAATAAAGGAAGAAATTCTTGGACTAGGGGAATAAATCGTCATTTCACTAACAAGTGTCCTCTCATATCATTCCAAAATTTGAGTAATTGTAGTAGGAAATAGTACTTAAAGAGTTCACATCATCGTAGTAAGTAGGTTCAAATTAAGTAGGGAGAAAAATTGATGTGCAAATGTTCGCATTCCATACCGATAGATCGAATGATGCTTTAGGATAATAATAGGTGAAATTGTTGATCTAATAGTGAAAAAATAAGTCTATATAATATTATCACATTTCATATCGATACTTCAAAGAATGTTTTAGGATAATAATAAGTGAAATTTTTGATCGAATAATAAAAAATACGTCTGTATAATGTTATCATTCCCATAGTAACAAGTTTCTTAAATTAACTTATATTATATGGTGTTTATAACTCTATTGATCAATAGTACGTATCTACACATTTAAGATTTTTAGTTCTAATTCTCCGATATTCTAGTAGTTTCAATAGGTATGAGAATGAATGAATGAGAGAAAAAATTGAGATCATTGGTTCAAATCCTCGTGTACATATAAAATAATAGTTGGGTTTATATCAAACTACATTCAATTGAGATGAATAATTTGAACTAATCTTTACTACTTGTAAACTAATATTTTGAGAAAAATTTTAAGTTAAATTTTCTGTCATTTATTTATAACAAGCAGAAAATTTTCATCTCAAATGACATATTAGTTGGTAATCAAACTTTAGGGAAATAGTCTGTGCTTTTAGTATCTAGTACGAGTAATAATAACTAAAACAATTATCACACATGTATATGTGTGTGGAGACTTTTTTTTTGTTTTTTTTTGGCCAGGATATGTGTACGTGCGGAGACTTAATTACAAAGGAATAGAGATGAGTAACTAACAGCGAAAAATGATTACAATTACTGTATTATATTTGTATTGGATTTGGATGTTATTATTAATATTATTTTGAAAAAGACAGATATGTTTTATATTTGATAACAAATATACATATATAAAAATGGTAAGTATGATTATTGATTAAGAAGTAGGGGGAGGAGGAGTAGTAGTAGGTAGGTTGAAGTGTTTTGTAGGAAGAGTGATCAGTGGTGTCATGTGATACCCACGCCCTAAAAAGAGCCAAGTGGGCGGGTGTGGGGAAAGACGTACGTCTGACGAGACGTGCTGACATGAAGGCAGTAGCAGCAGCAGCACAGAGCTCAGCTCAGTTCTGAGAGTGAACAGTACTGAGCAGCTAGAGAGAGAAAGAGACAAGAGGGTCCAATGTACCATATATACAGTTATACATGCACCATGCATCGTCACCCATCACCCATCACCCATCACTCATCATGCACATGCACCCATCTCTCTATCTCTGTACAATGTGTGTTTTGTTTTGTGTATCAGTGTATGTATGCATGTATATGTGTGTGTGTTTGTGTCAGGTGGCGGGAAACCGCTGGTATATATGTAAAAGACAGAAAAATGAGTAAGGAAAAAAGGACGAGTAATTTGGTTTTGGTTGCTTGTGAGTCGTGTCATCACCTCATCACATTCACACTTTATATATATATATGCACCTATTTCGATCTTTTACACGCTTCCCACTTAATTCCAAGTAACACACTTCATCTTTACACTGTAAAAAAGTGTAATATCTACACCACCAGAACGGAACGGAGAGCACAAAGCTTAGTTTTCCCGTTCATCTTTGCACTGTGTGTCTGTGTACCTGAACAAATGTAAATGAATGTTATTTAACACCAATCAGAGACAGAGAGAGAATTGCGGGGAAAAGCTATAGGGAAGTAGATTGTGACAGGACAAGAAAAGGAGTGGGACGACCGTGATTTCCAATTCTATATTCCTTGGCAGCCTTAATTTCTCTCTCTCTCTCTCTCTCTCTCTCTCCTGTGTCTTACACAGTGGCCCCCAGCTAGCTTGCTTCTTGCACCACCCTCTCTGATGTCTGATCTCACCCACCAACAAATGAACAACACCATCTTCTTTGTCTTTTCCTGCTTGTTATATCATATGCATAATATTCTAGCTTGCATATAAAAGCTAGCTACTAGTTAATTTATTTATTTCATATTTAGTACTTAAACTTTGACTCTTATTTTAATGTGATACTTAAATTTTTATTTTGTGTCTAATAGGTACCAAAATAAATTTTTGTTAAAATTGTCAATAAAAATTAGGGACAATATAGTCAAAGTATATTTTAATTATTTTCTTTATATGTTTAAAATTATTACAAAAAAACACACAACAAACAAAAAAAATTAAAAATTAAAAATAAAATATAAATTTTTTGAAGTGACTATATTACCCCTAACTTTTGTTGATAATTTTAACAGAAATTCATACATAATGTACATTATCATTCATCATCATTATCATCATCATCATCATCATCATCATTCATGTTTGGATTTTAATTGCAAATTAAACATATATGGATCGATAGGACAAATCATCAACACAAACCCCCTAGCTTCTTAATTGCCACCTATTGCCAAATCATTCATCTTTTTCCATATTCATCATCATCACTTTTCACTGAATTGGGTATTGCCCTATTGGTGGGATTTTGGAGGAAGTAAGACCATGATTACTATTATATATATATATATATGCTTCTGAATATTGTGAAAATAGATGTATCAGAGAGTGTTATTATGAGAACCACTTTGGATATGGGGTAAAAGATTACATTATGGGGTAAAAGATTACATTACATATATGGGTGATTTTCAAACACTCAAACAGTAGTAAGTGTGCAAGCTAGTACACACTAAATAGCACAAAGAGTGCCTGATCTTAATTTCCTTCCCCACCACCACTGGTTTGGTTGACATTAGGCATAAAGGTCGTCTCCTTTATTTCTTAACTCTCCTATTAATCACTCATTCATTGCAGCTTTAGTTTTTGTTGCATATATGAACACTCATTGACTCCACCGGGTTCTAAGGAAAAGAGAAAAGAAAACACATGCATATATGTATATATATACACAACCAACAGTACTACCCAATTCAGTATCTTGTTTGTGGTTTAACCTTCGGTCAATACAATGTACCAAGATTGCAAAATCTCTGAAAAATGAAGATTATATAACAATACATCCCTCCCTGACTCCCTGCAAAACCACAACAAAATTTCCTTACATTCTTGTTTCTAACAACAATGAGAATCACCCATCTTTATAAATGATGAAGCTAAGTGGTTAGGAAGGGTGGAGTCTTAATTAGGATTAAAATAAATCAAGGCTAGCTTCAATTTCATCCAATGTAATAAACAAATGAAAAAGTAAAGAAGATATTAAAAACATATGAAGTAACTTTTCTCATTTTAATGTTGATCAACTCAATTTTATAGCTAGCTAAAAGCTAAAAGCCACAGATTACATGCATTTACAATAAATTAAGCAGATCGCGCGAGCTGATCATCCGCTAGTATTGCATGCATTATTTATAACATTCTCCTTCGAATGCCCATCCACACTATGGCATGTTTACTTATCTATACATTTCAGTAATACCTACAATTATTAAGGAATTACTAGAAATGTGAAGTTTAGGAATAGGATCTTATAGGAGACATAAAAATCCCACCATTAATGTACATTTTTTTTTTCTTATAATACAAGAGTTCACATATTAATTACTTTCTATAGTACCAATTCCATGGCGATTCTTTTTTCTTTCAACCCAATTAAGTAATTAAATATGCCATGATAAAAGAGGATACAACTCATATGAATCATAGAGTGGTATTTTTAGGATTGTGTCGTTATCTCCTTGAACAATTTAATTAGAATGCATCATTTCGATTCCTCTTCATTTTCAGTGAGAGTGTGAGACTTGCACCCTCTCTTCTCATAATCTCAATTGCCTTTTGTTGGCCGAAGGTGGCGAATGTCATGGCCATAATTTGGTCACGATCTTGCTATTAGCCTATAACTATAAGCGTCTGCATTAGGTTATCGTCTATATGTTTTATCCTTTTTAAGTAATTTTATGGAAATATTAGTAATGCTAGGTGGATTCCAATTGTCTATTGTCCTTGTTTTTACTTGTTTTAATAATAATAGTTTAATATAACCCCACTTATACAAAGGGTGCTACGAATTAATTTTATATTCTATTCTCTACCTTGATTATAAATATATGGCTAAAAGTAAAACTCACACAGATAACATGGATTTTAAAAAATAAGCTCCTTTAGCTATTGATCATTTCGATGTTAATCTTGTATTTATGTTCAAAACTATGCCATTTTGAAAATTTAGGATTAAGCATTTTGAGTTTAGAATTTAATATTCAAAAATTTATATTAAAATATAATCGGATGGAGGTTTAAAAGGATGTGTTTTCAGACATAAATACAAGAGGGCAGCGATAACGGAACAGCTTTATGCACTCCATTAAGTGCAATTTAAAAAAAAAAAATATATATATATATATATATTAAGCTTGGGATGCAAAAGGCTAAAATGGGATTACCATTGAATATTAAAACTATACTTACAAAATCAGTACCAAAAAAATCAGCAAAAAATTGTAACACATGTGATCTTAAGAAACATACATGCATGTAAGTTGTAACATGTACGTATGCATAGAAGAGCATTTATTAGAATTTGAAATGTTGTTCCATGTGAGTGATGTAGGCACCAAAAAGAGTTGTGGGTTGGGGAAAATGTTAATGGGCATATGAGGCCAAAAGATGACTACTGATTTTTCTTATTCTTGTAAATTTTTAGGGAGATAAAGCCTAAAAGAAATCAATCACCATGCTATATTTGGGCTGACAATGTCAAATGCGTCCTCCACTAGCATCCAGCTTTGCACCTAAACGTAGTAGATATTCAAATATCTCTCCTTCTCACTACGATTCTCAGTGAGTGAGTGACTATTCGATCAGCAGGCAATTGTTGGTTTGTTGCGTGCAGTTGAGCACCCTACTACCCATCCCTCCCTCTTTCATTATAATGAGTAACCTTATGACATTTGCATGACCCCCTTGTGCTTGAAGCTCTCTCTCTCTCTCTCTCTCTCTCTCTCTCTCTCTCTCTCTCTCTCTCACACACACACACCCTCTACTTTTCTTCTATGTCATTGCTTTGTCCTACAAGTTATCATAGTTTATAGAAACAAACAAGTTATCATGAGAGTTGAAAATGAATTATTATACTATGATAAATATTAATTCTTTAAATGCATAACTTTCTTTTTACCTTTCACAAATTATGGTCATAACTCATATGCTGTGCAACCAAACCAATTTACTTTTTTCTTTTGGGTAATAAGGAAAACATAGATCCACATTTTCAACTCTAACATTAGGTATAAAATCTTTAAGTAAATCAGGTATACGTCTGCAAATCACATATATTATGTAAATTAAATGTTTTTCTGAGAGTCTGAATTTAGGACATTTGTATTTAGGACTCGTCCTATGTTCACCCTTTATCATTGAATCGAATGGGATTGAATATCTTGAATCGTTGGTAATATGCAATCAAGACACAAAGGAAGATGCCAAGTTCTTCAAAAATTGAAAAGTATGACCCTAGCTAGCTAGTACTAATTTAATTAGTGGGTGTTGTGGGATTCTTTTGTCAAGCAACACAGGATCATTGAGTACTGAGAGCTTCTAGTGGCCAAGTCATAAAAGTGGCCTACTAAAATAACTTGTGAAAGGGCCAAAGGGGAGAACATCTTGGAACAAAAATAAAGGCGGCAGCTGGGAAGATAAGTATTTAGACCCATGATTGCCTACATAAGTGAGGCCATGGCCACCGACATGATGGCTAGCTAGCTTAATTTTTGTGCTATGCCTTTGATAAATTGAGGAACAAGTAACTAATTAAATAAATGAGCTACTTAGATTAAAAAACATGATGATGACTGATCATCACTGATGAGTGATGATCATAGAGTTGTCATGGATCACAAACAATGAGTTTTTTAATGGAATAGTAGAATTGCATACTTTGAAAAAAGGGTTATGAATGCATGCCATGAAGGCTTCCAAAATGTGCAGTACTGCAGGGTTAATAGGTTACATGAATATGGGCAATCGGACATAATGAGTTTTCAAATTAATTATGGTAAAGGCACATATAGGAATAGGGTCAGTGAAATCAGTGGCCAATAAACTATTTCAAAATTCACATAACCCAACTCTAGGAAGACAAAGATCATTGCTAATCCCTTTGGCCTAGCCCCACACGCATTGCTCATTTCAACCCATGAATCATCCACTAGCTATTTTAACTGGAAACTAAAGGGTCAGTACGTGCCAATTGACCTAGTGATCAATGGGGATCAAGAACATTGGATTTGATGTAGCCAACATGTGGCCCCACCTTGCTAGAGTTATGAATCTTGAAGCTCTTATGAACCTATATTTGTTTAAAGGAAAATAGCCTTTTTTTTTGGTTTTCTCTTGACAAAAGAACCTGCAAACTAAAAGTCTAAAACCACTGTGCTCCTATCACAACCCAGACCCCACAAATCAAATTTAAGGAGATGCTAACGAGTATCAAACTTTTTTTTTTTTTATTTGGTTACATAGGAGGTAATTGAACCATGTTGTTATCCTAATCTTAATCCTAATCCTAATTTATTACTCCATCCATCTTTACTACATTGATTAATCTTAAGAGTTTAAGAATGACTAATATTAACTAAAGTATCCTCTAAAAAAACAGATAGTGCGTTATGTGTGATTTTCTAGTAGTTTGCCATACGTACATGTGAATGAGTAAAGTGCTCTACCATTAGGATTATAGGTCCTAGTTAATTAGTATACTCAGATTAAAGATTTGGGTGGTTAACCGTGAAGCAGACAGGATGACTTTTCCAATTTCTCTAACATAATTGCATTGCTTTAATCTCACTTTTAACATCCAATTATAGGGTGAAATCCTAAGATAAGACAGTTGCGCGTGCAAATGAAAGATGTGGTAATCAAATCTAAATATCTAATATTCTAATCAAATCTAAGCATGGTTGTAAACAGTCTTGTGTTGAAGATGCTTTGATTTGGACATTATAGAGCAAATAATTAGAACCATCAAACTAGGATTTCTGCAAATCATTATTGCCGAAAGAGAGAAAACCATGCCCCACCACATGATCCCACATCAAAACCACGTTTTTGGGCCTCTAATTTACTTTACCTGGTTTGTGTTTAAACTTTAAACCAAGATTATGCACAAGCCCAAATATGTATATTAGGCCCAAATGGGGCTATGACCATAGAAGGCCCAAACACTTTTAATAAACAGGCTGATAATTTGGGCCAAAGTTTTCATAAATGCCCAAAGCCCAGGCCAACAAATGCCCTCCAGGTTTATTAAGAAGATTTGAAGTACCCAAAATACAGATAATTTTGGAATTGGCTGACGTCTTAGGCAGAATCTAAGGTCCTGTTTGTAGGTGCAAAACCGTTTAAATATATTTTTGGTAAATTCGCATTTGATCTAATATAAATTGGATTATAGATTTTGCAATTCAAGCCAATCCAATTCTATTAACATTGGATTAGATTGGATGGCCAGTTTTGTATGAAAAAAAAATTATTGAAACATAACAAGTTATCATCATATCAAATATAATGAAATTGACAATACTTCTTAGAAGCGCTAATAATCAGTAGTGCTTTTGTTAGAAGCACTTCTGCTCATAAGTACATATAAATTTTTATAAAAAATTCAAGTGTTTTTTACAAAAGCACTTGAAAGTGTTTCTTGAGGAAGCACCTGACATGTGTTTCTCAAAAAATCACTTAAAAACGCTTTTATAATCCAGAAACACTTTATTTATTTCTGTCAAACGCAATTAAAAGTGCTTTTGCCAATTTTAAAAACAGTATCAAACGGGTATATGTGAATAAAGATGAGTGCTAAAGAAAAATGTTTTAGTAGTTAATACAGCAAACAAAATCTTACCAAATGATAAAATTACCTATTATTTTATAGATATATAGTTTTATATCTGTAAGACCAAAAAAATCAAATGATGTCGGTTTTTGAGCTTAGAGATCCTATCCAATCCAAAATTATTGAAACCAAAAAAATTGAATTGGACGGATTGGATTGAATCTTGATCACCCTTAATCTAATCCCCTGAAATCAAGGAGAGCGTGACACATGTCCAATGACAATTTCCATCTCTTTCCTTTTCTATAAATAAGCTCACAGTCGAAGAGTTCATTGATGCCTTCATCAACTCTCAACTATACTGAAACTCTGCCCAATTCAATACTCAAAGCTTTCTAGCTAATTTCCTTTATTTCCAGACCTCCTGAAGATTGATTGTGCCAAATTTGTGGTTGTGACTCCAAGTTTTGGTTCTATTGTAAGGTTGGTTTCAACCTGTTCTTGATTTAATGTAGCCCAATAAATGAGTTTCTTCTACTCGCGTTCAAGTTAATATAACCTGCTTTTCTTGCATTATTTCAATTTATTGTTTGGCAATCCATTTGCATTGTTGTTTTAAGAGGAAATTATAGTCCTAAACTAGTTTTAGGCAATCCATTTCCCCACTTGGTTCACAATTTGCTTGAATTAAGTTAGATTAAAGACCATTCCATTTTACCACACACATCACATACACTTTGCAAGTCTCTTGTTGCTTGAATTAGGTGTTAGTGATGGTAAGTTTACTTAATGTCTATTTTTTTTTTTTTTATACACCCACACCACCACAATACAAAGTACAAATAGGCGAGGACCATCAGCAAACTCCCATTAATTTGGGGTTGTAATGTGTTAGAATCTCATGGGCTTAACTCAATCCCAAAAGCATAGTGAGGATTGCAGAATTTAAAATTGAGAAAGAGGTGTACCGTGAGCAAATTATAGGGTATCACTGGACCAGAATTTCCCAATCCCAAATACTTTATTGGCATCAGACACCAAGCAAACAAAGATCTTATTTAACTACAACACTGTTAATATATAGGACCGGGCAAGAAAACTATTGGGAAATAATGATCACTGGAGAACATATGAAATGACCTTAGTACCACCACCATGAAGAAAGACATAACTAAACCTTCAGCAGATACTATACAATTTCAATTTTGCAAGTCTGAAATAATCTCCATTCCAAAATGCCTATAAGAGTATAACCATATGGAAATTCTTAAATTACTTTCATCTCATTTTTCACAGGGATTTCAAAGAATTGCTAAAGTGTGGCATAAATTATCAAATGGTGAAAGATCGCACAATGTTACATAACTTTTTATCTATATAGTTCTGAGTAACATAACATCTTACGATGAACAAAAAGCAAAAAGTATTCTGCGCCACAAAAAAAATATCACACAGCTAAGCTCCGGGTTTGCATAGCTTCTTGGAGGCATTGCACAGCACCATCATAATTTAAGAATCCCATAAACCAAAACTCATGATTATCAATGGAGATAACCTGTATGTACTTTTCAGCAGGGTTGGATCTGCTTGATGAAGGATTCACTGCTTTAAGCTGATGTAATGGGATGACCACCTATCAATGGTGGAGTATATAAAGAAATGAGTAAAAAATTCTGCCAAATGTCATAGAAATAGCCAATTACAAAAGATCAAGAAGTATTAAGTAAAGAACAATAAACAAGTTACAAACTAGCTCACTCAGTGAAATAGATTAGCTATCTCAAGTGCTAAATAAGTTTATAACAATATGAGAGCATCACTCTTTGCAAAATGTCTCCCCCAAAATTGACCCCACTCCCCAATTCCCTTCTGCTCTTGTTCTCAAAAGGACTCAACTCCATATGATGAACAAATGATGTAAAATTAGCCTGCAGAAAAAGTCTGGTTTTATTTGAATATAATGTTAGTTGTTTAACTTACCTATCAGCATCTAAAAGCATGACAATGTAACTTGGAAAAGTTATTCCTCATCATTTTTTCACAACACCATGTGTATACACAATCTAAAGAAATCATATTAGCTCCAGCTCTTGTGCGGTATTACGGTATACTAATACATCTTCATCAAAAGGAAGGCAAAATATGAAAGGAAGATGAAACAAAAGTAAACACCGTAGACTTTTTTATTTTAAAAATAAAAAAAATAAAAAAAGTAAACTCTAGGCTCAGCAGTAACCTTGGAGAGATGCGATAAAAAATATTCATTATTATTACTGATCAAATAATAGCAGGCTACACAAAAAGGTTAGCCGGCAGCCTCCCCCATACACTAAAACATCCAACCCCACATTCAAAGTGGATTTATTTCTAGGTCTCATTTACAATACCAAGAGACTTTATTAGCTAAGCTAGCAAGCAACTTTAACAAGGTTCATTAGTAAGGAAGACCACAAGAGAACAAGTCCACTGACGATAACAAAAAATAAACCATCAAACAATGGATGCCCGAAATTCCACATGAAAATTGATTTTGAAAATTAACTTTCTTGCAAAATTTTTGGGACAAAAAATTGTTTCTTATCCATTGGGATCTAGCATAATACTCTTGTCAAAGCTTAGGTTGAACAGGCTAATTAAAATTTCACGCGAGCTTGAACCAAGCATGAACACTTTTCATCCATATCTGAGCTGAGACCAAAAAGGCCAATACTCAGCTCAGCACTTGCCCAACTCTATGGCACGTCATTTTAAGCCCCAACCATATTTAGAAAGAAAGACAGCTAGAGTTTTTCATAGGCACAATTTAATAGTAACATGGGTCCAAAGCAAAAAAGATGCAAAGCAACTTCTATTCACAAAACATAGACTTTTCAGCCCACTAGTAGAGCTGTAGTAGATTAGTACCCGCAGTAGCTCTATTTCAAAATAACCCCGCCATTCAAAACAATAAAAAACAGCCCTAATATGTTATCCCGAGACAAATTCTTTGACTCTCAAAAACTTTATTTTGACAAGAGCCTCAAATACTTGAATGTAAACTAAGTTGAAATTGAAGGTTCACAAGCTCTGAGTTATGAGAATTAAATCAGAATATATTATATATTCTCCCATTGCAAGATGACAAACAATAATAATCATACCAAATAGACATCAAGTATCACACATCAAATGCTTTTAATAACATGATATAACCCAATCACTGTCAAATTTGTATACCCTTGCAATACTTAAATGGAGAGTCACCATCAAATTGGAAGAAGAGGGGAAACTTTCGTCAAATGTCTTACACAAATCCTGATTCTTTATCTCGATTTTCTACTATATAATACTATAATGCAACCATAATAAAAAACAAAAAAACACACACTCAGATGCTTAAGAAATTGAAATTCCATATTTCAAACAACTTCAAAAGGCACAATAATAAGTGCACATGCAAACTTACCTTGTAATAGGTCCATTCAGTTTTGTCATCAGATTTATATGAAATGGGATTATCACTACAATAAGCAAGCTTTGCAGTCGATACATATAAAATTCCCATGACTGGACCTGCCGATGTAGATAGGTAACATGCAAACGAATTTTGAAGTTCCTCCTCAGGAACTGTCTCAAAGGTTGATTGAAAGATCTTCTCATAACCGCCTTCTGCTAGAACCTTTGTTCCTTGTGCAATTCTTCCCATGGCAGCATCAGCAAAACTAGGGCTTGTTTTCACTAATTTGAATGAAAAAGGGGGTCTCATTAGTCACTTGACCCATAAAAAATGTGATAAATTCAAGATTAACAAAAGGCACAAACTAAAACATAGAAAAAGCTAACATAAGAATAAGAAAAGCAAAACTGGCGAGATCAAGAGAGATCGCACTCCAATTTTTTACTTAAGAAAAACTATCAGGCAGACCGTACGGAACAACTTTAAGCATCTGTCTAGGCATTTTACAAGAGGGAGCTTGGAAAATCGTCCGCACAAATTTCAAACTTGCCCATTCTCATGTTCATAAAGAATGTACTAAATAAGATTAGCAAATCAATTCATGAACAATCCTACACCATTCTCTGAAACAGGCATTGATCAAAATATACACCAAAGAAAAAGACTTCTATAGCTACCAAATCAATTCATGAACATTTGATGATACTAGTCAACCAATATCTACAAGCAAAGAAATCAAAACTAACAAAATGACAAATTCAGAATTTAATCTCAGTACAATTGCTAAGACTAATCCTTCTGAATTGAAGCACATAATCAGAGATAAGAAACAAAGAATCCGAAACTCACGGTGCTGCCACGTGTTTCCGGCGAGATCCTCAGCCTTCTTCGTAGTTTCAGCCACCGTCTTTCTCCACTTCCCAAACACGTGCCGTACACCCTCCATCGAATCTGATACGCATTCACGCAAGCATAAACAAAAAATACGTATCGTACGCATAAATATACGAATGCAAATACACAAAAAAAACGTATTCATACGCATGATATACGGTAACTACTGACCTTTGAAGGAGAAAGAGGGGGAGAGCACAGGGGAAGGAGCGACGTAGGGATTGGGTCTCTGATGCGCATCGGGCACGGCGGTGTTGCTGTTGTTGGAAGAAGAAAGCGATTCGGACACCAATTCAGGGCTCCAGTGAACCGATTTCTTCGAGCCGGACCCGGTGCGGGTCGGGGACGCCTCGGGGTGGGGCTGAGCGCCGGGCTCCGATCCCATGACGAAGCTGTCCCATTTCCCGTCCCCGTTGGGAGGAGGAACATCGCCTACTGCTACGACCGGCTTCGGATTCGGGTCCTGATTCGGAGTAAGCGTCTTGATCTCGGTCTCGGCGGGCTTGGGCGGGTCCATGGTAGCTTCTGGAAGGTTTGGATGCGGATGATGGAAGATCAGGGTAGCGCGTGAGGCGGCGCGTGGGGGATTGGTTTTTTGGTATATTTTAGTTTGTTTGTTTTATTATGTGAGTTTTAATTTGAAAATTGTAGTTTTTGAAGTACGGGTTTGCCGAGAAGGACGGTACCATTTTCGCGTTAAAATTTAACATGAGGAAATTTTCCGCCCACAACTGCCACATTTATTTATTTCATTCACTTTCGATTTTTAAATTTTATTATTTATTTTTTTGTGACAAGGGGCCTAAAGGCCCAAATCAGAAAATGCTGGGCCTGTAACCTTCACTAAAGCTTTCTCAACTTGAGCTGGAAATTGAAAAAGAAGCGAGTCCAATAACCCAGCTCTGGATCCAGTCCGTACCTTGCAAGGCCGTCAACCATTCTATTTCTATCTAGCATGCAAGAAATAAAATTTCGAATTTTAAAGAAATTTCGATAAAAATTTCAACGAAAATTTTGAAGATTTTTAAATTTCGACAGAAATTAGATGAAAATTGCTATCAAAATACGGAAATTTTGAATGAAACTTTACCATATGTTTATTTAACATATTATTTACTACATTGATAAAAAACATTGAAAAAACTAAATTATACAGCAAGTTTTATGTAATATAAGATAAATATAATATGCGCTGGAGGTAAATATTGTTGAAAAAATAGTTCACTAATTAATAATTACATAAATTTGATTGAACAGACACCTCAGAGCTTATGTAATTTATTTCCAATTTTTTATAAATAAAAAGAACTTTTCAGAGTTTTGGATTATTGTTATTGTGCTTGTTTGAAGTTGTTCAATTATTACTTTCCTTGGGAATTTCAAGGACGAAATTCTTTTAAGGGGGATAGATTGTGAGATCCCGTATTTTTTTAAGTTTTATTTTAAAAAATATTTTAAATATTTTAAAAATTTATTTGAGAAATAAAATATTTTGAGTTAATTTTATAATTTTTGTTTTAAATTAGTTTGACCCGTTATTTGACTTTTCAAACTATTGGATTTTTTACTTCGATTTGTGGCTTGTTGGAAAGGTCTCGAACACACGAACACGTGAGCGCAAATTGTGTATTGATTGAAGCAATAGTTTAAGAGATATGAACATTTGAAACGAGGGATATTTTTGTAAATTTATAAACATGAGTTTTAAAAACTCAAAATCAAATTTTTTATGTTAGTTTCTCTCTCCTCATTACATCATTCACGCAACAAGTCAACAAACCACTACTCTCATTCTATCTCTTTTCTCTCCTCCCTCTTTTCTCTTTCTTTTCTTCTCTTTTCTCTTTCTTTTTTCTCTTCTTTTCCTTTCTCTCATTTCCTCCATCTGTAAGCTCAGTAGCCCACCGGCGGTTCGTGCTCCTTGGAGGTTCGTGCTCTCTCTCATTCATCTTTCTCTCTCTCTGCATCCCCATCCCCTCACCGGCGTCGGCCACTAGCCCACACTCATCTCTTTCTCCCTGCTCTTGCCCTCTGTCGCCGCCCCCTGCCGCCGAAACCCACCAAAACCCAACCTCCCTAAAACCTAGCCTCCCAAAACCCAGAAATCTCACCTAGTCGAAAACTTCGCCGAAATTCTCGTCGAAATTGAGACGAAATTTTGTTGGTTTAGTTTTAAAATTTTCATACCTGAAAAAATCGAAAATTTCGGCGAAAATTTCGAAATTTAAATCCTTGATAGCATGTGATTAAGGCCCCGTTTGGAATTACGGTGAAGAACTCAAAAGCTGCTGTGGATGATAATTCTCAATCACCTACAATAGTTTTGGTGTTTGGTAAAAAAAATAAAAAACTGTTTTTCCCCACAATTCTCAACTCCCTACAGTAAAAACAGAAAACAGGTTTCTAGGTACTTTTGAAAGCTGCAGTGACTCACAGCAACAATGAATATTTTATTTTACCCATAATACCTTCATTGAATTCTATAATTTTTATTTGTTTATTTTAAATTAAAAAATATGTTCATTGTTAGTTAAATTTTATATTATGATATTTTATTTATACGATTAAAATTATAATATACTTAAAAAAATAATAGGCATACTTATTTAATAATGTTGTTCTTAGAAAAATTAATGCTAATAAAAATTTGTAGTCAAAAATTTAAAAAACAAGTAAAAAAAACATTTTATTTTTACCAAACAAATAAGTGAAATGCACTTTCAGCATCATGTCCATTTTAGTAATTATATACAGTCACAACATTTTTATATTAATATTTACTAAACACTTTGATACTATTTTTTGCACTCACAACACTTTTGAAAACATAGTTTACCAAACATTCAACTGCTTTACTTTACAACTGACTTTACTTCACAGTTGTTTTTTCTCACAACAATACCAAACTGGCCCTAAGGTAGCAAAGTCCATTTTTGCTCATACGTGAAATTGCAGGCCTTCAAGGGTGTGATTTGGATTGGAAAATCCGAATCTGACCAATTTTGATCCGAAAATTTCTAATTTTAGAATATCCGAATCAAATCTAAAATCCAAAATTTTTTTAAAAAATTGGACTGGAATTGGAATGTTTCTATAAATTCCGATCCAATCTAAAAACTTCCAAAATTTTTCAAAGACATTCCGATCTGATATTTTTAAAATTATACCAATTGATTCCGTATTTATATTTATATTATATATTTTAACATTTATTTAGTTTATAAAAAGCAAATGCAAACATTACCTCCTTGTTTTCCATTCAATGAAAACTTGCTTGATTATTTTTATGGTATGGTATGGTTCTAAATGTTATTTAAATTAATATTTTGTATATTCTTTTTAAATTGGACATATAGTTTAATTACATTTTAATATGAACATTGAAATGCATAAGAATCTATTGTCTTTTGATTTTTTTTTGTTAATTTCATCATTATTCACACAAAAAAAAAAAAAATCTTAAGTTGCTCTAAAAAATAATCCAAAAATAAGAAAATGTGAAAATTTCGATTTTTTTCCAAAAGTTCCAAAAATGTGATATTCCGAAAAAAAAAAAAAATCCAAAAATTTAGAGAAATCCAAAAATTCCGAATCGGAATGAATTGTTGAAATTCCATTTTGAAATTTTTTTGATTGGAATTGAAACACCCTATTTCCGATCCAATCCGTCTCAAACACACTCCTACTTACAACCCATAGTTTACTTTTGAGAAGAAGTTCTCTCGATTTTATACTCATTACTAAACTGATGGAGAAAGACTTCAAATACATATATTTGTAGGGTTTAGAAATCTTGAGAACCAAGAATATCTTTTCTTTTTAAGGCCCTCAACACAAAACGGCCCACACAAAGTTGTCAACAATATCAATCCAACCTTTGAAACTGTTATTTACACAATGGTTTTGTGTCTTTTGTTACATAAAAATGTGAAAAATGAATAAACCAATATAAAAGTATAATCATTTGGAATCATATTCACACTAATATTATTAGTTATTGCTAGTTAGTTACAATCATTAACATTATTCCGTCTAAGAATGTAGCGGAAAACTACGTCTAGAACAACAATTAGTTAGTCCATTCTTTATATTTTAAGTTACTTTTTGTATGTATTAAATTAGGGAGACAAAAAAAAAACTTATTTAAAGTGCAAATAATTAAAATTTTTGTCTAAAAAATGAATGAACTTTACAAGGAATCGACCTTTTTAAAGAACAAATAAAGAGGTGGTTATAGAGAGGAAATATTTGAGTTCAGATTGCCCAATCATTCAGCATGTGTAACCATTACTAAAAATTTCATTAAAAAACCAATTAAGAATTATTTTTGGTGGGTGATCTGTTGAGGACGAAAAGACTAATTCCTAATCACTGAATTTGGAATCCAATTTACTAAGTCTAACAGTAGTTGGGAATGTTTCCACTTCAAATGGGAGAAAGGCATCAAGCCGGCCTTTTTATGTTGGATTGGGACATCTTTGGCGCCACATCAATTCCCACAATACATCTTTGATTGTTTGATTAATTCACAGAATCACAGATGAGAGAGGCATTATCTCCAAATTGTTTTTGATCATTAAGAAAAATATATAACATTAACTAAGGCCCTCTTCTTTTTCTCACCAATAATCATGTAGGGGTGCACATGAACATCCATCTCTTTCCTGCCAGCTTCTGCCAGCTCCTATTCATCATACAAGTAACATATGCTTGTAAGTTTCCAAATAAAATAAGACCAAATCAATTCAACTCGACTGGACCCCATGATAGGCCACCATACAAGCACCTAGTAACATGCTCTGCTCCACATATATAGAATGACTACCATGGCCTTACAAGCCTCTCGTGATGTTTTTCTTGATGATATTGTTCCCATGTCCAAAACGCCTACTTTTGAATTTGTTAGACATTTTGGGTTTAGGTTTGTTGATTCATATTAAATAAATAATTAGATGAAATTTTGAAACGATATAGTTTTAGACAAGTTATAAATTAAGAAGGAAACGAATGATGTAGTTTTGAATATAAACACGTACTACATCAATACACAATTTTTTATAGGTCCATTAACTTTAGGTACCAAATTATAATGTTTTTTTATTTCAACTACTAAAACATTTATGTTATTTTACTTTAGGTACTAAATTTCAGTTTATGTACCAACTTTAAAAAACATGGTTATATCGAACTGTGACTGTTTAACAGTCATAACTTTTTTATTGATTTATTGTTTTTTCAATATTTGTAAGGCTTAAACTTTAATATTTAGTCTTTGGGTTATATGACTTTATCCTCCAAATCTAAATCAAAAGTATGAAACCTTTAAAATTTTTGATTTTTTATAAATTTTAAATAGTCACAACTGTGATTGTTCGACAATTACAACTGTAACTGTTCGACAGTCACAACTGTATAACAAATTGATTTGTGACTTAATTCAAAATGTTTTACTCTAGGTTAGTACCTAAACTAAAAAAAATTAGTATCTTGCTACTTTGTTAAAAAACTAATGATATTTGGTATTTAATCCTAATTTTCTAATCTTTTATTATATTTATAATCACATTATTTAATTGTTAGTATATTTATTAACAGCTGAAGTTTCAACATTTGTCTTTTGTTTTCAATTGAAGTTTGAACTAATTTGCCCGTATTTCTTCCCAATCTTCCATGCTCGAAGTCAAAGGACGACAAAAGGACAAGAAAAGTGTGGAGGCCAATGAATTTTTTATTTTTGATGGTTGAAAGGAACATGTTAGTTGTTTTCCATTTGCAACGCATCAACGGTAACATTATTAAAAAATATTATATACCCTGAAAAAAACAATATTTATTATATCCATTTCTTATCAATAATTATCCCACAGACCGGCTAATCACACAGCTCACATAAACCAAAAATTAAATTAAACAGAAGGAAGCCTCTTGCATACAACAAAAGTCTTCAACCGAATGACAATAGACCGACACCGTATTCCAATTTTTTATTAGACCATTTTGATCACCTCATGGGTATTCACCACGGAGATTATTTTTGCTCACTACAAATACAAATGGGTGGTGGTAATGCTCACTATGCTGAACAAAAATGAATATATTCACCACGTGTACAATTAATGTTAGGTGGTTTATGGTAAATTTTAATCATGGTTATGGTATAATACATATTCTAAATCACATCTCTATTAGAAGACTTAATTGTATTTTTATCACCTATAGTTTTAGATGATTCTCATTTTACCATATAGATATTTATTTGTCTTATTTTATTTTTTACAATTATTTTCTATGTCTCATTTTACCGTCAGCATGACTGCATGACATGTTGTGTTTTATATGTTAGCAGTTAACATGATGATGATGATGATGATGTTGAACATTACATTGTAAGCACGGATGTAGTTACGTTACTTACGTACGTATAATGAGTCAAAGGGTCATTTCGGTAAAAGCACCGACCACGTTTTGGAGTTGTTGAAAAGGAAAACACTGGAACGCTGAATAGTGAATACATTAATACAGAGTGTTAAAAGCTAAGGTCCGCAATATTGTATTCCCAAAATGTGAATGCGCGAAGCTCACAATTGGTGATTTGGTGTGGTCGAAATAGACATTTTACTAACCTTGAGCAAACCCAACACATGTGACCTGTCCTCCAGCCCACAAAATCATGTTTATAACACTGTAATCAAATTACGAATAGGACCCCAATTAAGACACGCGTCGAAATGTAAAGATTTATGTTGGATTATTAGGTGGTTCTTGACCGTATCTGATCCTTAAAGAAAGTTCAAAGAAAGGAAGAGTGAGAAAGGCTGACCAATTATTCACACCGCCCTCGCTGGCTTAACCACATTATGTTATACATGGTGGGTGCATATGGCATATGCATATATACTGATAATTGTATAACATCCCTGTATATATATAATTCATATAACCCCTGTCCCTCATAACCCTCCACTTTTTATATTCTCCTCTTGAAACCCTTCATCTCACTCGCTCTCAAACTCTCAAACTCTCTCTCTCCCTCCCTCCTGTCTTTTTGAAACCCATCAAGGCATCAACCTCTCTCTCTCTCTCTCTCTCTCAGATTACTTTTTGTGAAGATGGGTTTTGCTAGACTCCAAGTGTTGTTGATTTTGGGCCTGTTGGCCGTCTCATGCATGGCCCAAGCACCAGGCGCCGCGCCTAAAGCCGCACCAGTACCCACAGCCTCACCACCCACCGCCACACCAACACCGGCCCCAACCACCAGTGCGCCCGTCCCATCACCAACCACTGCCCCAACACCTGCCCCCACTCCCAGCCCTACCACCTCAGCCGCACCCGGGTCCTCACCGACCGAGTCACCCACCGGGTCACCACCCGCACCCACACCTGGGTCACTACCCGCACCCACACCCACACCCACACCCAGCACCTCGGAGCCACCCTCATCTGATACCCCAAGTGCTGCCGTCAGCTTCAGCCGGGTTGCTATTGCTGGAACCGCTCTCGCTGGAGCTTTCTTCGCTGTCGTGTTGGCGTAGATTCATTCGTCCACGTGGAGACTCGGTGGCTCTAGATCTGGATTTTGATGGACGGACGAGATGGATCTATTCTCTTTAATTAATTCTGTTGTTTCTTTTTTTATTTTATTGTTTTTGCTGTGTTTTCTTTGATTCTATATGATTGGGTTTGAGTTTTGACTCATGGAGGACTTGGATTGGGCGGTGATTATGATGATGATGATGATGATGATGTGATTAGTTGTTAATTATTTGGTGATTCATATTGTTTCGGAGTTCGACACGTGCACCCATTTGTAGATGAGTCGTCTATGTACATCTTCTATAATTAGTTGAATAAAACAGTTTGTCATTCTTTTTCTTCTCAAATCTAATCTCTCTATTTTTTACGTTAATGTTCTTTAATTAATCTCTCCATTGCTAAAAGGATTGAATTCGAACCCTTAATTTGTCTAGTATACTTTCAAGCCTTGACGTTGACCCAACCATTTAAAAGTTGCCACCACTCTTGAAAGTGCTCCATTAAACTTTCTTTTCTGTGATTCCATAGAGTTTCACCCATGTGTAGTCCATTTGGATGAAAGATTATCAAAACAAATGAACTATTAGCTATTTATTTAGTTATAATATTTCTCTCCACTTTATTTAGATGAGGAGATCCCAACTTCAAATCTTACTAGATACAATGTATGAGAAATGCTTACTTATAATATAACATGTTTCAATATGAAATGAGTAAATACAATGAATCATTTGAAATTTTCATACAATATATTTAATGTTTATAAACACTAATTAAAATCCCTTGTTATGAAATTAATTAAAATCCTTACATGTAAAATCCCTTCAGTTTTGTGGAAGGGTACACCTTCGAATGAGTTGCTTCCAGCTTCTTGATGTTATTTGTCATGAATTAGTCTTGTATAGGGACAGCTAGTGATTCTTGTTGCTTACGAATACAAGTTGAAAGTGATTCTTCTGAGGCGGTTCATGAATCGTGAGGGAGAGCTAGTGCTTATCTTCACTACAAGAAATGTGAGTAAAACACACCCTCATATATTAGTGGCATAGAATGAGGTGACAATTAGGCAATAAGAACTGAAGTGCTTCGATTTTAATAAAAATATGTGTCAATTGGACAATAGGGACTAAAGTTTCCAATTACCACCCCATTTTGTGCCACCAATGAGGGGTGTGTTTTGCTCACATTTCTTGTAGTGCTTGCTATGGTGCTTTGCTGGTAGAGACTCAATCATTAATGCGTCTTTATTTCTCTCTTTCTCTATTTGTTTTCAGCCTCGGGTATGTAAAAGTGTTGCGCATAAGGTAGCACCTTACCTACAATTTAATTAGAATGTCATGAACTTGTGGTTTGGCTATAGGAGAGGTCGGCTTGGCTTCTCCCTACCTTACATCATGATGTAACATTTGGATGAATAATAATGTTTAAGTGGCCATGGGCCGTTTTCAAATTTCAAATGCATCTTAACTATGTATCATAACTAGAGGAAGCTTTCAAGTAATTTTTTTTTTTTTTGGGTCTAAAGAGATTCATTAAAGAGGCACCAAGCCAGGAAAATACAACAAAAGGGCAAGGCTCAAAGAAAAAACAAGAGAAAACAGCCCAAATCTGCAGCCCAACTCAAGAAGAGAAGGTGCAGGCTGAGCTTATAGATAGGAAAGAAAAGAAAAACAATAACCCTAATCCTGAAGCAGGGAGGAGCAGCCGCCGCCAAGACTGGATGCTCCTCCAAGACAGAACTCTGTCACCAACCACGAGGGTTCACTGCGAGATGAGCCACAACCACACGTGCACTCCAACAACAAAAATAGCATCCAAAACCCAAACATAAACCCCGACAAAAGCGCAAAGCCCAAACCGAAACTCACTAAGCAAACACCAAGATCCAAACATCACCTTCCAGAATGGCAAACATGGCCACTGCAAAATGGAGCAACATAGAGAGATGGGTATGTAATGGGGTGACGGGGACGTACCGCACGACACCCATTGAGACAACTCGTCGGAAAGGCGGGTAAGACAGGAGGAAGGCCCATTCAGATTTGGGGTTTGAGGAGTGAGATGGTTGAAGGAGAAAGTGGTAATGGAGGTGAGGTATTGAGGAGGAGAGAGAGGGATGAAGGTGTAGGCATGGAAATCTAGGGTTTCAAATTGAGGGTAGCAGGAGAAAGTATTAGGAGATAAAAGAGAAAAGGTAAAGGGTAAATTAGCTTCCATGGAAGGGAGAAAAGCTCTCATGGAAGGGAGATGAGCTCCTATTGAAGGGGGATGTGCTCTCATTAAAGGGAGAGTAGCTGAGACAGAGCTCAGGGAAGGAACACCCATTACGGGTGGAAAAGAAGAGGAGAAAGGGAAAGGGTAGGAGGGAGAGGGACGGAGGAGCACCCATCTCCCTCATAGAAGCTTGCTGATGTATGAAGGAGAGAGAACATAGGTTTTCTTTCTCTGGCAGCTAGCTAGGGTTTTCTTGATCACCAAGTTGTTTGATACATGAACCTTTCAAGTGAGGAAGTTATTACTTTCAGAAAAGTAAGAACATTCTTTATGGGTACTACCAATCAATGAAGTTTAATTATCAGAACCATCCATTTTTTAGGTCTCTCCTCAAAGATTGTTTCTGTAAAAAATCAGCTAAATCGGTAATGTTTGGTCATATAAACTATACACACAAATACAGTCCGTTAGATAAAATTGAAATGATATTGACACTAATAAATTGGCTAAACAGTTTTTTATTTGGCTAATTTTTTAAAAGTTTGAATGATGCCCTAAAATATAGACGATTTCGATAAATAATCTCAGCCCGCTCAACTTTAATGAGAAGTGCGCGACACGGAAGTCACGGAATTGCCACTGTGCCACAGTAGCAATTTGAATTGCAAAAAACACATGTGTTACTGTTATTAATTGCCACCGTTTGACAGTGGCACTTTGCCCAGTTAAAAAAAAAAAAAAAAAACCCCACCGAGCGCTTAGTGCAAAAAACACGAAAAAAACATAACGTGGGCTTTATTTGTACAGAGTGGACCTATTTATCATTGTAACTTTTTAGGTGAGTTTGTTTATCATTAAGAATGGACTTTAAAGTAATTTAATTTTTAATTTATCTATTTTAGTTTAAATTTTAAACCGTACAAATATTCAGTAAAAAACAGTAATAAGAAATTATACTTAAATTACCGACTCTTTGTGAATTGGAAAAAACTTATTTATAATAGGAATAGGAGTTGACTTAGCATTTTATGAGATATGTTTTATCTTGAAATTGAAAAAAAATTTATGTAATAAAATATAAAATTATATGTGTCATTATATTATTGGGTTGAGATACCAAATCAGTCATATATGTGTTAGAGAAGTTTTTCTCTTGTGAACTACCAGCTGAGGACGAAAGAAGTATGATATTGGTGTCATTGTTGAGCGTTGCCTTAAAAATGATAGATAAAGGTTTAGTACTTGATTGGATCTGTTCTATGATGAAGCAAAATGCCTTTGATGTGGAAGTAGAGATAGTGAGATATCCTTTTGCCAGGAGATTCCATATCCACGTCTTATGGGCCATGGCACATGGCTTATCACATTCTCACCATCATGTTTTTGGTTTTTAAATGTTTTCTTTCTTCTTGACATGTGTTTTTCTTCAATAGCATTTTATGTAATTTATTACACATATTAGATATAGAGCTAAATGACACTTTTGGTCCATGTAATTTTAGTCATTTTTCATTTTCATTCTATAGTTTCAATTTTGAGTTAGTCATGTACTTTCATAACAAGTCCAAAAATTTTAATACAGTTTACTTTGAAGATAGTAATTCAACGTGGTAAGCACCTATTTGACTTGTATATGAGTATTTTGGACATTTTTATCTTGAATAATTAGAGTTAATGTGCGTGTCATGTTGGATTTTTGTCAATAGACAATGTGAACATTTTGGACTTAATTGCTATCTTTATGATTGAAATTAAAACTAAAGAACGAAAGTAAAAAATAATTGTAATTACATGGACCAAAAATGCAATTTGACTTATAATATAAATTTGGGTAGACCTGAGCCAGATCCATGGATCAGTATGCCACGGTTGGATATGGCCATGAACTCGAATGGGTATGTAGAGCCTTAAGCTGAGATCAGATTTAGAGCTGAGCCGACCTGGGCCGGATCCCTAGTCCAGTTCTTTTCAGCATAATAACACATATTCTCTTATAGATGTAATGCATATCGAGTTTTGGCCCTGAATTCCACGGCTATATACCGAGTTTGACTTGTGGGCTAAATGGTGAAACCTACTTCCATTCCCGACATTCAATTTTAATCGGTTGGGCAATGGGATACAGGTTTTGACAATTTTCATTCATCATGAGGCATACAGGCCCAATTCAGAGAAAACTGGGCTTTACCCAAACACACTGAACAAGACCCACAAAACGATTACAAGAAATAATATAGTTCCAGACTAGTAGATGTAATGGATGAAACATATGAGCTCCCCAAAGTTGCTACAATATTGCATACTTGTATCACAAATTGATCATTAATTAACTTATCTACTTTTCTGCTAAATATGAACTTCATTTGAAATATGAGGTAGTTTTAAATATAGGAGGGGATTTTAGTTTATGTTTTATAAAATTATAATTAAATTGCTTGAATAGAATGTTTTATAAAATTATAATTAAATTGCTTCCATTCTCATCTAACAGATGGTTACTTACCTCAGGCTCACAAACAACATGTTTCTGTGGACTGCTAGGCCAATCAATTTTGGCATCATATTAAATGCACTCATATAAGGATATATTGGAAGCAATATATGGCAATTAAAATGAGGCATTAAAAAGTCATTCAAAATGCTTTGAATCCTTATATGCAAAGAGTCATGTCCATATCGGGCTGAAATCTATCGATAAGGAGAAATGATATCTCGTTACATGTAAAGAGCCAAGCAGCATTCTTTATTTGATAAACTCACATTAGCAGCATTCTCAGAAAAACTCACATTAGCTGGCTGGCCTGATGTGATTCTTCCATGCATGTGGATGGTTGGTGAAATAGTTATGCATAACCAAATTCAATAACTGAAAAGGTACATATCAATATCATACCTACTTTCTGTTCCATGGCCATTGTTTTTTTTTTTTTTTTGGCCAGGTTCCATGGCCATTGTTGAATAGACAATTTTGTCTTTATGCTATTCTTGTTCTTTTGGTTTTCTTCATGAATTAACAACATTATCGCTAGAAGTCTTTTGTTCGTTGTATTCTTAATTTATCGAGATTCAATAAGATTTAAAGGTAGGTCGTGCTTTGATTTTCCTTGTAGAAACTATTATTTTGCTCTTCAAAAGTAGTCTTTTACATAGAGCAATAATGTGAGATATTGCTTTCGACACCTTGAAGTCAAAAGTCTTGAAATGATCTCCACTTGATTAATTCCTATACAGTGGTATGAGCCATGAGCCAAACGTGTTCTCTTCACCCATAATTGAAGTTATTGGATACTCAGTTTTATGCTATATAAAATCTCAAATATTTTATCTGTCAGAAATGAATTAACAATACATATTAAGTTATCTAACAACTCACACCCAAACAAAAAAAAAAATATTGTGATAATAAATATACAGAGGTTATGGTGTGAAAATGTTGAGTGTGTGTTGCACATTGAAAATTTATAACCTTGTAAAAGTGCATTTAACGGTTTTGTGTCTCTCCTAATTATAGTCAGTTGATTTTGAATTGAATGCTTTGATTTCTTTTATAGTATCAAAGCATATTCACCTATATGTATTAGGCTGAGTAGCCACATGTGCTCTATATCACATTTGTAGGGTTATAAGATCTTGGACCTCTCCTTTTATAGTCAATTAATTTTGGATTAGAAACACTAATTTTTTTCTTATGGTATTGTTGAATGAGACTAGTCGATCTTGCATACGTTGGTTTTAGCTGATGTATGTATAAATGAAAAAGGCAGCCGGAGGTTGATTAATTGTCTCTCCATGGAAGGTGATTAATTTTGTGAAGGAAAGCTCACATGATTAATCAATGGCTACATTGATTTACTTTTTTATATATATGTAATTGACATGCCAGTATAGACCACAAGGATGGCTGATATAGATTTGCTCAGAGCTCGCTAAATATATATATATATATATATATATGCAGTGTCTTGTCTATTCAAGATGATTGGACTCTATATATATATATATATATATAAGTTATAACCCAGTATTGAATATTTATTCTGTTTAATCTATGAATTTTTTTTTTCTTTTTTTGTTGAAATCTATGAATTTCTTTCTTTTCTCATAAAAATTAGGAAAAAGCTGCAATAGCTTAGCCTGTATAAATGACATGTTATATCCTTTGTAAATAAAACAAATTAACCATGTGACTATGAAGCTGGATTTTCTATTTTTCTTGTTATAATTTGGCTTTTTAAACCTAAATCTGTTATATTACAAATCTAAGAATAATCTTTCATTACAAAGCTTTTTATATCCCAAAAAAAAAAAAAAAAACTGTTAGATTCAAGATACAAACAACTTTAATTGTCCATTCATATTTGAATTATTGATATGTTTGTTTTTACTTGTTTCAATTCTAGTCATGCATTGCAAATGCAAAAACTATAAATATCTAAATATAAGGAAAATTTTAGCTAAACGACTCCAATTATACCTCATGTTCATATTCATGATTTAAAGTTCACTTTATATCAACTGAGAACTCAAACTTTCATTTTGTTTCAACTAATGACTTTTTGCTAACAGTGTTACATTTTCCGTCCCTTTCAAGGGCAAAATCGTCACTTCTCCCCAATTGTCCTCCATCTCCAATATAGTTGTAAAAAAACTAAAAAAAAAAAAGTTTTTTAGAAACCCCTCCTAACAGGGAAATGAGGAAGGGAAGGGAAGGGAATGGAAGGAAAGGGAGGGGTCGGGTAGGTTGGTGTTGGGAGGGATTTTTGAATCCTTTTGTTTTTTTACAACTATATTGGAGATGGAGGGCAATTAGGGAGAAATGACGATTTTGCCCTTGAAATGGACGGAAAATGTAACACTGTTAGCAAATAGTACGTTCTTATTTGACATAAAATGAAAGTTTGATTCCTCAATTGACTCAAAGTAAAATTCATATCTTGAATAGTTGAATAGAAACATGGTGTATACTTGGAGTCCTTTAGTTAAAATTTTCCCTAAATATAATACCAATTATGCTCAATAGATAATATGAATTTGTTTAATTTGCTCACAAACTTAAATTTATAATATACAATTGAGTAAATTAAAAACAAACAGAGAAAAAATAGAAACCAAGAATCTAGATTCAAATTAAGGAGCATATGGACAAATTAAGCACACCTTTTTTTATAAATATTTTGGACCTTTGGCTGTCTACTTGGGTGAGAGGAAAGAGGGAAGGAGAGAGAGAGAGAGAGAGAGAGAGAGAGAGAGAGAGAGAGAGAGAGAGAGAGGAAGAAAGTGGTGGTGGCTGGTGCATGCGGGGAGGAGGGGGATGAGGGATTGGGAAGTGGCAAGGAGAGAGGAGTCGGAGAGGAGAGGAGGGGAGGGCTCTCGAGGGGAGGCGGTTGGGGTGGGGGAAGAAGAAGAAGAGAAAGGGTGAGGGTGAGCTTCGACGGTGAAGAAGAAAAAAAAAAAAGATGGGGATGGGAATGTTAGGGGGGAGATGGGGATGGGGTGTGTGGGTGATGAAAGGTGAAAGAGAGGCAAAGAGGGGAGGGCCAAAGTAATCTTTTCTCTTGAGTTTTTTTTTTTTTTTTTCTTCAAAAAAGGTGTGAAAAAAAAAAGAGTGCAAATAGCAGGCTCTTGTTAAAACAATGAGGTGCGTAAGCAGTGACTATATATATATGTATATATATCAGTAAGTACAGTTTTTTTGTCTTTTAAGTTTTACCCCTACATAGTACAAAGTACAAACTCTGCCTGCTAGTGAAGCAATATATTCATAGCCGACCCGGACCCGCCCCAAGCCCGACACAGACTTCACCCGCCGCCCTCGAAATTATATATACAGGACAAAACATGCAATTACACTTACATTCATATATTAACAGCCAAAACAATTGCTCTCTCTCTCTCTCTCTGCCCATTTCAGCCCAGAAAATTACAGACTAGTGTAGCAAAATTAAAAGAAGATGCCAAGTACGAACGGTTCACTGCTAGAGGAAGCAGAGGTTCCATTGTTGGGTGACTTAGCTTCGACAACAGTTGGATTAATAAAACAACAACAGAGTCATGATGAAGAAGAAGAAGAAGAAGATCAACGTCTTGCAAGGAGAGTCTGGATTGAATCACAGAAGCTGTGGCACATAGTTGGCCCTGCAATCTTCAGCCGTGTTGCCTCCTATTCCATGTTGGTCATCACCCAAGCCTTTGCTGGCCACCTTGGTGACCTTGAGCTCGCCGCAATCTCCATTGCCAACAATGTCATCGTTGGTTTCGACTTCGGTCTCTTGGTACGTCTTTATTTGCTTCTGTAACCTTGTCTTTCATTTACAAAAGCTCTTTTTGTAACAAACCCTTTTGTCATTAGCTTTTAGTTCTTACCTCTAATATGTTATGTTATCTGATTTTGATTTTGAATCGATAGTCTTAATTCATAGTCTGGTAACGTAATATGTTAGACTATTTCGTCTGACATGGTCATGACCTTTTACTAGAGAATTTCTTGTAAGTTATGTTATCCGACCATAAAGAATCATGATATTCTATTCTAATCAACATGGTCTTAATTCGTAGTTTGTTAGAATAACATGTCAAATTGTCCCTCTTTTGAACTTTTGCTAAGTTTTGTTATGGATTTTTGTTCAGTTGGGGATGGCAAGTGCTTTGGAAACACTATGTGGGCAAGCTTTTGGGGCCAAGAAGTACTACATGCTAGGAGTGTACATGCAACGTTCATGGATAGTGTTGTTCTTGTGCTGTGTTTTGCTTCTGCCACTCTATCTCTTTGCCTCCCCTATGCTAAAGCTCCTGGGACAGCCCACAGATGTAGCAGAGCTATCTGGGTTGGTGTCTATGTCCATGATACCCCTTCACTTCAGCTTTGCTTTTCAGTTTCCTCTGCAGAGGTTCTTGCAGAGCCAGCTGAAGACTGGTGTGATTGCTTGGGTGTCTCTGGTTGCTCTGGGGGTGCATGTGTTTGTGAGTTGGTTTTTTGTGTACAGGCTTCATCTTGGAGTGGTTGGCACTGCCCTTACCATAAACTTTTCTTGGTGGGTTTTGGTGTTTGGGCTTCTGGGTTACACTGTTTGGGGTGGTTGTCCCTTGACTTGGGCTGGTTTCTCCATGGAAGCATTTTCTGGTCTCTGGGAATTCACCAAACTCTCTGCTGCTTCTGGGGTCATGCTCTGGTATGGTATCTCTCTCTCTCTCTCGTTTTTTCTTCTTTTCCATGTTGATTAGTCTAACAGTTATGTTTTGTAATTGATTTACAGCCTGGAGAATTGGTACTATAGAATACTAATACTAATGACTGGAAATCTAAAAAATGCAACCATTGCTGTGGATGCTTTGTCAATATGGTACGCAAACTTGTACATTTTGTTACTATATCTATCGCTCTTTCTTGATTCAATTTATTATTTTTAGCTAATCTCATTAGTATCTTAAGGATATAAGAGTAATGCTAAAGGGAATCGACTACCATTTCTATTTATATTTAGTAGACTTCATGTCCTACATAATGTGGTCCAACAAAACTATGGGACCACATTAATTTATATATCAAATTTCTAATAGAAAATAGACTTACTTATACACCAACTCATTACGACGGCGTATAAATATAATTCACCTAATATTATTTTTAATGCGGTTTTAGAAACGTGTCTTTTTTCATGGGTATTTTACTTAGAAAACCAAAATAAGAAAGCGGCTTAATCCACAGTGCACTCGGTCCTACTTAACTTTTCGGACAAAATTCTTACCGAACGCTTGACAGTTCTTGCTAAGCACTAAAAGGTTGCAGATATAACTTACATCTGCAACTTAAATACGTGCATCTGCATCCTAAAAACTGCATATACAAACTTAAAATATTCTAAAAAGTGTATATGCAACTTCAAAATTAACCCCAAATGCTCAAAAAAACTACATTTGCAATTGTTGAGCGCTCGTCAGCTTTTTTACATTGCTGACTGCGCGCGCGCACGCAAAATAGAATATCCTTTAACTTAATTTTTTTTAAATGAATTTTCACTTAATAATCTTGCTCAATTTTTTCTAACATTACTACAAAGATTAATGCCCCTTTCACTCTCAAGATGGAAAGAAGGCAAGAAATTGGTTGGTTCCGTCCTCCAGATGAGTAGATGCACACAAATTAAAATTGTTGCATAGAATTCAATGCACTGAGGTTTGTCTTATTGTTGCTTGGCAGCATGACCATAAACGGCTGGGAGCTGATGATTCCTCTCGCATTCTTTGCAGCAACTGGGTAAGACCTCTTCACCACCTCGCTCTTCTTTTGTTCTTTTACAAATTATTACGTGAATTAAACATACCGTGGGGCCGACACATACCATTGGTGCCTGCAATATCTCAGAATTAACAATTCCTCACCTTAAATACACAAGAAAATTATTGTATGAACATGCAAAGTGGGTCTTGAGTTCAGAACTCATATACTATTGTTGTTAATTAAAAAAATATACATTTGATGTGATGTAGTTTATAAATTTATTTAGATTATAATATGTGTATAATTATTAATTTTTTTATCGCATATAATTATTAATTAATAATTAAATACAACATAATAGGATTAAAGTTTATCATCAAGGATATAAATATGAATAATTATATATGTGTTATTATTTGAATGAATTTATAAATATCATCAAGGACATACATATGTTTGCATACAAATTTTTTTCAAATATATACAAAATGTTGTTAAGTGGGGCCTGGAAGGGTCCAATTTCAGTTCAAGAATCATTCACGTACGTGGAGGGGTGGTCCATAGAAACAACACAACAGCTACTTATATATATATAGCAGCCACTCAAGTGTTTTAAGAATTTAGAGCCAAGGCCTCGTGACAAATATATAGAACAAAACAATGGTCCATAATTGTGAAGTACTTAATTGCGTCAATACACTCAGCATTACCAAATACCAAGTAGACAATTTCAACTTTGCCTTCGCAAATTGGCCCTATCTGTCAGATTGTGTGTCACAGCTTACATGACCCCCCATTTGTTTTGATGTCTTTTGGATTGGTATTCCAAGTAAGCATCAAATCCATTGGCACTGTTCCACCGCATATATGCTCAGGTTGTTCTTCAATAAGTTGTTATCCGAATTTCATATATTATTTTTGTTTTTTGGGTAGAAAACATGAAATAGCTCCACTTATATATATATATATATATATATATATATATATTCCTTCCTAATTTGTTTTGTATTCTACGTAAAATGATGTCCTTTTAGTTTTAGTGGTTAACAATATTTATTCTTAAATTCTAAGAAAATTAAAATGTAAAGTCAAAAAGAGATTTGCAACTAAAGAAACGTTAAATTTAAAATAATAAAAAATTAATCAAGGAGTGCAATCAATCAATGTTATGACACTTAATAACTTGTCCCTTTATAATAAAGTTTAGGCAACCTTTGTTGAATGTGTGGCTGTCTGCTCCAGCTCCTTTTTGACGGATTAGCTTGGGGACCAAGGATTGATTGGTTAATGCTTAATTAATACTTATGCATGAAGCATGAAGCTCAAGCACATAACTATACAAATGGGTTCTGCTTACGTTTGTT
This sequence comes from Dryas octopetala, assembly GCF_963921425.1. Taxonomy (NCBI): domain Eukaryota; kingdom Viridiplantae; phylum Streptophyta; class Magnoliopsida; order Rosales; family Rosaceae; genus Dryas; species Dryas octopetala. The sequence continues at coordinate 9,796,580 of NC_141370.1, read as the reverse complement.
TGCTTAACTTGAGCTGTGAATTACAAGTGCAAAGGTTCCCATTTGATTTTACACACACACACACACACAAAAGAGTCCTGAATTCACACCTACATCATCTGCCCATTTGTGATAGGTCGACCCTGTGCTGTGTTTGTCTTCCATTATGCTCTTTAGGATTTTTGTGTAGCCATTTTCCATGCATAATATGGATAAGTATTATATCATTGGAGTCAGAACACATTGGATTTCAGACGCATTCAAAGATTGATCTTGATGATGTATGCTTCTGGTATTTTCTTTATAGTCGACTAGAAATATAATTTAGTGGGCTATATTGTATATGAATTTTACAAATTTTTTATGAAGTTTAAAAATTATGTGGTATTTAATTAAGATTTTTAAAGGCCTTTTAAAAATTCAGTAAAAGTCTCTGTGTATTAAAAAAGTCATTGATTTTTATGAAATTTATTTAATGATAGATTTTTAAAGACTTTAAAAGACTTTTATACGTAATTTCAAAGTTATTATAAATCTGACCTCTCCCTTGCAGATTTTTAAAGATTTCTATAGATTTTGTAGAATTTCGTAGAATTTTGTGAAAATCTTCAAATTCTGAAAAAGTCTATAGCTTAAAAAAAAACCTTTAAAAATCTATATACACTACACCCCTTAATTTGTGTGTACATCGTTATCTTGATATATGTTGTTGGTTTATATTTTAACAATTTGAGTTTTTGAGATAGAGTAGTCAATTAATATGGTATCATAACCATATTTTTATGAATGTCAATATGTATGTGCTCTCCGCATGTAGATTGAAGGTACACGTGAATGAAGATATTAGTTCAATATACATTGACCAAACATACAAGACAAACAATTACAACAGAAAGTTGGGAGCAAAAAGATAAAAATAATATCTATACCTTTATGGCATTTTTAGCCAATAGAGATCTTTGTAAACAATTATTTTAGACCTCTTCTATGATGTTCCTTTTTGGGTACAATTTCTGTTGCTAAAAATATTTTTGTTGACAATTGACAGAGTGAGGGTGGCAAATGAGCTTGGAGCTGGTAATGGCAAGGGAGCCAAGTTTGCCACTACAGTGGCAGTTGTGACCTCTGTTATAATTGGCCTCTTCTTCTGGCTCTTGATTATGATGTTCCACGGTGAGATCGGCTATATATTTACTAACAGTGAAGCTGTCCTTACTGAAGTAAACAAGCTCTCCCTCCTCTTAGCCTTCACAATTCTCCTCAATAGTGTTCAACCTGTTCTCTCTGGTAATCCCCCCCTCCTATTAGCTATTAATAACCCACATTTTTCATTTACATTTTTCTAAAAAGAATAAATTAAGTTACTTAATTATACCGAAAATTTGACATGTTATATTGTGAAACTGTTAATGTAAATACTAAATATATGATATATGAATGTACAATCTTGATATACAGTTGACAACATAAGATGTTTGATATTTAGGAAAACAAAATATTACTCTGCAATGCAGTATCCCAATTAAATTTTGAGACAATTAATGTTTTATTTATTTATTTTTTTAACAGGGGTGGCTGTGGGATCTGGGTGGCAATCTTATGTGGCATACATAAACTTGGGTTGCTATTATCTGATTGGGGTGCCTCTTGGGTTTGTCATGGGATGGTATTTCCACCAAGGAGTAATGGTACGTATTGTTGATTAAAACTCGCACATAAAATTTCCCAAAAACCAAAAAAAGAAGAGAGTATTTATTGAACCAGTGAAGCTATACTACAGCTTTTTTTTTTTTTTTTTTTTTCCACACATGCTATTATGCTAATCTCATTGCATTGCTAAAACTAGTAACTACATTAATATATGCTTATTATTTGCATACCATATTTACTGTGGACTCACATCAATTTGGTGATAAAATGAACTCAATTAGGGAATTTGGGCTGGAATGATCTTTGGTGGGACAGCAGTCCAAACCTTGATATTGTCCATCATTACCATTCGATGTGACTGGGAAAAAGAGGTAGAGATGGTTTAAGGAATTCTAATACATTTAGTTACTTTTTGTTTCTCTTTTGTATATACAAATTTGATAATTAATTTGATTTCTATCTGTTTTGCGCTAAAATTGCAGGCAGAGAAAGCAAGCATTCATATACGGAGGTGGGCAGAAACAAAATAAGAACATTAATTAACTTCTTTTGGAATATGAGAAGTTAAATATAGGGGATTTAGATGATGTTTTATAATTAAATTGCTTCAATAGAATGTTAACAAGACAAATATATGTTTAGATTGTATGGGATGAAAGAAAATAAAGAGAATTTATTTTCTCCAACAAATATAATTTTAAATGATATATTTATACCTCAATGGTTTTTTCCCCTTTCTTCGTCATTGCCATCATAGCATCCCTATGTCTTAATTGGTTGACTAATCCTAAATTTTCTTGTAAGTACAAAAAAAGTTTCTAAAAGAAAAAAAAAAAAAAAGTTGGATAAATGAGAAAAGAAAAAGGGAAGCTTGTGAGTAAAGGGAGTGAAAAATATTTGTTTTCCTGATGCAAATAGAACTACCCTGTGATTATTGAAGTCTAAAATGACCAAAAACAAGAAAGAAAAAAATAGCTCTAAATGGGGAAACAATATAATTGAAGTGTAATTACAGGCATAGAGACACTGCCCACATAGATGTGAAGTGGGCTTGTGTTTTGGAAAGAGGGGAGATCCAGGCCCTGCCTAGTCTCCGGCCATTTTGGCCCATAGAAGTGACCGTGTAAGGCCTTGCTCAATTTTATTTGACCCAAGCCCTGTCCCTAGGCCAAATAATATGTTGACAAAATGTAGCAAGGTCACATTGTGTGTTACCGTAATACCATGTGTTATAATTTAAGTAGATTGATAAATATCACGGTAGCACACTATGTGATGTTACAGTTATACAAAAATTTCTCATACACTAGTTAGAAAATTGCGCATGTTTGAAAATATGGACACTCAAGCCCCTAACATATAAGCAACATCAATCCACCCAATCAATCAAGCCATAATTGTTTATGCAACTACTCGGTAAGCACAGTCCAAATGTGATATAATTTCATAATTTGAACCATCTCTTTAAAAAAAAAAATTCATCCTTGCTAAAAAAATTGTTTAGTTATTACATCTTTCAATAATGTAAACGAGATATCACTAAATCAATAGCTAATTGCTTTATTATTACCTATATTGGTTTCAAGCTAAATTTTAGCCTTTGCATGATGACTTTAGCCTACTTGGACTTTTGTTGTTAATATTGAGTCTTTTACATGTTAAAAAGAGCGAAATGCATCATTGGTCAACTTATTATGCGATTTTTTCATGTTAATCCATGAACTAATTTTCGTTTCATGTTGGTCCATAAATTTATTAAAATGCCCCAAATTGGTCTGATCCATCAAATATGTGTCAACGTCTGTCTACCCCATGATGTGGGTTTTTGAGAGGGCAAATAAGGGTTTTCACACAAATAAGGGAGTACAAAAAAAACCTAAAAGAAAAAAAAATTGAAGGATTCAGATTTCCCTGCACACACTCACCAGTGACCCGACCCTTCCCCTCCCACCTTCCTCCTACCTCCCTCCCCCTCTCCGGCCATCTACCCTTTCCCTCTCCGCATTGGAAACAACTCTCCCTGGTCGCATCGCTCAGTACGACACCGTTTCAGCAACCTATCTCTCTCTACCGAAAGTCAAAAAGCATAATACCCCTCTTTGTTCCTATTTTGTTTCACATAACACAACAACACCACATCGATACCTTCCCTCGTCTCCTTCTCAATTTTCCCCTTCGTAAAAACCTCTGTCAAGGTACGATTTCTCATCATCTTCTTTTCATTTTTCTTATAATTTATGGGTTTAGAATTCGCGCCATTGAAGAATGTATTGTATTTTCCAGAGCTATTGGTTTAGAATACGACGTTTTCTCCCTCATACCCCTCTTCTCACGTGATTTCTTACTCTTAAAACCTTCAAAGATTGAAAAAAAGCCCTAGCTTTCTCTGATTGAGGATATCGGCAACAACCCATTGGCCTGGAGGTATTTTCGGCGGCAATCGCGTAGGTTGGAGCTCATTTAAGCAGAAACCCAATAGGTTTTTGTTCTCTTTTCTCTTTTTTCTAGTTTTGGAAACTTTGATTTAGCTGGGTTAGAGTTTGATTTTGGGTTGGTATTTGATTTTGCTGAGTTTTTTTTTTTTTTTTGTCTGAAAGAAATTCATTTAAGAGAGGGAGAACAAAGAGCAGTACATGAGCTGAAATAGTAAGACATCAGCAAGAGCTAAATAGAGAAAAAAAAAAGTTTCAATTACAAATGCACCTACCAATTATAAAGGGTATTTCAAATTGGTCCACGAACAAAAAAATATTTTAAATTAGTACACTAACAAATAGAAAATTACAAAATAGCACATACGTTACAAATTCCGTCAAGAAAGACGGTTAAATGCCACTTTGAACAACAATGACGTGAATTTTTTTAATGATGTGGACACCAAATTTGCTCTACATGGATTTATAATGTCATATTGATAAAAAAAAACTTAAAAAAGAAAACTACAAAAACTTTTAATCCCTTACAAATAAAATAAAATATGACATCATTAATCCATGTGATGTAAATTTAGTGTTCACATTATTCAAAAAATCATGTTAATATTTTCTACACTAGCATTTAACGCCCTTATTGACAGAATTTGTAATGTATGTGCTATTTTGTAACTTTCTATTAGTTCGTGTACTAATTTGAAATATTTTTTTGCTCATGGTCAATCTGAAATACCCCCTATAATTGATGAGTGCATTTTGTAATTAAGTCAAAAAAAAAAAAAAACAAATCATAACTAGCAAGCCCAATGATCTAGGGAAAAGGGACACTGCAGTAGGCTATTTGGATTTTGCTGGGTTGTTAATTCTTATTTGATTTTGCTGCAACTTTGAGTTTGAGTTGCTAGTGTTAGTTGGGGTGGCATTGTTGGGCAGAGAAGTTCTATTTGGCTATTTGGGATTTTGTTTTTTAATTATTGGTGATGAGGAGTGGATATATAAAGTGGATTTTTTCATTTGGGTTTTCTTTTCGTATGTTTTGTGAATGATCTTGTGATTCTTGTTGTATGATCATTATGCTTGTGTGGATTCCTATTTAAGTTGGAATTGGAAGGATTGCACTAAGAAGCCGCCGTCGAGAGAGAGAGAGAGAGAGAGAGAGAGAGAGAGAGAGAGAGAGAGAGAGAGAGAGAGAGAGAGAGAGAATATAGTGAAAGACAAAGAAAGAGTAAGAGAGAGAGAGATACGGTCAGGGAGAGTTGTTTCCAGCGCGGGGAGGGATGAGGTAGATGGCCGGAGAAGGGGAGGGAGGTGGGAGGGGAAGGGTCGGGTCACGGGTGGGTGTGGGGAAGGGGAATCTGAATCATTCCATTTTATTTTATTTTATTTTGAGAAATTTGTAGATTTATCTTCTAGACTAATGATTATAGGGGGTGTGTGTATTTACTACCAAAACTAAAAAACATTTACTATCCATTCAAACTTTGTGTCGTATAGCAATGTGGCATTTCCGTCACATTCCGTCTATTATTGTGTTAAATCATAAGATTGTTTTTCGAATCATATATAAGGTTTTAGAAGAAAAAAAAAATTCTCAGAAAAATATTTATTTAAAACTAAAATTTCTAAAAATTAAAAATAATCAATTAAACCCAACCTTCCCCTTCCCCTTCCCCTTCCATGCCCAACCCAGAACCCTGAAGAGCAAATGAGGATTGCTTCCATTTTGGTCAGTGAATATTGTCTTTAATTTCCCTGTCCCTTGGTTTGCCCATCTTTTTGTTATTTCTGTTTGGATCGAACCCGTTTTCCCCAAACTTTATAATTAAGCCAACGCTCCGCAGCCAGTGTTTTTGGGAAGGAATGGAGCTGTACTGCTGTAGTACGTACTATCAATTTGCTGCCAATGGCTTGGGTAGCTTTGGATTTTAGACCATCCTCTCCACTCCTCTTTTCAATAGTTATTGAACAGAAAAAGGTCTAGGTTTAGGGTTTTCAATATGATTTCTGCTTAATTGAATAAAACCACAAAATGTGGTTTATATACATGGGCCTATAACTAAAATACAGGAATTAATAAATCACCTAATTAATTCTAATAATTACACAATAATCACACGTGTTGACTCACACCAACACTCCCCCTCAAGTTGGTGCATATATATCGCACATGCCCAACTTGTCTAGAGAGTCCAAAAACACCCGATTTGCCACAGCCTTGGTCAACACATCTGCAAGCTGATCTTCGGACTTCACAAATAGAAAGTTAATAATCTTCGCTTCAAGTTTCTCTTTGATGAAGTGTCGATCAATCTCAATGTGTTTTGTTCTATCATGCTGAACAGGATTATGTGCTATATCAATAGCAGATTTGTTATCACAAAACAAGTCCATAGGTTTGGTAGGTGGACATCCTAAATCAGTCAATAAATGTCTCAACCACAAAAGTTCGACTACTCCAAGTGCCATACCTCTATATTCAGCCTCTGCACTCGACCTAGATACAACTGATTGCTTCTTAGTTCTCCAAGTCACCAAATTTCCTCCTACAAAGGTAAAGTAGCCTGAGGTAGACCTTCTATCATCTGCTGAACCACCCCAGTCTACATCAGAAAACCCTTCAACATTCACATGACCATGATTAGCAAATAACAATCCCTTACCAGGTGCAGATTTCAAATACTGCAAAATTCGTTCCACAGCATCCATATGGGGTTTACACGGGGCATGCATAAACTGGCTCACTACACTAACCGCATAAGCAATGTCAGGTCTAGTGTGAGACAGATATATCAATCTTCCAACAAGTCTCTGATATCGCCCCTTATCTGCAGGCAAGGCCCCCAAACACTCGAAAAGTCTATGGTTTTGTTCCATAGGAGTGACAGCTGGCTTACACCCAAGCATACCAGTTTCAGATAACAAGTTTAAAACATATTTCCTTTGAGATAGGAATATGCCATGTTTAGACCGAGCCACTTCTATCCCAAGAAAGAACTTCAAGTCCCCCAGCTGCTTCATTTCAAACTCTTGAGACAAGTACCTCTGCAAATTAGAGATTTCCTCATAATCATCTCCGGTCAGAACCATATCATCAACGTAAATGATAAGAGCAGTAATCTTCTTCCCCCTTTTCTTTAGGAACAAAGTATGATCAAAATTACTCTGCCGATAACCATAGTTCTTCATTGCACGGGTGAATCTCCCAAACCAGGCTCTCGGAGATTGTTTAAGACCATACAAAGACTTCCTTAGTCTGCATACTAATCTCGTATTCTCAAACTCTGGTATACCTGGAGGAGGATCCATGTATACTTCTTCAGTCAAATCACCATGGAGAAAGGCATTCTTTACATCAAACTGAAGCAGTGGCCAATCTTTGTTAGCAGCCAAAGATAACAGAACCCGTACTGTGTTCAACTTGGCCACTGGAGCAAACGTCTCCAAGTAGTCTATGCCATAGGACTGTGTATAACCCTTTGCTACCAACCTTGCCTTATACCTTTCAACTGACCCATCAGCTTTGTGTTTGACTGCAAACACCCATCTGCATCCCACTGTCTTCTTCCCCTTAGGTAGAGAAACCAATTCCCAGGTTGAATTCTTCTGTAATGCCGCCATTTCTTCAGCCATAGCTTTGGTCCATCTAGAATCTGTAAGAGCATCCTGCAATCTACTAGGAATAGAAACAGAAGATAATTGCAGAACATACGATTCATATGACTTTGAAAGCCTAACAGACGACACATGATTATTAATTGAGTACCTAACTTTGGCATTTGGATCTGGCTCATATTTAGCTGGTGGTTGTCCTCGGTTAGACCGAGGAGGAAGTGTAAATTTAGAAGCATGAGAATCAAGATCTGAACCAGAAAGTGAATCAAGAGTATTGTTGGTTACCTCAATGGACGAAGAAGATTGATTCAATGGAGTAGGAGAGATGGCGGTACTATCATGGAGTGGTGATTCCTCAGTCTCAAAAACCGTGGGTTCTTGTCCCACCACATTCTCAGTATTATTCTCAGTAAATTCTGCTGTCTCAGTCTCATCCTCAGATTCAGACACTGGACGGTCAGTAGTCTGTTCTGATCCTTCCTCCCTACTAGACTCCGACACTAGACGATCAGTAGTCTGTTCTGATCCTTCCTCACCACTACTACCAAAGAACAACAGATCATCTCGATTCTGCACTTCATTATAAACCTCCCCCTGAAGGGTAGAATCCAGTGGACGTGGGGAATAAAAAAGTTGATGTTCATGAAAAGTGACATCCATAGAAACATAGAAGCGCTGAGTAGAAGGATGATAGCACCGATACCCCTTCTGGGATGGACCATAACCAACAAATACACACTCTAATGCCCGAGATGCGATCTTGGATCGCTGATGAGAATGTAAATGCACAAAAACAACACACCCAAAAACACAGGGTTCCAAATGAAGGATACCTGGTAGAGAGACAAAATCCGAGAGAACATCCAAAGGTCGCCGAAAGTCAAGGACACTAGATGGGGTCCGATTAATCAAATAGACAGCAGAACTCAAGGCATCACCCCAAAACAAAGATGGCACGTGACCACCCAGAAGAAGGGACCGACTGACTTCCAATAAATGTCGATTTTTGCGTTCAGCAACCCCATTCTGTTGTGGAGAATGAGCGCAAGAAGTCTGATGAAGGATCCCCGCAGAAGCAAAATACTGAGTCATCTCTGTATTAACAAACTCACCGCCATTATCTGAGCGCAAAACCTTAATAGGACAGGCAAACTGGGTGAGGACCATATGATGAAAAAGGCGAAAAACAGCACACACATCACTTTTATGTTTCAGAAGATACACCCAAGTCATTCTAGTACAATCATCAATAAATGTCACAAACCATTTCATTCCTTTATGTGTACCACACGGGGCCGGACCCCAAACATCCGAGTGGACCAAAGCAAAAGGAACATCCATACGTGTAGCACTAGAAGGAAACACTGAACGATGGCTTTTGGCCAACACACAAACTTCACAATTACAATTGAAAATGTTCAATCCACAAAATAAAGAGGGAAATAAACGCCGAAGATAACTAAAGGACGGATGACCAAGTCGGCGATGCCACAACCAAATCTTCTTCTGATTTTCAGAGGAACCATCACTAACTAGACTCACAATGCCACGACCATCTAAAGCGGAAACCCCACTATCCAGATAGTACAATCCACCACTCTTTCTACCACTGCCAATCTTCTCCTTGGTATGAATGTCCTGGAAAACACAATGGGTAGGAAAGAATGTGGCCACACAATTATGAGTTTTGGTTAGTTGACTAACAGAAATAAGGTTACAATTCAAGGAAGGAACAAACAGCACATTAGGTAAAGACAAAGCAGAGGAAAAGGATACCGTGCCATCTCCTAAAACAGGAGACGACACACCATTGGCATTGACAATAAATGGCTTAGAACAGACAGATGAAAAATGACTAAAAACATAACGATCAGAAGTCATATGATCCGTAGCACCTGTATCAATTATCCATGCACCATCACTAGTACAAGCAGAAGTACTCAAAACAGAGTTAGAGATACCTGACTTGACAACAAAGCTGGAGGAACTAACAGAGTTCACCCTGGGATGCAGCATTTTTTTTTTCCTTCTCCTTCTGCTTGCACAAAGCAACACAGAGCAAGCAGCAGCCAATCACTCAGAAGTTTGCTCAGTCGTAGAGGCTGCCACTCAGTCTAGTCGCACAAATCGTCGCAGCAGTCGCACAGTGAAAGTCACCGCCGCTCAGACCACCGCACAGCAGCAACACCCAGTCGCGCGCCGTCGCACAGAGGGTTGCACTCGCATCGCTCAGACCTGTCGCGTCCGATCACTCGCGTCACCCAGATCGTCGTAGTCGCGCGCCGTCGCACATAGGGTTGTGCACTCGCCGTCGCTCAGACCAGTCACGTCCGAGCACTCCGATCACACAGCAGCAACGCCGCCCAATCCAAACCGGAGCAGCACACAGCAAAGAGAACAAAACCAGGGATCTATGTCGCGTCGGGCAAGCAAGTCGGCAGAGGTGGAGGTATCACCAGCGTCGGATTTGGTTGACTGGCGCAGCAGAGGTTGGCCGTCGGCAAGGTCGGCTTGTAGACGATGATGCCAAGGTTAAGGTGCAGTGAAAAAGAAAACAACACCTTTATGGAAAATTTGTTACCCAAATTAATCACGTAGTGCAGCGGAACCGAACAATTTTATGGAAAATTGTTAACCAAATTAATTCCGAACAATCTACAAGCAGTAGGATAGAGAACCATGCTCTGATACCATGAACAGAAAAAGGTCTAGGTTTAGGGTTTTCAATATGATTTCTGCTTAATTGAATAAAACCACAAAATGTGGTTTATATACATGGGCCTATAACTAAAATACAGGAATTAATAAATCACCTAATTAATTCTAATAATTACATAATAATCACACGTGTTGACTCACACCAACAGTTATAGCCTTCGTGAATCTCGATGATATTAATTAAGGCTGTGCTCGATTGTTTGTCCTATTTGGGCTGTTGACCCAAATTCCATTTGAGTAAATTTGCAGGTTTGAATTTATTTAAGCGCCGGAAAGATGGATGGGCTGGGGGCTGGGGCTGGTTGCAATCACGCTGGGGCTGGTTATTAATTTTTTTTTTTGACCAAGGGAAGGGTTACATTAGGTGTGTAACACTGTAACGCGTGTTTTTTTTTTTTTTTCTAAAATTTGATTCAACTTTAAAACTAATATATTTGTTAAAGAAAAGTGAGTGAGAAAAAACTTTAATTTTTAAAATTTTTATTTAAGGACAAAATTGGAAGTTTGGTGAAAAAATATGATGATTCAACAGAAAATGTCAACTTGGTGCCACATTGCTACAAAGTATAAAGTGTGGGTAGCAATTAGTAATTTTTTTTTGTTTGGGTGCTAAATGCACACACCCCCGTATAGTCTTGATAATATTTGTGTAAAATTTTTTTTTTTCTATTAGGTTTTTTTTGTCCTCCCTTATTTGCATGAAAACCCTTATTTGCCCTCCTAAAAACTCACGTGATGTCATGCGGTTTGATTTAGATGGACGTTGGCACATATTTGACGCATCAGACCAATTTGGGATATTTTAATAAATTTATGTACCAACATGAGACAAAAATTAATTCGTAGACTAACATAAAAAAACCACAATAGTAAGTGGACTTAGTGTATAGGATTAATATTAATTTTATTATCTAAAATGTGTATAAAATATAAACTAGTAATATTTTTAGACTTTTTTGCAATAATAATATTTAAATAGAGACCTAAAATAATATTTTCAAGTGCAAATGAATGATATATAAAATATATTTAATTTTATAAATTATTATATTTTAAGTATCAGTATCCTTATAAATATATTATATGTACTTGAATATCACAAGTTATTAAACGGTGTAGTAGAATTCAAACTTTGACTTTTCTCAAGTGGTCCTAGATATATTTGTACATAAATAGGTAAGAAAAGTGGTCCTGCGTTTGAAATTTTGAATTGCTGGTGCAGAAAATGCCTTCCACCTTTTTTATGAATATATTATATATATAACTTTTATATAATATAAATATATAATAAAATATAATATATATATATATATATATATACATAAATAGGCTAGTCCGGTCCGAGTTGAGTAATATGTGTGTAGAATCGAAACTGGAACCGAATAGGATTGGTCCAGTCCGATTTTTTTTTTTAGTGTTGACCATTTCTTGATCAACCGGTTTTTTTTGGTATTTTTCCGGTACGGTCTGGCCAGTTTTTCCGATCCAAATGCCCACTCCTAACTGCAACCACACACATCCTCTTTTTTTAAAGCCCAATAACTGTTCACCGAAATTTTTTTTTTGGTTAACTTTTACTTTAGTTCAAATCTTTTTTTCTTTTATTTTTTAAGATACCTCATTTAAGGTTTCTCAAAAGTGCTTTTTTTTTGTTTTTTTTCCACGTTCTTCACTGTTGTCCAACAGTGTTGGCCGTGACTGGGTGGCGATCTTCACTGTGACTGGGCGGCCATCTTCCCTACTGAAAATTTTAATTTTATGGTTTCTTAGTCAATTCCGAAGTGGATGGTTAGTACAAGGCAGGTGAGTTTGAGGACTAATTGAGGTTTTACAATTTGCTCTGTTTTCTGTTTGAGAGAAATTGAATTAGACAAGATTTTTTTATTTATTATTCTCTAATTTGGTTTTCTTGAGCCTCTTTCAATGCACATATTTTGTTAATGCAATTGCTTCAATAATGTTATGCATCTGACCCTTTCATGCAAGTAGAAGAAAACTCAAAGAATTTTGTTCTTTCTTTTTTTAGCTATTCTGGACTTTCCTATATATATATTTTTTCTTTTCCAAGTTTTTCCTGTAATTTTTTTTATCATTTATATTTCTTTAATAGGTTTAACAATTTATCTTTTTATTAGAAATCCTTTGGTTTGTAATTATAGTGACTATGGAACTCGAATTAGATAACTAATTGTTTGATTGGTGCAATTGTTATGAAAACATAATGCTGCAACTTTTATGCATCATCTATCCTTTTCTTTTTTTGTGTGCAGTATTCTTATTATGTCTTTTTGTCCTGTTTTGATGTTAAGTTAATTTGTATTAGAATTTTTAGGATCTTTTGAATTACAATTTTACTAGATTGTGTTTCATTTAATTTTACCCTAATCCTGATCTATTAATGAAAAAAAAAATTCTTTTGAGTTTTTGTCTTAACTTTAATCGAGGTATCTTAAAAAATAAAATAAAATAAGATTTTAACTAAAGTAAAAGTTAACTCAACAAACAATATTTGGGTTAAGAATTATTGGACTTCAAAAAAAAAAAAAAGAATGTGTGTGGTTGTGCCACATTAATGGGGACCGAGTAATTCTTCCTACCATGGACTGAGAGAAGTATTATCGTATTTTCATTGTTTCAACACCCTTTAGTTAACATTTTAGGCCGTTAATTAACTAATAACATACCATATCACATTTCAACAAAAATAAGTCGGCAAGTTTTGCAATTTGTAATTTTATCTAGGAGGTTACAAAGAAATTAGGTTTTACTATAATCTCAAATGAAATCGAAATCCCTACAAGATTTAAATTAGACTATCTTAAATAATTACAAAAAAGATACAAATAAAGAGGGATTCTAAACTTGTATTCCAAGTTGCATTAGTCTGTCTTGAAGGCTTGGCATGATTGTTAGAGATACTCATATGGATGAGGTTGAGCTTAAACACATATTTTGAAGCTTATGGTTTTTATTTAACTTTAGCATTGTACATCAATACAATGCTAAAGTTTTTTTTTTTTATTTACTAAATTTGATCCTATGCAATGCATGTGACTTTTTTTGGAGGCATTTTTTGGCAAATGACAGTTTCACCTCTCTATTGGTGTAGCACAAGGAAACTTGGCGAAAAACTTTTCATCTGAGCAGCGCGCGGCTCCATACTTTTTGATCCTCACATTCACATTCACATTCATATTCTTTTGATTGGGAACCTTTTGTTAGGCCATTGATTAAGGGGTTTTCTCTAACAATGAAAAAGGAGTAAATTATGTTGAAAAATCTACTAGGGTCGACATCATATTTTGTTTATTAACTACTGTTATAATCTCTAATTGATTTGAATAGCGTTCCAACTTTATTTATTTCTAACAAGATACTCTTACGTGTGCAAATACATTATGTAGTGAAGAAATTTAACAAATAAATTTAGTGACTATAATACTATTACTATTGGTTATGTAAAAAAAAAAAAAAAAAGAGTGAATAATTGTCCAATAACTTAGTCCATTGGACGCTGCACTCTCAATTCAATGGTGGAGACTACATATGTATTATTTTTTTAATAAAAGTACGTTAGACTCAAGAGTTTGTTTGATAGTATTTTTAGAAGATTTAAAAGTGTTTTTATTTTTATTTGGCAAAAGCAATTAAATGTGTTTTTGAATTATAAAAATATTTAGAAGTGTTTTTTGGTATTCATGAAGCGCTTTTAAGTATATTTATTAAAAAATAATAAATTTTTTTAAAAAAACTTATGTATTTTTAACAAAAACACTACTAACTAAGAAGGCTTTTTACAAAAACACTCTCAATTATTGAGACATATCTCGACAACAGTGGAAGCACGGCACCTAATCGGCTAATCCTTCTAGAATCATAGTCGAAAGTGAAAGCAACTTAATCAAAGGCTTTGTTTACTTGATTGAGTCTTGATTGCATTCTGAAACTAAAAACTATCGCATCAATACGACCCCACTTGTCCTTTCTGTAAGTCTAAAGCTCACCGCCGGTCCGCCTGGCGCATCCAATCCAATTCAATGCTCTTAAATGGCTGGGGCCTATTTCATCAGAATCTGCTTCCCAAAATATCACAATAACCTACTTCTCCACTTCTTCTAGTTGCTGTTTGCTACCCAACCAAATCACAAAATGTCACTTTCAGGCTTTTGGCATTATTCCAAATTAATTTCTGCATTTGTACTCTCATTGTCTCATACTCTCATTTCATTTATTTAATTATCTCATCCTCAAAATGAGCTTAAACAAATAAAAATGGATAATTCCTAATATACTGTTTTCCTTTTTTTTCTTTTTTCTTTTTTCCTACATGAAACACATCTGGATGTTCATTCAAACAAAAGTTTGGCTAGCTTCTTTTATTACCAACAAGAAAATGTAAATTGTGCATTTTGTTTTTTATTATTGCTACAAATCATTAAAGTATTAAACTTAGATGAATCAGTTATATATTACAATATTTATTTCATGAAAGTAATTAAACTATCCTTTTACTGGACACATTCGAGTTAATTTCTACATAGGTCGAAACAATTATGGGACTTAAATATTTAATATGTATGGCTAACCAGTTTTCATGGATCTAATAAATAACCTCTCAAAGTCGGGTCAAGGGAGAAGGTACATAAAACAACACTCTTCTACTGCTCTCTGTGCATAACCATGCAACAATAAATTGACCAATATAGACATTGATACATTTATTTATGGTAAGATTTTCGACGTACTACTTTATGGTTATGGCATGTATGAATTTCATATGAAAATTTGCTCCTTCTTTTTGTTTTTATTGAAAAAATCAATACAAAATCCTACACAAACATAGTTTGTGAGTCAATGAAGAAGGGAAAAAAGGAAGACCTGGAAAATCTACAACTTCACTAACTTCTCTATATTTTGCCCAATAATTAATGTTGATACTGTATTTATACCTAAAATGATATATGTTGTTTGTTTAAAGATTGATTAAACATTTTAGATTTTAGATTTAGTATCAAAGTTTTATATTGAAAAACGTAATTCAATGAAAGTAAAAAATAACGCAGTTCCGGAAATAATTAAGTATAATAGAACAAGTACGTGCAATTTTTATAATGAATTTCACAGTATATTTTCAATAAAAGA
The DNA here is from genome assembly GCF_963921425.1 of Dryas octopetala. Classification (NCBI taxonomy): domain Eukaryota; kingdom Viridiplantae; phylum Streptophyta; class Magnoliopsida; order Rosales; family Rosaceae; genus Dryas; species Dryas octopetala. The sequence continues at coordinate 9,781,047 of NC_141370.1, read as the reverse complement.
GAGAATTTTACACTACGTTTTATTTTGAATGAGGTTTACAAATGTACGACAGTACGAGAGAGAAGGAGAAGGAGGAAAAAACAAATCACAGCTCACCCAAAAAAATATCACAATTTAATTAATCATCTTATTTCATCGTGGACACGAATCCAATGGCAAATTAAACGTATTGATATTCAATATTCTTCCGGATGAGAATCGGACCGAGTCAGATGACCTCATAACTCGGTCCCCAAACCGAGCCGACTCACTCCCACCGTCTCTCCTCACTGTCATCACCAATTTATTTTTGTCCTCTTTGATTTCCTTCCCAACCTTCCCCTTCGTCTCTCTTATTGACCCCCAGAAGCTCTCAGCAAACTCAGTCTTCATCACCGTCAGCAGCCTCTCTTTGCAATCCTCGGATCTGTTCAACGCGCTCAGCAACTCGACCGACTCGCCGAAACTCAGACAACCCAGTCGCTCATTGAACTCGCCGACTCGGACCGAAACCGCGTTCATCGCCGAAATCTGATCCTCACCCACCAAACGCATAACCTCACCCACCAATCTGTTCCCACTCACATTCATTAACTCGGGCAGCTTGGAAATCTCTCCGAGTAGACTCACCAGCGACTCGATCTCTTTAACCAAATCGGAGTTCATAACCGCTGAGACTCTCTCCTCCTCTCTATCTCTATCCGCAATGCAAGAAGCCGACCCGAGAAAGAAGCCCAGAACCCGAGAAGTGAGGAGGAGGGTCTCGAGGTACTGACCGTACCATCGGACCCAGGAGGAGAGGTGCCACGTCACGGGGGTAGAATTGTCCCGAAAGTTTGAGAGCTTGAGGTAGTTTCTGCCGCCTGCGGCGGGGTAGACGGAGAGCTGGTCTTGGAGTATGAAGGAGCCGTGCTTGATGACGTGGTGGACGGCGAGGAGGGATTTGAGGGCGACGGCGGAGTCGTGGGTGGTCTGTAGGCGGTCCATGAGGGCATGGATGGCGGCGGAGGCGGTGGCGCGTGAGGAGTTGCCGGAGGAGAGGAGGTGGGAGAGATGCTTGGGAGGTGGCGGGGTGAAGGGGTCGTGGGTGGTGGCGCGGAGGAGGGCCAGGTGGAGAGAGTCCAGGTGGATTGCGGCTCTGCTTTGGGAGGCTTTGTCTTTCATTACTCCTATCAGGTGGTCTCGAAGCTTTGTTGTTCGTCGTCCCATGAGAGAGAGAGAGAGAGAGAGAGAGAGAGAGAGAGAGAGAGAATTGGAGTCGGCTGTGTGAAACCCGAATTCAGAAATGGGTGGTGGGTTTGATTATGACTTATGAGTGGCTTATGATATTCTTCTACAGTTGCGTGTGCTCACTTTCATGGTGGAAAAAATATAAATATTGGGAAGGAATTTGCCCAAAAAAAATAAATAAATATTGGGAAGGATGCCGATATCATTCCACACGTACGTACTAGTACTAAATTAACTGCCAATTCTGTTTTTTTTTGTTTTTTTTGTTTTTGGACTGACCAATTCTTTCACTAGACTAATAATGATATATCATTTTATGTGGTTATGTAACTTATGTGCCATTACAATTTACCACGTACCATTCTGACTATTTTTCACTTATCCAGATTTCTCGTATGTGAACTCTAACTTTTTTAGAGTGATGATCCGTTAGATTATCGATTGAGATAGTACAATAGTTTTATTAAATCATGTATGAGTACACATGTTAATTAGTTGTCTACTTCTTTGTGCATTCTTTTTATGCTTTTATCACTTTTTCTTTTTATTTCAAAGTATAGTCGATCTTATAATTAAAACGGTACATTTTTTATATCACTATTTAAAAATTATTTATGTAACCACATAATAATCATTTAGTCATAAAATTATTATCAAATAAATAAATTGTGAGTTTAACTACTATTAAAATTCTCTATTTATTTATTAATAGTTAGATAACTAAACGATTTATAAGTTAATTAATTAATTTTTTATAAAAATGATCTTAAAAAGTAATATACAAAATTTATTGTTTTTTTTCTTTTTTTTTGCCAGGGAAATACAAAATTAATGGTTTCAATCATGAAATTAGACTCGATTCAGAATGGTTACTCATGTGTAAGAGTATTGTTTAGATTTTAGAGTTTTAAATATTAATAATTTTATATGCACGTGTTATTATTTATGTTAGTTGTACGTGCCACATGGTGTTATAGTCACACCCAATAATTACTATTCTATTAATAATTTTTGTTTCTCATTCATGTATATTGTGACCTTTCATCATTAGTGAAAATACAAAATACTCCTATAAATATATTCTAATTAGATGAGTCATGATTACCGTTTTACTTTCTTTGTTCAACTATTTTTTAGCATAAAAACCCTACTCCTGGTTAAGAATAAATAAAGTTTGTTTAATGAATAAACATCTTGTGCGTAATTGCTATCGAGGTTGGCTCTCTCTCGCTTTCACCATCATCATGTACAAGAAGCTACTAATCAACTAAGTCAAATTTGGAAACTGCAATCGTGGGTGGTCCATCTGATCACTATTATTGCATGGTCACACATTAATTCATACATACATTTTCGTTTTAAAAAAAGAGTTTCGTTTTCTTAATTTGAATGGACTGTCCACATTGACAATTTGATTGTGTACCTAAGCTAAGACTACCGGTTAGCAGTTGCCGTGCTAGCTTATGGTTTACTGGTCAATTAAAAACATCAAATTAGTGATTTTTTTTTTTTATAAGGGTATTTCTGATTAATTTTAAAACAAAGGATAATCCTTTGACCCCTTTGATAATACTTTTATTTTTGTTCATTTTGTTTATGGTCAAAAGCTCTATTTAGCATCACTTTAAACTTTTAAAGACTTTGAATCATCTTCTTATCTTTTCGGTTTTAATTTTGTATTTATATATTCAAAGGACGTCCTCGTTTTGCACTTTTAATTAAATTTCTAATATTAATTATAAATACTAGAACTTAAAATATTAAACTTAAAATGTTTAAACTTTTGTTTAGGCCCAAAATTTGCATTTTTCAAATGGGTTGGGCTTTTTAGAAATTAGTTGGGTCATGTGCATAACATATCCATTTATTGGGAACAATGAAGCGGGTACATCAAGAAATTAATGAGCTGTTTAAAGGCAGGCCCAAATAAAGCGAAGTGACCAACTCATGGGTCGAGCCCAACAATGGACCAACAGGCCGAGCCCAATCACGAGGATCAAATCAAAGAAGGCAAGTCCCACTAGAACAAGAAACCAAAATATCCTCAAAAAATTAGAAGTCGATCATAACCCTTCAAGATTCTTGCTGGTTACAACCTCTTGAAGAATCGTAAGTCTTGGAATCCAAGGCACCCATTTGGGTTTTACCACTACAAGTAGAAACCTTGAGTCACCAAGAATACAACCTTGACCCCCAGAAAAAATCCTAAAGATCACAAGCATTAAGAACCCTTGTTTTTCGACTTCCATAGGTTGTTACTATGTTCTTTTAGTTTTTCTTTTCAATTTTTAAGTGTTTTTAAAAAAATCTTATGGTTTCTCTCAAGAACTTAGGATCAAAACCTTCATGTTCTTTGGTTTTTGTTGGAATTAATATGAGTATGTTGCTTTGATTTGCATAATATTAGTTTATAATTTATTTTTTTGCTCTTCAAATTTTGCATAAGTAGGTTTATTATTTTCTTAGATTAAAGTAGTTTTAGATCATGTGATTTACAGTTCATACTCATATTGTTACCATTAATACTGAAGATTGCTTGTGTTTTGATTTCATTTTTACAGTTAATTGTTATTTGCTTGATTTTGATTTTAATTTTGATTGTGCACCCATCACTTACACATTCACATTCACATTCACTCACTGTATCACTGATCATCAGAACCTTTGCGACCGAAGGATGTTCTTTCCTCGGTCCACGATTGCCTGATCGGAAATCAGTTTCATGCAACATCATCACTTGTATGCTCGGGCTTGCGGCCGCGTATTGGCACGCCCAACGCAAATTTGAAAGACATAGTTTCCTTGATCTACGGTCTAGACAACACATGCCCGTAGAGATTTTGAGGCAAACAACTTTGCAATTTGAAAATAATGTTTTGAATATAAGTAAAAGTTCAGTGTTGAAAAAATTAGCAGAGAATCATTTTTCCACTTGTAAACCTTAGGATGGGCTCAACTTCACTACCAATTTGTAAGTGTCCCTACTTTTATCAGAAGAAGCGTAGAAAGAATCCAAGTGAGGCACATTTCAGCATATCTCTTACTCAGTTATTCTTCTTTTATGTTAAGATTTTTTTAACCATATATATATATATCATTCTTCTCCTATAGATTTGATATATATATATATATATATATATCATTAATTAATTCTTCTCCTACAGATTTCATATATGTCATTCATTCTTTCCCAATGCATTGTCTTTTCAACTAACCCAGAATTAGCAAGTTAGAATCCCACATTTGTCACCATGATACTTGAGGAGGACCAAAAAGAGAAAAAGAGTGCGTTTAGGTTATCTATAAACAATGTTGGTTCTGAAGCACTAGAGCAAACGGATTTCCTATGCTCCCTGCTCCCAACTCCAACTCCCTCACTTCCTCCATTCCTCCCTCGTTTTGTTGGGATTATAGACTATAATGGGGTGCTTGGGTTTAATTGGGCTATTCACTTTGGACTTGGGTTACGTACTTACGTGGAAGTTACATGCCTGCTAGCTTTTAGATGATTCTTCCTCTTCCTTAGCAAACTCGACATTAGAGACTCATTATTGGCTCAACATTTATTTGGTCTTTGTACGTATAACCCAATTAAAACCAAATAGCTCATGATAAATCCATAATCCCAACATTCACCCTTCACCAGACCAGAAAAACTTTGGTGGGGAGCCTCTTGCCATGTCACTTTGCTGAGTGGCGCAACCAACCCACTTAAAACTTTACACATGTTTAACTTTTAATTACCATTGTTATTTCCTTAATTTTCTCTAAATCCATATTTCTAACTTTGCCGATCTCTTTCATGCTCCATGTTTTATTTTCTGAAAATTAAAGACAAAGGTGTGGTCGGGTTTGAACTCCCAATTTTTTAAACACAAATAAAACTCTCGACTAACTAAGCTAGATTTGAATTTGTTTTAATCGATCGACTTGAATGTAGGTGATTGTGCCACTCAGCAAGAGGAGGTGGCAAGAGACTCCTCACACAAGTTTTTCTCTACACCCGACCATTGCCCTACTGACTCCGTGGACATCCAAGATTGGGTCTCCATCAATTTGCTCTATTTTCCTCTCGTTCCTTAGTTGAGGGAAAATTTGTAGTAGGTAGGCCCAAGGAACAAGTGTTTTGTGACCTCGATAACTTGTCTCACCCACCAAGGAACGTGATAAGTATGAGAGGTCGAAATGTGATGAATGTGATTTCACAATGTGTATTAATTAAGCTAGACAATTAAGAAACTTTAAGGTTTTCTTTATTCGGAGCTTTTAAGAAACTTAAGTTGAAACTCCACCAGAAGTATCTTCGTCCTTTTCAAACGAAACTTACTCATCACATGTTGCCAAAAAGAAATGCTAAACTTCATGAAAACTTCAAGGCAAATAGATGAACCACCTAGCCCAAGTTAGGTCAAGTACATTAAATATAAATAGTTCTCCCCGGCCCCTACAATATCTCCATCTGTTTGGTTAGACTGAATACTCTCAGTCTCTGCCTAAAATTTGGACACAGTACCAATCAAATTTGGGCCATGACTCATGACAATCAACCCATCACTGGTACATTAATCAGTATCTGTTGTAGCTAATAGCCTAATACAACAGAAAAAACAGAAAATAGAACGAATGCAAAGTCTTATTCTTGTTTCAAATGGAAATTAACCAAATTTAAAATTAAAATATTATGTACAAATTTTATGGACAAAATTCAAACAGGAAGCCGAGATTTGGATTCTTGGCACCTCTCCTCCTTGACATTCAGACATTCTAACGGCATTCTAACGGACGTTAGCAGCGGCCTCCCAACCATCCCATCTCCATCACCACCCTTAGACGAAGACTTAACGGAACCTGCCCTCGCAAAAAACGGCGGCGTCATAGTTAAAACCCACGGCTCGAACCGCCCGCTACTTTTCCCCACTTCTTCATACCACCTATACCCCTTCCTGGAGCTCCCTAGCCTCGGCAAAACGACGCCGAAGCTAGTGGTGCGCCTCAGCTTACAATTCCCGCTAGAACCCAAAACCAGCTGCCTCCTCACCTCCTCCGGCAGTCTCAGCGTGTACCGCTCCGTGTTCAACCCGGGTTTGGGTTGAACCAGTGAGTGACCCGTCGAGTGCGACCTCGGGAACTTTCCAGAGAATATTCGCGACTTCGCTGGACGGTTCACGATCTCTACCGCTTGTGGTGGGTCCCTACTCTCACTTGCATTCACATGGACAACTACGACGTCGTTTTGTGGCGAATTAAGTTCAGTGTTTGTACTCGAACTTTCCTGGAGGTTCGACTCGGTTGCTGGAGCGTCCGACTCAGCTGGTGGCGCGAGCTTGGCCCGGCAAACTGGACACGTCACGTGAGAGGCGAGCCACTCGTCGATGCAGTCGGGATGGAACACGTGGTCGCATTTGGGGAGCAAACGCAGCGTTTCGCAGTCGTCGAACTCGCTCAAGCACACCGCGCACTCCAGAGCTCCTTTCCCGATCTTGAGGTCCTTGACGGCCGAGTAGACGAAGACCGGGAAGCTGTCGATCACAGCCGGGTCGAGTCCCCGGCGGCGGCGAGAGGGGGAGGGGGATCCGGCGGCTGCGGGAGCGAGGGACGCTCCGGCGGCGATGTGGGACTCGGCGCAGCGGCGAATGTAGATGGAGAAGAAGCCCATGAGGAAGAAGGCGCAGACGAGGAAGACGAGGACCATCGCCATTGAGGAGTTGAAGTTGGCGAGGTAGCCATAGTTGTTGGTCTGTAGTTCGGTGGTGGTGATTGGCTGAGCATTGACGTTGCGGTGAACCGGGAAGAGGAGAAGGAAGAGGAGTAGGTGGGTCCAGACCGGACGGTGTCTGAGATCGAACCGGTTCGCTCTCATTCGCAATTTGGATCGGTTAATTCTGAATGAGAATTGGGGATTGGTAAAATTGAGAAATGGGCCGGTACTAATTATTAAAGAGAAGAGAGAGTGAGAGAGAGAAAGCAAACTTGGAATTGTCAGGTTGTGACACGTGGCGTAACGGTAGCTACCGGCGGCTAGAGGTGGTGAGATGAGGAGTTTGCTTGGAGAGCAAGTCTGAAGTCTTAAGAATTTAATGAATCGGTGGGCCAAAATGTGAGAAAATGAATTAGTTTAAGGTTCGACCAAAAAAAAGAATTAGTTTAAGCAGTGGCGGATCTAGAAATCATTGTTTATGGGGTCAAGATTCAAGTCGAGTGCGTGAGAGTCAACGGCGGCGACACCTTTTGTGACGGCGAGCTTCACCATATGCGTGAGAGTTGAATTGAGTTTGGGTGAGACTATAGTCAAATTGGGTTTGGGTTTAGGGCCCTATTCTTTCTCAATGTGAAAGACAAAAAAGGATTGTCGACATATGTGTTGTTTGAATGTTAAGTCTTTCAATTTTTGTTTTTTAAATAAAATTGTCAAAACGACGTCATTTTGACAAGTCTCTGAGTTTAAAAAAAAATAAAATAAAATAAAATCACACCTCCTAGACACGTGATCCACTTTCTTCTTCTTCTTCTTGTCTCTTTCAAACATTTTCACAAAAACTTTCCACCATTTCTTGCCCCTGCAACTTCAAGGAGATGCCATGAACCATGGGGTCAAAAATTTTCATCTAGAGGGAGATTTATGGGTTCATGGGGTCAATTGACCCCATTGACCCCACCTTGGATCCGCCGGTGAGTTTAAGGTTAATTAATTAAGGTGAGACTGTGAGAGTAACTGTAAGGGATAAGAAGAGGAAAATGTCTGGAAGAATCTGGGAGGAAATTGTGAAGTGGACATAAAGCAAAGACGAAACCAGTGGGCGGATAAGTAGGGAGGAAAGCATGAAGCAAAAGGCTGACAGACTTGACAGTAGACATGCAAAAATGGATCATCTGTTTTTGTTTGGTTGTGTGTAGGTTTTAAATAAGTTAAATTGATCGGTTTGGGTGTGGTGTTTTGTTTTGGATGATAAAAGTGAGATGAGGACAAAGAATGAGAAAGACATCATCTTAAAACATTGGTATGTACGTCGTTTTGGCTCACTCTCATGTTCACGATGTTTCAGTTTATTTGGACTGGATATATGGTGGGTGGAGTCTAACCTCACCACGCGCTACTACCCACCCAGCTAATCCAATTTCAATCATTAATTTTATCCCCCCTTCAATTAAGTTCATTGGTGTTTTGGGCTCAATTAGATTCTAGGGTTGGAGCACTAATAATGTTGGTAAGAAGAACAATCAGCTTAATTACTTGAATTTCATAACAAAATTCGAGCTGCATTTGTGGAAGTTGAGTTAGTATCTCAATGTCTTCCTTATCAAATTTATTAGTAGTTTGGTAATAAAATCTAATTTACTGTTAATAAATTCGTCGGGTCTTAATAGACTTGTGCATTAAAAGCCCAAGTTGCTTGTTGTTGGCCTAATAATACAATCAAACAAAAAGTATATATATAGAAAGTGCTGGGCTTGGGCCTTATCTAGCTACCTAACGAAGCTTGAACAGTTTTTTGCTTCATAACAAACCCAATAAGCTTATTGACTTTTGAACAGTTTGATTGGCTTCTCAACGCTTCACATTTACGAGAGATTTTTCAGTTGGATAGTCATGCTATGTATGTGGTACAATAGCCATTGATATACTAACATGCATCTTTATTTAAGTAGAAATTACAATTTTTTAAAACAAATACAACATATGATGCCATAATATTAGATGGTCTTACCATCTAGACTGTCCCGTGCAAAACTTTTTTTTTCGATATTTACATTTTTTTAACAGAATATATATGCTGAATTCATGCAACATGTGACTGCAATAGAGAATTTTCCCATGCTTCACATCATTTATAAACTAGGGTTAGAGCCACAATACAAAATCATTAGTTCTCAACTCATTCGCGAAAAACAATGGTCTCAACAAAATTTAATTTATTTTGCAATGACTGAGTTACCACTTGTAGTTAATTTGCATAATTCCTTCTTCTCTTCTTTTGTTCTTAGGAAAAATTAAAGTTTAGTCCTTCTAACATTTCTTATTTGGAAAAAAATCATATATATATATATATATATTTTTTTTTTTTGTAAATAAAGCTTTTTGACCATTGCCTTGTCAAAGAAATATGTCATTATTTGTTTAATTTTTGAGGATATATGGGTTCACCTCCAAAATCTTAGAGTTAAAACCTAATATAAAGCCGATACATTAGCACTTGAGAAAGAAGTGAAAATGCACTACCAAACGCTCAAAAATGGCCGCCGAGCATTTGACGCCTGGTATGTGTGAAAAAAATATAAACTAATGAACTAATATTATGCAACATGAAATGGTTACAATATTATTAGACTTTGGTTATAATTTTAAAAATCATAAAATTTTAGTTAATGAATTATAAAATTAAAGTAGCAACATGCATGATGTCTTCCTATAATTTATTATTTCAAACAGTTAAGCTGCACAACTTCACAAGTAACAACAGGAAATTACATACAAACTAACAGCAGGAACCCAAGAAACAGTGGAAAAAAGCAGCAACTATTCCAAACTACAAGCCCCAGTTGATTTAAACACTTCCCCAAAACTCATATTTATTCCTACTTTTAGTATTCTGAGAGAGAACTTTAAAACTAGAAATTCTACATCATCCATATCAACTCTCCTCCAGCACTGAGAGTACATTTACATGAGTAATGTGAAGTTTTCTCTTACAATATATGACTTATTAGTTATTACTAATTACTTTTGAGGTTTATCATTTTTAGCTTTGTATCATAACCTTTTAAAACTCTACAATATACATTATAATTTTAGGTCCATTTTCATTAGTACGTACTCTTCGTTAATTTTACCATATTCGACCATTCTTTTGAAGGCATTATTCATTTAAGTAAAAATTATATGACCAAAGTTTTCTTATATTGCTATTAGAGCATCCGCCCTAATTTCAGTTGGAGATGTACCATATAAGAGAATAAGAGATGACACTTGTAGATTAATTGGATGAGAAAGGAATATTAATTTGATTATACGCGTGGATATTCTAATTTTTACACGCAGCTCCCCTCCAATCAAATGCTTGTGTTTTAAACCCATATATGAAAAGCAGATTTTGCCAAATTCATGTGCTACAAAAAAACTGAAGGTAAACAATGGATAGTGTCGTGATTCAAAATGGTATTGACAAAGAAACACATTGTTAATTGCATGCATAATGCTTCATTTCTAGCTAGTTAGCTATTCTTGGTGTGGTGGACAGGACTGTCTGTTGATATGGATATCAAGTGTCATATTATGAAGCTATATTATCCTTTAGAATTAATTGATTATTTTTAATTTTTCTGATTTGGCAGTTTAGATTCTTAATCGAAACTATTTATTTTCTAGATCACTATTTAAATATCATCTTTACAAAAAATTAACAAAATTGAAAAATTATTTAATTATGTAATTGTGTCAAATAAATAGACGACTATTTTGATAATAGTTAAATGAGAGATTTAGAATTCAGTCTATTTTATGAGTCTTTCTTAGACTAAGACCGGTAGTGATTTAGAGTTTTTAATTAAGTCATTTTATTTCTTTGACGACTTTATGTTAGGTTTTAACTCCAAGATTTTGGGCTCTGGAGTTAAAACTTAACATGCAGCCTCTACAAAGCCCACTATACAACTTAGGAGGAAAAACCCTTCAAATTGGGGGAAATGCCCTTCAAATCAGGGAATGACTTTATTATGAATTAAAAGGATTTTCTTATAAATTAAAGTGACTTTATTATGAATTAAAATTTTTTTTTATAAATTATTATGAATTAAAAGAATTTTCTTATAAATTTTAAAACACCTCCGGTCTTTATCTAAAAATTATTTTTTTAAAGGATGTAAGCCTAATTATTTCTGGTTAAATTCACCAGATTTATTTATTTGATAATTTGTAAAATATAAATAAAATAAAAAATTATTTGATTATGTAATTATATCAAATACAATTATTTTGATGACAGTCAAATTCACCACGTTTGTTTATTTAATAATTTTTATATCATTAAACGAGTTTTGATTTGATTATATTTGTAAAAATAATCTTTATTCAATGATGTTAAAAATAAACAGTATCGATGATAAGACTACACTACATGATCAAAAAATAAAAGACAAGATTAATTGAGAAGGTAGACGACGTTTCTCGAATTAATTACTATACAACGCAACACAAGTAACAGTACCACCAATCAAGTAACCCCCACAAGCTAAAATAAAACAACAAGAGTGTCGTGGCATGGCTTAGATGGCCCCAGACGTAGATGGCACACTTTCTTTTGTCTCGGGCCCATTTCTTTTGTCCATTTCTCATATAGCCTAGAAGTCTAGAACACAATTGTATTTTATCAATATATCATGGCCCCAAAGTCCAAACACACAGCCATATTTGTGCAATATGCAAAAAGAAATAAAAAGCAAAAGCAGAATGCCTTGTACTGTACATATAAATTTGTTTTTATTATTTAACCCTATTTGTGTTTTTTGTCAAATAAAAGTTTAAATAGCTGTCCCCACTTTAAGAAAAAAGGCAAGATGTTTCATCAATTTCCTTTAAAAACAAGGCACTTTATAAGTATAGAGATCGAAGACCGATGCATACTTGTTTTACATGTTCAATTTCATAAAGGATAATATTTGGGTCACTCCCAAGGGTATTCCAAGGTCACCCCGTCCTTTCATATTTCGATTTCGGCAATGCCGGTGCATGATCGAAACCGTTTACTTTTTAGACAATTAATTAAAGATCATTTCTGTAAAAAATCAAATCAATCGGAAATCATTTGGTTATATAACTGTTGTCAATTAAGTAGAAAAAGTTGATGGTTTTCAATTAAAGAATGATTTTTTGACCAAACCGTTGATTTTTTTTTATTTAATCAACAACAGTTATATAACAAAACGATTTCCGATTAAGTTGATTTTTTACAGAGATGATCTATAATGGGTGATCTAAAAAGTGAACGGTTCCGATCATAGCTGGCATTACCAAAATTACGATTTTGGGGGAAGGGGTGACCTTGGAGTACCCCCTAGGGGTGACCCAAGTAGTGTCCTTTCATAAATGCCTTTATCACGCCTCTAATGAGAAACTTCTAATTTTTCTACTCTTTATGTCTAAAACTACATTATTTCAAACGTCTGTTTAAGTCATATTCTAACATAGACTTTAATTAGTTAGTAAACCATAAACCCTAAAATCACAGTATTTTGGCTGTAGAACAATATCAACACAAAATGTGGTTGAGGATGCCAATATTCTAGTTTTTGACCATGGTCATCAGAAATTTAAAATTTAAACATATATGCTGCAAATTTCCATTGGTTGATATATACCCATTGAATGTTAGATTTCATTGGATTTTAAAAGTCCAATGAAATTTAGGTGTACCCAACTTAGATTTTAATTTATTTCAATGAACTTTAGGTGTCCCCAACTCAGATTTTAATGAATTTTAATAAAATTCAGGAGTCTTCAAAAAGTCATGAATTTCATTAAGTGAAGGATTTTAATAGATTTTGATGGATTTAGATGGATTTAGATGGATTTGAATGCATTTTTTATACATAACAAATTCCATGAGAATTCTACCCAATTCTTTTGAATTTTGATAGATTCTATGAATTTTAAAATTCATTAAACTCCTTTAAAATCTGAGTTGGGGACACCCCCTAAGGGAAGATATTGAAGATATATATAAAAGAAGGGATGACTCGTCTGCCTCAACAAAGACCCAAAAGCAATTTGGGAGTTGTGTCATTTTCTGGAAATATACACATGGAAAGAGAAAGGCAAAGGACATGAGTGGAGAAAACAGACTAGAAAGCAGAACAACCCCATTTTTTTGCTCCCATCATACAAAGTACCCTTTTGCTTCAAAGTCCTCTCATGTGGTATAGAAGAAGACAGCAGGGAATAAAATCTAGTGCTAATTTTGTGCCTGTTTTTTTAATATAGTCCTCAATATTATAGAGAAAAAAAGGTCACAAAGATTCTTGTATAAATTAGTAGTTGAACAGTTGTAACTTGGAGTTAAATATGTAGAGAGAGCACGTACAATATAATTCTTTTTTATTTTTTAATAGCAGCACAATATTATTCATTGGCCTAATGATTAGTTCAGCGACGTGGGATTGCTTTCTTATAAATAATATGGTCGTACGGACTTTTCATTTTCAATAGATTTGAATTTCTTTGGAGCAGAAACAAAAGTTCATCAGACATGCATAAAGAGGCAGTCCAATTATATATATGGCGATAATTTTGCACAGCATGCATGAGTGATTGCTTTCAATATCTTCAGATGCTCCACCAAAAATCGAAATAGAAAACACATGTTCATTGGAAGTATTTGAATTTTTAAAACAGCAAATTGATTTTTATTTTGGTAGAGTTACTAGAGTATCAAATTGATTAATTTTCCAACAAAACAGAAAACATCAAATTGATTTTCTCTTCTAATATAATGCTTCTCTTTTGTGGCATCATGATCACTTTTTTATGAAGAAAAAGGAATTTAGGGAAAAGTTATCTCATTGACTGATTCGTTTTCTTATTACTAAATCGATGATAAATTGCCTTGACGGGTTTTGGTGATAAGATCGATTTTTTTTAATCAATGATAATTAAGATCGATTTAGTAAAAATGATTTGATGTTTTTCTAAACTTTTTAATAATTACAGATAAATTGGTATGGACTGACTAATTTGAATATTTCTTTCCGTAATAGTGGAAGTGTTTCAAATTTGAATCCCTCCCTCCTAGATTAATAAAATAATAATTTATTTAAAAAAAAAACAGATAAATTAATAGGTGATTGAGTGATAAATTTTGTTTTTGGTTTTCTATCAAAAGATATTGACGAAAATGAGATTCAAACTTAATCACTAGAAGTCTAGAACGACAAGTTCTCACATGGTCAATAGAATAGGTAAAATATATTATTAATTAAAACCTAACAACGACCATATAAATATACCCATATTTCAATGGAGCCAGGTTCAAGTAATTCCTATTATGTGACATGGGGTTAGGTCCATTTATATGACTTTTGCAGATAATTAATAATAGAGGAAATTACAGATTTAGTCCAGTTATTTTATACCTAGTTCAATTTTGGTCCACAATCTTTTTTAAGTTCTGTTTTGGTCCACTAATTGTTTCACTTGTTCAATAAAGGTCCAGATTTGTTTTCTCAAATTTGGCCTGCTTTTTACCCTATCAAATCTCACCCAAATTCAGCAAATATATACTTGTTTTAAAGCTATGCATTTCTTCTTTACAACCATATAAAGATCATTCAAATTGGAGTTCTAAAACTCAAGATAATTGACCCTAAAGTAGGGTACCCAAAACTGCCAATTTTTCAAATTTCACCAAATCTCAATTCTCTTAGATTATAATACTCCAAATTTGTTTTTATGACTAAGAAATGATGAAATATAACTTATACTTCAATTATAATTGAAGAAAACACAACCCAAAAGATTTAAAGTCACAAATCTGGACCTTTATTGAACAAATGAAACAATTAGTGGACCAAAACAGAACTTAAAAAAGATCGTGGACCAAAATTGAACTAGGTATAAAATAAGTGGACCAAATCTGTAATTTCCTCTTAATAATAAAGTAGTCATTTCAACTCTTTAATTAAATTACAATATCGTTCAATGATCTTAATTTACGTGCCAATGTCATTTTCCCATGCGGCCATGCATCATTTTGAGAATATCGTAATAATTTGGGTGGTCTGACCTTTTTTTGTTTTTTCTAATCCCTTGGGGTCAGAATTCCAACACTGTTTTGGTTATTAAACTTGAACAATAATGTTACACACCTGATTAAATTTATTAATTAAATGATGTGTCAATATATGTATTAATATGAATATAGTCCGTAATTTTAAAATCTCCTAATCACTTAAAAATTTTGTCAAAACTCCAACTCATTTAGAAACTCTTTTAAAACTCCATATAACTTATAATCCTAAATTACCTTTCTGACGCGCGCTGACGTATGCTGACACGTGCTGACACACGCTGACATCACTGTAACTAAATTTTGGTGAAACTGTTTTTTTATTTTTTTATTTATGGAATTGAAGTTTTTGCTAAAACTCAATATTTTGCTAAAATTAAAATCAAACACTGAAAATGAATTTCATTACACTAAAACTGAATTTCAAGAAACTGAATTTCAAGAATTCAATTACACTGAAACTGAAATTCAATTACACTAAATTGAAGAATTCAGTTATGAATTCACTTACTGAAACTGAATTAAGTGATGAAACAATTACACCTTGACTAAAATGCAATTACACCTTAATTAAAAAAACAATTATACAGTTACTGAATTCCGTTTCACTAAAAAGAACACAACAACCTTATCAAAAAAAAAAAAAAAAAAACAACTATACAACAATCCATCGAGATGAAAGGAGTAGCCAACACAGCAAGCCATCGATGTGAGCCTATCAAACAACTATAGACTAAATTCAGTTTCAGTCTGAATTCAATTTCAGTGAATTCAGTTTCATTGCATTCATTAAATTCAAATTCAGTTCACTGAATGCACTGAAACTGAATTCAGTGAAATTGAATTTAGTGAAACTGAAACCCTAGACAACATCGTCCGATCACCTCACGCACGACGAGTACACTGCTTCAATCTGTTTCTACCTGCAAATTTGAATCATCATATTTCAGAACCATAATTTCATTCAAAATTCATTTAAAACTCATGTTTCACGAACTGAAATTGTTTCACGAACTGAAACTGTTTAATCAATAAATGAAGTAAATTTGTATATACTTATAAATCAATTAAAAAACCCACATTTCTATCCGATTAATAACAAATTCAATTAGAACAGATTCACAAACTATACATTTCACAAACAAATTCACAAATCAATTTCAACTTAGGGCTTTTGAAATTCAATGCAATTGAACCAAAATTTGTATACCAGTAGAGAAAGACTGTCAAGAAGAGAAGAATGAGACCGGAACCACTTCAATCCGCCGCCGGAATCGCCGGCAACGGCGTCGATTCGCCGTCCACGGTGGTCAATTGGAGAATTGGAGACCACCATCACACTCACCACGTCGAGAGGAAGCTTCTGGAAGTGGAGAGCGGCTGCGACGTCGCTGGATTCTCGAAGTCACCGCCGAAGATGACGATCGAACTTCGGGCTGCATTTGGGTTTCTGTGGATTTTATGGGAAAGAAAAGGCCATGGATAGATAGAGGAGGAAGAGGCGAGAAGAACCCAACCGGTCCGACACCTCGTCGTTGCCGGAATTGACGGATATCCGGCGAGGGAGCTCAGGTTTGCCTAGACCGATGTTATGCTTCGCGGAGAATGGAGGGCAATGAGAGGAAGAGGAAGGAGAGGCGAGTGTGATGGGACCGGTATCGCCGGCAACCGTCGCCAGACGGCGGCGCATGCGTCGGCGACATCAGCTGGGAGAGAGAGAACGTAGAGGGGAGAGAGGCACGCATATGGGAGAGACCGAGAGAGAGAGAGAGAGAGAGAGAGAGAGAGAGAGAGAGAGAGAGAGAGAGAGAGAGAGAGAGCACCCATAAATGGAAAATGAAAAAAAAGGGTAAAAATGGAAAATTAAAAGATAGGGAGTCAAACTTGGCTGGGTAGTAATTGACTAGGGGGTTTAGGAAAATATTAAGTGTAAAATTGCGGGCTATAGGAGAGTTAGATTTTGGGTGCAGGTTATGAGAGATTTTATCTCTAATAAAGGGGTTTATAATTATTAACATTTATTAGTTTAGCTGTATTTTTTTTTTCTATTCCTAATACTAGAAGAGATTTGATTCATTTGAATTACGAACCATCTTTCACAAATACAAATATAAGAAAATAATTTAATTAGTGTGTGAATAAAGTATTTTGTTTATTTGTTAGCTGAAGAGGACACACACACCTGCACAATAAAATATATAGTACAAGGGCAAGAAAACTCCCTTCACTATATAAACCCTACACACCCTCCTTCAACTTCCCAATAAGCTTTGCTTGTTCACATCCTTCCCAAAGAGCAATTAAGCGCCAGCCAGCCATGGCTACCTACCCAAGAATTGGTGCCACCACCACCACCACCACCATAACCACCGGTGTCACCGCCGTGGACTGCCAGAAACAAGTTCGGTCATGGCGGCTTCTTCGGTCTCTCATCGAACTCCTCATCCCAACCTGCAATCGCACCTTCATAGAAGATGATCATGATCATGGTCATCACCAGCAAAGCAAACAACAAAATTACATCAGCAGAAGCTACTCTTATCCCCATAATATGATAACCGGCACCATATTCGGATACCGGAGAGGAAAAGTGAGCTTCTGTATCCAAACAACCTCCAAGTCCAACCCAATTCTTCTCATGGAACTGGCCTTGCCCACAACAGTTCTGGCCAGAGAAATGCAAGGAGGGTGCCTTAGAATAGCGCTTGAGGCTTCTAGTACTGCTCAAGGGCATAATAGTAATTCTAATAACTCATCATCATCCCTTTTGTCCACCCCACTATGGACCATGTACTGCAACAGCAGAAAAGTTGGGTATGCAGTGAAGCGCAGGCCTTCAAAGCATGACTTGGAAGCACTGAGGCTGATGGGTTCAGTTGTGGTGGGTGCTGGGATTATCAGTGGGATTAATATTAGTAAGGAACTTAATTATGATCATGATGATGAGATTATGTACCTCAGAGCCAATTTTGAGAGGGTTTGTGGTTCACCAAATTCCGAGTCCTTCCATTTGATTGACCCAGATGAGAGTATTGGCCAGGAGCTTAGTATTTTCCTATATCGATCGAGATGACCATGATTGATTTTTTATTTTTTTTTCTCTTTTCTGTTTTGGTTCATATTGGAGCTTGGTGGTGGCCATGGTATATGTGTATTTTGCTTAAATATTGCAAGCAAATTAAACCCATGATTTTTTTTGAGCTCTGCTTTGAGTAGCAGGGCTTTGTTGTGGGGGTACCAATTTTTAAGGGTTCTATGTTTTAGTACTTTAACATGTATTTCGTGTATAAATAATTAAGTACTTTTGAGGTGTTTTAATTAATTACATATGTCCATTATGCCTCATACTTAAGAAACAAAAGATCGAAGATATTATTTGTGAGAAGTTGGAAGAGAATGTGTAGCAAGAAAGCTTTTTAATTTCTCTGATTATCCACCTTCTTTTTAATGGTGTGTGGAGATGTTGAATAAACTTCTTAAGTATAATTTATTAAAAATTGAAGGCGCCCATTAAGGTTGACATAAGAGAGTAAGAGACCAACGGTTACGTCACCAACCAGAACTTCATGGTTTTTTTTTTGTTTGTTAAATTTTGGATAAGAAATCAAGAAGTTCTTGGTTTAAGTTTAAAGTGTGTTTTCTTCTTGATCATTGGGTTTGATTTAAAGTGAAAAGCATGGCAAATGTTTTTTTTTTTGGGTCCAAATTATGGACCACCACCAAAATATATTTGGGTCGAAAACAGATTGCTTTATATTGCTATTTTTGTACCCCTTGGCACGGTGGGGAGGGAGAGAGATATGACCTTACCTTTTGGTATTATATATAAGTGTTGGTGTTGGTGTTGGTGTGGGGCATGCAATTTCTCAAATGGGTATGTAGTTGCATGAGCTGTTGCTGATTCCTTGTGTCGTTGCATTACAAACTGGACAGTGGACACGGGGGGTTTTCATATTGTACTGCTGTCTCTGCTCATGACAAAAGTGGTTCAACTATTTATGTATATTTCCACAGTAAAATTTTTAACGAGCGTATATATTTATTTATTTTTTATTTTTTTTTTCATTACGTGATTGTTATGTGATAGGAGAGATAAACAAATAAGATGTACAAACTTATGATAAATAATTTTTTTTTCTTTTTTCATATATGACATATATATAATTTTTGTCTTAAGAAATTAAAATATGAGTTATTTATACATGTTAATAATTATAAACCCCCTAGTTAGAGATAAAATCTTTCATAACCTCCACCCAAAATCTACCTCTCCTATAACCCCCAATCTTACACTTAATATTTTCCTAAACCCCCTAGTCAACTAATACCCAGTCAAGTTTGACTCCCCATCTTTTAATTTTCCAGTTTTACCCTTTTTTTTCCAATTATAACCCTCCAAAAAAATATCAAGCCCACATTTCTAAAATTTCTCTCTCTGTGCGTGCTTTCTCTCTCTCTCTCTCTCTCTCTCTCTCTCTCTCTCTCTCTCCCCCGCGGTTGTCGTCGGCGCGTGCGCCGCCGTCCGGCGACGGTTGCCGGCGATACCAGTCCCATCACGCTCACCTCTCCCCCCTCATCCTCTCCCTGCCCTCCACTCTCCGCGAAACTGAACGTCGACACCGGATCGGGTCTAGGCAGACCCGAGCTCCCCGCCGGAGATCTGCCAGTTCCGGCGACGACGAGGTGCCGGACCGCCATGGATGGCTTCCTCTCGTCGCGACGAACACGGTGGTGCCCACCGATCATCCAACCGACCCTCGACGGCGATGGAACGACGCCAAACAGCAGCGAAGCCTCCGCCGGCGATCTCCATTTTCCGGTAGCGTCGCGGTCTAACTCTGGCACCAATAGCTTCCTCTCTTCGCGACGAACACGGTGGTGCCCACCGATCATCCAACCGACCCTCGACGGCGATGGAACGACGCCAAACAGCAGCGAAGCCTCCGCCGGCGATCTCCATTTTCCGGTAGCGTCGCGGTCTAACTCTAGCACCAATAGCTTCCTCTCCTCGCGACGAACACGGTGGTGCCCACCGATCATCCAACCGACCCTAAAAGCTCAATTCGAGGTCCGAGAATATTTTTGGGTGAGTTCTATAATTTTCTGTGTGTTGATTGGGGCTGGGCAGCCACCAAGTGTGGTGGTCACCGCCCGACTCGGCCGTTGAACGATCAATTTTATGAACCCTGTTTGATTTGTTGAACTGTCTGGTCTTAAACAGGTACCTCGGCGATTAAAAAGTGCAACTGAATTCAACAAATTCAGTTTCAGTTTCTAGCTTAATTAGTGTAACTGTGTAAATTCAGTTTCAGTTCTAGAAAATTTAGTTTCACTTTCTGAAAATTCAGTTTCACCCCAAATTCAGTTCTAGCTTAATTATGTTAATCGGATAGAAATGTGAGTTTTTTAATTGATTTATAAGTATATACAAATTTACTTAATTTATTGATTAAACAGTTTCAGTTCGTGAAACAGTTTCAGTTCTTGAAACAGTTTCAGTTCGTGAAACATGAGTTTTAAATGAACTTTGAATGAAATTATGGTTCTGAAATATGATGAATCAAATTTGCAGGTAGAAACAGATCGAGGCAATGGCGACTGTCGTGTACTCGTCGCGTGTGAGGTGATCGGACGACGTTGTATTGTTGGCTACTCCTCTCATCTCAATGACTTGTTGTATTGTTGGTTTTTTTTTGGATAAGGTTGCTGTGTTCTTTTTAGTGAAACGGAATTCAGTAAAGGTGTAACTGTTTTAGTGAAGTGTAATTGTTTTAGTAAAGGTGTAATTGTTTTTTAATTAAGGTGTAATTGCATTTTAGTCTAGGTGTAATTGTTTTATCACTTAATTCAGTTTCAGTAAGTGAATTCATAACTGAATTCTTCAATTTAGTGTATCTGAAATTCAGTTTCAGTGTAATTGAATTCTTGAAATTCAGTTTCAGTGTAATTGAATTCTTGAAATTCAGTTTCAGTGTAACTGAATTTTTGAAATTCAGTTTCAGTGTAACTGAATTTTTGAAATTCATTTTTAGTGTAATGAAATTCAATTTCAGTGTTTGATTTTAGTTTTAGTGAAATATTGAGTTTTAGCAAAAAAAAAAAAAAAAAAAACAGTTTCACCAAAATACAGTTACAGTGACGTCAGCATGCGTCAGCGCGCGTCAGCATGCGTCAGAAGGGTAATTTAGGATTATAAGTTTTAGGGGGTTTTGAAAGAGTTTATAGATGGGTGGGGGTTTAGACAAATTTTTTTGGTGAGTAGGGTGTTTAAAATTAGGCACTATATTTATACTTATATCTCCTGAGGCTTATCATTTTTTCACATACACTCCCTGAGATTTTAAAAATTACATATACACTCCCTTGAAGTTTTAAAACTGTTGCACATAACCTCTTGCAAGAGAAAACAATAAATAAATAAAGAAAAAGATATTTGTATTGAGGTTGAACCTTACACCTTGAGTAATCTTATTAGGCCATTACATCCTCTTAGCATGCATTTTTGCATATATTCTCATCATTTTTCGTCTCATTGTAAGAGGTTATGTGTAATAGTTTTGAAACTTCATGAGATGTATAATTTTTGAAACCTCAAAGAGTGTATGTAAAAAGACGATAAATCTCATAGAATATAAGTGTAAATAACTTTATTATAATACTCCAGTAAATGGCGTTCAAAAGGAAGAGAACTTCAAATAAATTAGATTCAATATCAACTTGTAATATAAGCAACATTCCAAGAGTTTAGAAACAATAACAATTTTTTTTTTTCCTGTACAAATGAAACAATGACAATCTTTGGGACGAAGGGCTGGACTATGAAGTCAACTTTATCAATACCAAGCCCCATAGGAAAATATAGCAGCTCTCTAAAGTAGTGGGCCATAAAAAAGACTAACGAATACAAAGATGTAAACCCCTAAGGCCCAAGCAGTTTTTATTTTTGCTAACCCAATATTCACCGAGAAAAAAAGTAAGGAACAAGAATAATGAGTGATGTTTCACATTCACACTGGATTATTCATATTTAATCCTTTATACAGAAATTTTTTATATTAATTACATATAATAAGTTTTTCATGCCTACAAAATTTAATTATATGATCTCGTTCGGACAAGCTTCCTATATAAAATTAATAAAAAAAATTTCATATAAAATTGTTCCCGAATCAGATGTAAATGAGACGAATGCAGATGAGAAATCCCTGTAAGATGAAGAGGGTCATCCTTCAGTTACTTCAATAGGAATCAACATGTAGATGCAAAAAAAAAAAAAAAAAGAATGGAATAGGCCCAAAGAAAAGAAACAACACTAAAAAGTAAAATGTAAACTATTTAAAACCCCCAAGTTTGAACTTGGTTATTTATAAACCTCCACCCTTAATAAAACTATTTTCTAACCCCCTATTGGACATTTAATCTCTCCAAAAACCCCCTAGTCAACTAATAGTTTGACCTATATTTTTTTAATGTTCCAGTTTTACCCATATGTTTCAGTTTTTTCAGACTCACTCAGACTCACTCTCTCTTCGAGTGTACGTTCTCTCTCTCTCTCTCTCTCTCTCTCTCCCCCCCGCGGTTGTCGTCGGCGCGTGCGCCGCCGTCCGGCGACGGTTGCCGGCGATACCAGTCCCATCACGCTCACCTCTCCCCCCTCATCCTCTCCCTGCCCTCCACTCTCCGCGAAACTGAACGTCGACACCGGATCGGGTCTAGGCAGACCCGAGCTCCCCGCCGGAGATCTGCCAGTTCCGGCGACGACGAGGTGCCGGACCGCCATGGATGGCTTCCTCTCGTCGTCCCGAGTCCACTGGTGCCATCAGAAGATTTGGACGACCCCTAGGCCCGCCGTTTCGAAGGAGAGAAGCCGGCGACATCATTGTCGGCGATCTCTATGTTCCGGCGACCATTTCCGTCGAGTCAGGTAGCCATCTTCTTCTTCTCGTTGTGCTCTTCAATTCTATGTGTTTGGATTAGTCCAATTGTTAATGAATCAAAAAACCCCAAATTGATACCTCACAGCCACTGCGGCGGCTCCGCCGCAAGTGGTGGCGATTAAGACCTGGTTTTGTTGCATTCCTTTAATCAGATAGAAATTTGACTTACTAATTGCTTGACCTTGCAGTGTGACTATTGTTGTTGCTTATCTGATGAAAAAGCATGGTATGAGCCTATCTCAAGCTCTTGAACATGTGAAGAGCAGACGACCACAGGCATCTCCTAATGCTGGTTTCATTTCACAATTGCAGGACCTTGAAAGGTCTCTTCATGGTGTGTTGTTATAGTAGTACTCTTTTTATCCATTTAGGTTTAGAAATTACAGCCTAAAATAGCTGGACCAATGTGGCATACTCTTGGTTTTACTGAAATATTTTCATTTTCCCAAGCCAAACTCTAATATAACTGTTTCATGCTGACTGGTTGGAACTTCTGAATTTGAGCTTAGTATTTGTTGCTAATGATACTGTTGTTGGCAATGAGAACATAGTTGTGTTTGGAAGAGAAATTGCTCAATCTAGAGTCTGTCAAGGGTAGCATGCAGGTTTTCTGCATATAATAACATGAAATAACTTTTTCTTTAAGGAAGTACTCTTATGTGCATTCTTACTTGTGTACCATACTTCCATGTTTATATTTTGCAATAACTTTTGGTCTTTAGAGCTAGGTGTGAAAGTTTGTTGGTCTTTAGAGCTGGGTGTGAAAGTTTGTTGGTATGGTAATTGTTGCAGGTTGGTTAATTGTGGTGGTGGTGGTGCAGTAAATGTCATGCTTATTTAATTAAAGATTAAAATGTTATTTAAATGCTCCTTAGCCATCTTTTTATTGATGGCTAAGGAGCATTTAAACATTTATTGATGAAACAGTTTCAGTTCGTGAAACAGTTTCAGTTCGTGAAACATGAGTTTTAAATGAATTTTGAATGAAATTATGGTTTTGAAATATGATGAATCAAATTTGCAGGTTGAAACAGATCGAGGCAGTGGCGACTGTCGTGTACTCGTCGCGCGTGAGGTGATCGGACGACGTTGTATTGTTGGCTACTCCTCTCATCTCAATGCTTGTTGTATTGTTGTTTTTTTTTTTTTTGATAAGGTTGCTGTGTTCTTTTTAGTGAAACGGAATTCAGTAAAGGTGTAACTGTTTTAGTGAATTGCAATTGTTTTAGTAAAGGTGTAATTGTTTTTTAATTAAGGTGTAATTGCATTTTAGTCGAGGTGTAATTGTTTCATCACTTAATTCAGTTTCAGTAAGTGAATTCATAACTGAATTCTTCAATTTAGTGTAACTGAATTTCTGAAATTCAGTTTCAGTGTAATTGAATTCTTGAAATTCAGTTTCAGTGTAATTGAATTCTTGAAATTCAGTTTCAGTGTAACTGAATTTTTGAAATTCAGTTTTAGTGTAATGAAATTCAATTTCAGTGTTTGATTTTAGTTTTAGTGAAATATTGAGTTTTAGCAAAAACTTCAATTCAAAAAAAAAAAAAAAAAAAAAAAAAAAAAAAACAGTTTCACCAAAATACAGTTACAGTGACGTCAGCATGCGTCAGCGCGCGTCAGCATGCGTCAGCGCGCGTCAGTATGCGTCAGAAGGGTAATTTAGGATTATAAATTTTAGGGGGTTTTGAAAGAGTTTCTAGATGGGTGGGGGTTTAGACAAATTTTTTTGGTGAGTAGGGTGTTTAAAATTAGGCACTAAAAAGTAAAAACCAACCTCTCAGCGTTGATAAGCAGAATGTCGTCAATCAACTCTTTCTCTTTAATTAATGTTACTGAAATTAAGAAAAGGTCTCATCTCAGCTTATCACAATTAATGCATGCCTCATTCCAATACTTAATTCGAGGATGTCAGTGGGGTCGGTTGGTGCCACACTGCCACCGCATCAGATTAAAAATTTAAAACTACTTTTATTTAACTATCAGATTAAAACTACTTAAATCAGTGTATATGTGTAGATTACTCCAATCGTGTTTGGCCAATCATGTAATCTCCAGGATAAAATAATTATGTAATCCAAATATAGGTGCTATATAAACTCATAATTAGAATCTATAATCTAATTCTATACCGAGAAATGTTTAATCATGCCAAAAATGAAATAAAAAATGAAAAAAACTATCGTCCATTCTGATCACGAGATGAACAGAAGTAAAAGAATATTCAAGAAGCAAAGGAAAATGAATGAAGAAGAAGAAAGAAATGAAGCTCTTAGATTGATTAATGAGATGAAGTTACAGAGAATGAGAAATACACAAAGCTTATATCAAGAGCTAGCTAAAACCAACGAAACAGACTAACAAGACTAACAACAATTCCAACTAACTCATTCCTTTCTAACTGAGTAATCCTTTTAACAACTAGAGCCACTAGAATTCTGACAGCTGTATACTTAACATCCCCCCTCAACCTCAACAAGGGGACCAAGTCTGAGGTTGCCAAGACACAGGATTACCAGCAAAAATTGTGTGCTCCACTTCTTCAACCTTCAATCAACATTACTACACTCTTGACCAACAATTTTTTACACTACAAGAATCACTACCACACAATCCACTACAACTACAATTCCTTTGCAACTTCAATCAACTTCAACTTTTTATTTTGTTTTTTATTTTTTACAACTCCTTTGCAAGACAACTTCAACTTCAACTTCAACTTCAACTTTTTATTTTTGTTTTTATTTTTTTACAACTCCTTTGCAACACAACTTCAACTTTTTTATTTTGTTTTTACTTTTTTTACAACTCCTTTGCAAGACAACTTCAAGAAACCACCACATGACAACTACAACTTCAACTTCAACTACAACTTAGAACCCAATCAACTACAACTCAGAATCCAATATGCTTGACTCCCAAGCCTTCACCATTTCCAAGTTCAAAAGGTTCAGCCATTGTGAGATTGGTAAGATCAGCTGTCATATGATGAGTAGCTCTTGTATCTGCAATCCAAACATCTTCAGTTGCAAAACCAACATTGGCCTGAGCAGTAAGAGCATTCAAAGTCTGAGGTGGTGCTGAGCCTTGATATGCATAGTTGTATCGATTAAAGCAATCTAAAGCCACATGACCACTTTTGCCACAAATTTGGCATTCCACAACCGAGGAAGCAGTATTCTGAGATGTCCTATCCCTATCAAAGCAGTTCACAGCAGTGTGTCCTCTCTAAGAACAAATCTGACACTCAGGAACCTGTCTACTCCCATTGTTCCAATTATTGACATTAGTGTTACCCCAATTGATATGCCTACCACCATTTCCTCCAGAATTCCAACCTCTACCACCATTAGAATTGAATTTGCCACCGCTAGTATAACCTCCACCACCAGTATTATAACTTCCACCACTGTTATTATAACCTCCAGAATACCCATTACTCAAATGACTGCCATAACCACCATCTCTATGAGAACCATTCCTTGTAGAAGTCCCAGAATTACCAGTACCAGTATGAGAACCACCAAAACCAAGAGTAGTATGATCAGTGTGACCATTAGAACCGTCAGTGTAACCTAATTTAGGCACTGGAAGTTTGGCAACCATAGCAGATATTGTGTGATTAGAAACCAAGGTAAGAGAAAGCTTTTTATTAATGTCTTGTTCAGCAGCAAGAAGTTGAGATCGAAACTCCTTCATAGACATAGAGCCCTGATGACCACGCAGTACAGCTTTCACAGGATCAAATTCATCAGGGAGACCATTTAAGGCAACTACATAAGCATCATCATCTGTAACCTGCACCCCCACAGCAGCTAATTGAGCCCTGACATGTTTAATTTTCAGTAAAAACCTCTCAACACTATCAGCACCTTTCTACAAGGTTTGAAAGTCAGTCTTGAGTTGCATAATGGTTGCTCGAGAATCAGTGTTATACCTCTCCCTAACATTTATCCAAGCTTCATGAGCAGAAGAACAGTCTAAGATGTATTCCATAGATTCTTCAGTAACAGATGCCATCAACAAACTAGTCAAAGCCTTGTCTGTCTGATCCCATTCAGTAAAAGCTCTATTAACCTCCAGTGTACTAATACCATTCTCATCCAGGACAAATTCTAGTGGACAAACAATTGACCCATCTAAATATCCAAACATTCCATGACCTCTTAATACTGTTTTTACTTGAAAACTCCATTTGAGGTAATTAGAATCATTCAACCTCAAGGTCAGAAAAGGAAACAAACCATGAACTCTACTTGCAATCGACATGGCTACAGATCTATTCCAACAACAATCTCACAACACTTACAACAATATTTCAACACTCCAACACTCCTGAAAACTCAACACTTCAAGAAAATGCACAATACTTCAAGAAACATTAATACGGTCAAGAATTTATCAGAAATTGACACAACCAAGATCTATCACAGCAACAAAGAACAATATGATCCCCAATCAGGACAATTACTTGAGCAAAACAAGAACATACTCCAAGAAATCACACTTATCTGATCAATTAACAAAGACAAGAAGAGAGACACAATACCCAACGACGAACGATAACACAGCCGACGAAGTTCGCAATCACAATTTAAAGAACTCGAAAAATCCAAAGCCCACATTGCGAAAAGAACCAAGCACTGAACAAATTGCAAAATCAGTAGACGAAGCACAACACCTTTACTACGCTGCAGAAACCAGAGACGATCGGACGATCGGAGAAGACAATCGGAGAAGATCAGACGATCAGACCCATGGACCCACGGACGAAGAGGAAAAATGAACAAAAAGGAAGACAAAGACAAAAATGAAGTCGAAGCTAGCAGCAAAAGCAAAAAGCAAAAAGCAAAAAGCAAAGGGAAGTTCAAGACCCATGGACCAAAAGAGTGAGCTAGGGGCTCTGATACCATGATCACGAGATGAACAGAAGTAAAAGAATATTCAAGAAGCAAAGGAAAATGGATGAAGAAGAAGAAAGAAATGAAGCTCTTAGATTGATTAATGAGATGAAGGTACAGAGAATGAGAAATACACAAAGCTTATATCAAGAGCCAGCTAAAACCAACGAAACAGACTAACAAGACTAACAACAATTCCAACTAACTCATTCCTTTCTAACTGAGTAATCCTTTTAACAACTAGAGCCACTAGAATTCTGACAGCTGTATACTTAACACATTCTTCCTCAAGCCTTGAGAAAGATTTTATATATGAATATAGAAAGCTTATATATATATATATATAAAGAGTGTTTTAAAACTAACTAGTTAGCAAGTTAATACGAAGCTAATCATGTTTTTGGGCTTACCACATAACTAATCTCATAATCCGAACCGTCTATTTTTTAGGCCATAATTTAAAGATCATCATTGCAAAACATCAACTAAATTATAAATTATTTAGTCATATAGTTGTGATCAAATTAACAGACGATCACTGTTTTCGATAAAAGCATATAAATAATTGTTATTATAATCAAATGACTAAATAATTTTCGATTTTGAAGATTTTTTACAGAGATGATCTTTAAAGTAAGGCCTAAAAAATGAATGATTCAGATTTTGAGATTACATTATGTAGTGGGCCTAACATGATGGTTAGCTTTGTATTAATTTGCTAACTGGCTAGTTTTAAAGCATTCTTATATATATATATATATATAGATGAAGTTTATGTTGAGGATCTAATTTGATGGGGCTCATTTCACATTGTGTTTCAATAAAAAAAATTGAAAAAATTGAAAACTATTTAACTATTTGGTTAAACGTTCATCATTTTAAATGTTTGTTGAAAATATTATGTTCATCAATTTATTTGATCAAAATTAGATATCTTAATGATTTTTTATTTTTCTAATTTTTTGTAAATATGATATTTTGATAGAAACCTAAAAAATAAATAACTTGAATCGTTGAAATACAATATGAAATAAACTCTACGAAAGATCTCTTATATAAAATTATTTGAAGAACGACCTCTTAACGGAAGCTCCCTCCGTATGAAGAAATTATAGAAGGCCGGCCTGCATAGTTTTCGTCCTCATTCTTTATCTTTGTTCTTTTCTTTCATTTTTCTATTAGAGCAAAAAAAAAAAAAAAATTACAAAAAGAAATTTGTTCACATTGAGGGTATCATCTTAGTTTATGTTCCAAGTGATTTTTTAAGAATGTTGAGAACGTACACTTATGTGAATATCAATTGGTCTTTTTATTAACTCTCAACGTTTGGGTTCCAATTAATGGACATGATCCTTGATTTGCTCCTCATGATTCACCATCATATGATTTTAATAAAATCATTTTATTATGGGCATGGTAGTGGATGGTCTTTCATAGTTGTCTTATATTGTAAAGAGTTTGTATTTGATGTAACCTACTTACTAATCTCTTTTGTGTTCTTTTCATTCTGTTTTCCTCAATTTTATAGCACGAATTAAATTATCAAATTATCCGAAATAATGAAGTATTTTCTGTATTTTAAAAACGTCTTACGTTGAAATATCTCTGGATTTAGTGGGTTATGGACTTATGGGCCTTATGGGTCATGACTCATGAGTGTTACAACCTGGATAGTGGAATTCTACAGCCAAACAAGTCCTGACAACTGGCGATGACTTACAGAGGATCAGCAACTCAGCAACTTATTTACCAACCTAACCGTCACCTGAAGACTGAAGTCTGGTAGTTGAAGTTAGAGAGAGAAAGTCCTAGAGAGAGAAACAGCAACCAAAACCCACAGTCCACAGAAGCAATGCAGCAAAGAAGCTCAAACTCACCCCAAATTCCAAACGAGAAATAATTAAGAAAAAACAAATTAATTGTTTATCCTCTTTCTCTCTACCTTCTCTTCAAAGCTCCAATCTTTAATTTCAAGCAAACAAACCCTCCAATAAAAATGCCAACTTTCTCTTCTTCTCACTTATCGCCAGTGATACATATTATGTCTCTCTATCATTCCCAACTGCTACTGCTACATTTGCGAAAATGGGCAGGTTCAAAATCCCCAACATTTTCACTGCAAATAACCACACCAGGCTTCCTTACTACAACCCCATTCGCCAAAACCTCGTAGACAAACCCGAAACCCAGAAAGATGGCGCCCCCAATTCGGTCTTTCGATTCTTGCGCAGGCTTATGTCTGGAGGTGTGTTATATCTGTTTTGTTTTTTGTTCTTGTTTTATGTGTATGTGAATTCATGGTTTGCTTCTTGGAGCTGTTTCTGATGTGGGGTTGTGTTGTTTCGTTGGAATGTGCAGGAAAAATTGATGGGGGGTCAAGGACAGAGGCAGAGGAGAAGCTCTACTCTTGGTTATACGCCTTGGCGCAATCCGACAAGGATTTGGTTTTCGAATATGTTCGATCCACAGAGAGGGGTTAGTGTTCTTATTTCTTAATCACTCACCTTAATTTCTCTGTTCTTTCTATAATCAAAGTTATCGGAAATGGGAGCAATGAGATTTGCTTTCCTAATAGATGCAAGTATCTTTTGAAAAACAAAATGACTCAAGGTATTATAAGGTTGTTTCGAATCATGGAAATGACTGAGATTTGGAGATCCGAAATAATATGGGGGAGTTAGTAGCATTTTAAATGTTTGATGAAATGCCAAGATAAAGGAAATTCCTCTTGAATTTGACTATTAACTTATTTCATTTCCTCGCAAAAGGCTAGGCAAAGTTAAAAAGAAATTCGATGAAATGGGAATTGGGAAGACTCTCGGTATGGTTCTGGGGACAATACATTGTAGCTCCTCGCAATCTTATAAAAGCTATGGACTTTTGCTTCTCTGCAGGCTTGAGCTTTACTGAAGCTGAAAGGAGATTGAGGGAAAATGGCCCAAATGTTCCTGTTGATTATTCTTTTCCGAGCTGGTGGCATATTTTTTGCAATGCTTTCTTTCATCCTTTTAATATTATATTGATCGTCTTGTCTGTAATCTCGTACCTAACCAGCGACAGCCCAAATGGATGTATCATGCTTGTTTTGGTTTTCATAAGTGTCTCCCTCCGATTCTATCAGGTATACCTTGCTTAATTTGTTCAATCAAATGGGCGCCATATCTTTTTATATTAAGCATATGACTCAGACTAGTCTTCCATGTTCCTTACAGGAATATGGCAGTTCAAAAGCGGCCATGAAACTTTCAGAATTTTTAAGGTGCCCAGTCAAAGTTCAAAGATGTGCAGGTAGAGTTGTTCAGACAGAATTAGTAGTACAAATTGATCAAAGGGATGTTGTTCCTGGTGACATTGTCATTTTCGAACCTGGAGACCTTTTTCCTGGAGATGTGAGGCTACTATCTTCAAAACACCTTGTTGTAAGGTATAGTACCTGTAAAGCTTGCCGTCTTATAATGAGAATTTCAGAGTTCTTTTATGTCTTCTTCCTTTCTGTACATCAAATATTAGATTACATGACCACTCCATGCTTCTTGAACAGTCAGTCCTCATTAACAGGAGAGTCCTGGACAACTGAAAAAACAGCTGATATCAAAGAAGATCAAAGCACACCATTGCTAGATTTAAGAAATATTTGCTTCATGGTAGGTATAATAGTACCTGTCATTGTTCTAATTATGCTGGAAAGTATCAATTCCATACACATAACATCAGAGCTTGAACCTTGCAAGTTGAAAACTTTGGGATTTAAAAATTGTAACCGCCAATAGCACTATATTAATGGGATCTTTTTGATAAATTTCATTATTTAGTAGGAATAAACGCCAACATATTCCACTTAATATAATTTTGTAAAGTATTGCATGTTACTGAACAATTATGGCATTTCCTGATGTTTTGTAAATAATTCAGGGGACAAATGTAGTGTCTGGTGGCGGAGCTGGTCTAGTGGTTTCCACTGGATCTAAGACATACATGAGCACCATGTTTTCAAACATTGGGAAGAAGAAACCACCAAATGACTTTGAGAATGGTGTCCGCCGCATATCTTACGTGCTGGTTGCCGTTATGCTAGTAGTAGTCACTATCATAGTTATAGCTGACTACAGTACATCTCATAATCTGACTGAGAGCATCCTTTTTGGAGTCTCGGTAGCAAGTGCACTCACTCCTCAAATGCTTCCCCTCATTGTTAACACAAGTCTTGCAAAAGGAGCACTTTCTATGGCCAAAGACAGATGCATAGTCAAAAGCTTAACTGCAATACGAGACATGGGATCTATGTGAGTATATTTTATAATATACTGATTGTTTAATTATATGGACATATATGTCACAAAAACTAGTGGCTGGCTGAAAAGATGATAATTGGATGGATTTTGGATTTTGGAACGGGTATAGTCGTCTTGAAAGTGTAAGTTTACATATAAGGCAAGGCCTTTACGTGCATGAACTCTCTTGTATGCACTTTGTCAAAACACAATTTCTCCAGCAGATAAAGTATACAAAACTGCTTCATTTGATTAGATTAGTCATGTGTTGATTCTAATTTGATTTTTTTCTGGATGATGGGGGTGGTGCCAAACTGACACTGATTATACAATACTAAACTGAATCACCCATGAAATGTGGCTCTCAATCCTATAATTTTTTATGTTGCATGGTAAGATATAATTGAGAACTTGACAAATTTTACATATTGAAAAATGCTTGATCTCAATTTTAAGCAAAAACTATAAAGTAGTTAAGTGTTGCCTTGTTCTGTCCTGCATTACTCTCGCATATTAACATTGCCTACAATCATAGAAAACTTCAGAGAATTCAATGAGGACATACTGCTCAGAACTAGGTTTTATTAGCAATGCTTTAAGTTACTTTCATAAGCTTGAAGTGAAAAACATGTGATGTCAGACTCTAAACTAGGAAGAAGATGTACTCTTGCATTAAACTTTATTTAAGTCTAGATGATTTCATCTTTTTCTCAAATTTCTTTGTCATCTAAGTTTGTAACTTCGACTTCCATTTGTTACAGGGACATCTTATGCATTGACAAGACTGGTACACTCACCATGAACCGTGCTATAATGGTTAATCATCTTGACAGCTGGGGGATACCTAAAGAAAAGGTTTTGCAGTTTGCTTTTCTTAACTCCTATTTCAAGACCGATCAGAAGTATCCCCTGGACGATGCAATTTTGGCACATGTATATACAAATGGCTACAGGTTCCAGCCATCAAAGTGGAGAAAAATAGATGAGATTCCTTTTGATTTCATAAGAAGAAGAGTATCTATTATCATGGAAAGAGAAGCAGAAGAAAGAAACCATCACATTTCTGATAGAGTCATGGTGACAAAAGGAGCTCTGGAAGAAGTAATGAAAGTTTGTTCTTTTATCGAGGAGGTTGACAGGGGCACAACTATAACTTTCTCTCCAGAACACTATCAAAGGATTATAAATATGACTGAAGAAATAAGCAATGAGGGACTAAGAGTTATAGGAGTAGCGATAAAGAGGCTGGAAACGGTGTGTCTGCATTCTTTTCTTGCTCTCTTGTATTTAATGAATTCAAGTGTATCTATTTATTTCTTACAGAAGTTTGCATGTTTCCTAATTTTTGGTAAGAATTTCTATTACTGAATTTGAAACTATTTCTTACCCATGCCAGTCTAATATACAATTTGTGTGGATTAATAATGCCCATATGAAAGTCCTTGACCTTGAGATTCATGAACTAGAATAGGAATGTGAGAATGGCATACCAAAAAGAAAGAGTTCTGCTACCTTATAATGTTTGCTAACATTAACAATTTTTGTCAAGATGCAGCAAACAAGTTATGAATGCAAGGACAATGATGACACTTCTGAATCAGACATGGTTTTCCTTGGCCTCATAACATTCTTTGACCCACCCAAGGACTCAGCAAAGCAAGCTCTGTGGCGGTTGGCTGAGAAGGGAGTGAAAGCAAAAGTATTAACAGGTGACTCACTCTCCCTATCTATAAGAGTGTGTAAGGAAGTTGGTATCAGAACCACAGATGTAGTAACAGGGCCAGAGCTTGAGCTACTCGACCAGGATTCCTTTCACGAGACCGTTAAAAGAGCAACAGTACTAGCTCGACTCACCCCAACACAGAAACTCCGAGTTGTGCAGTCCTTGCAGACAGTTGGTAACCACACTGTTGGCTTTTTGGGAGATGGAGTAAATGACTCGCTTGCACTGGATGCAGCTAATGTTGGTATATCAGTTGATTCAGGAGCATCAGTTGCAAAAGACTTCGCTGACATTATCTTACTGGAGAAAGACCTCAATGTCCTCATTTCTGGAGTTGAGCATGGTCGACTCACTTTTGGGAACACAATGAAGTACATAAAAATGTCAGTTATTGCCAATCTAGGAAGCGTTCTCTCAATTCTCATAGCAACTTTGGTCCTCAAGTATGAGCCATTGACTCCAAGGCAGCTTCTTACTCAGAACTTCTTGTATAGTGTGGGCCAGATTGCAATCCCATGGGACCAAATGGAAGAAGATTATGTAAAAGTCCCACAAAAATGGTCGAGGAAAGGCTTACCCATGTTCATTTTGTGGAATGGGCCTGTGTGCACTCTCTTTGATGTAACCACACTTCTGTTCCTTTGGTTCTATTATAAGGCTGATACTGTGAAAGATATTATGTTCTTCCAGTCTGCCTGGTTCATTGAAGGACTTCTCATGCAGACTATCATTATCCACTTGATCCGGACAGAGAAAATCCCCTTCATTCAGGAGTTTGCCTCATGGCCTGTGCTCTGTTCTACAGTTTTGATTTCTGCCATTGGAATCGCAATTCCGTTCACACCAATTGGGGAAGTCATGGGATTTGTCCACCTTCCACTATCGTACTTTGGGTTTTTAGTGGTGCTTTTTATAGGATATCTTTTTGTCGGCCAGGTGGTAAAGAGACTCTACATTTTGGTTTATAAAAGATGGCTTTAACGAAGAAAATGAGTTCAGATGACATTCATGTTAGCGCAATATAGTGTGAGCACAGAGAAATTAGGAAGAAAATTTTGCCATTTATCATTGAGAAAGGGTGTAATACATGTAACCTCATAGTTCTTACAGGATCAATGACATTTTCTGTAGATACTCTACTTCAACAATTTTATTGGACTCTGCAAATTTGCAAAACAATATGACTCTGATGGTTGAGCAGAAAAGAAGCAAGAAAATCTGCATTTAGATATTCCTCTCCATTGCTGAATGATGATACATCTCAGATGTGGTTTGTTACAGGATATGATGCAGATAGAACGACACATATGCCAATCCAAGCAGCACTAAACCGGTAACACTCCGTTTATTTGGAGAATTACCTGCATAAATATATATAGTTTTCTGTTACCAAAATGGTTCATGTAATCAGAGACTGAATTCAGTACCCTTTAGGTGTGTGTCTGCATTTATATTGTTAATAACAAAGAATAGATAAGTCTAGAAAATTACCCAATTGGAGATAATGGTTCCTAATGTTCCATTCAAAATCCCAGTGCGGTCTGTCATTTTTCAGTGTCCAGTAAGCCCAACCAAAGGAAGCAGCACTGTAAACCTCTAACTGGACCCTCCCAAAGTCTTGATAATCTGTCTGAGACCCACTTGTCACATTCCACTCATTCACCCACTCTCCTGAAAAGAAATCACTTTTCATCTGTTAGAACTTATACTACTTGAGAGCAAACAAGAACTTTTGACCTTTTCCTGTGAACATAAAGTTTCATTTTGATTCTTATTTCAATTAGGCTCACATTCCACATTTTAACCTGAATATAAGACCTTGAAGTAAATAAGTTTTTAGTTTAAGGGAAAAAGGGGATCTTGCATTACCTATAAAAACCAGTGGACCATTTGCGCTGTTAAGGGCCTGCAGTTGAGCTTCCCTGCTCTTGTATATGAATTGTATATTATCCACAGCGCTCATATTCACAAAGAAAGTGTCAAAAAGATTGTAATAATGCAAATCCACCACTATATTATGTGTGCCTATGTTAGCCTGATAAAGTTCCAATGGATCTGCATTTCCAATTCTTTGGCAAATTATTACATAAGCCGTTGATGAGTATTTCCGAACAGTTTGATAGCCTTGTTTGTAATATGAAACTAAAATATCCAATGGAACCATAGCTGCAGATGGTTCATTTAGAAGCTCAATTCCCAGCAAAGCAGGATGCCTTGCATACCTGCAAATGAAAGAAGTATGTTTTGATGCATGCAAAAAAGTTTTGCATGCTTCCCACAAGCTATAATAATTTATCTATTAAATAAGATTCAAAGGCATATGCAAGTGTGTAACTCTGTAACAAGGTCCGTATTTAGCAATTCAAAAATACATCGACAACATACCTGGAAACTAGAAAATCTATAACGTGCAATGTTTGTGAAATGTTATCTGAATTAGGCCAGTCAGTTGAACCATCTCTACTAGCACTATGTTCCATTCCGTTCTGGGAGCCAGGAGCCGCATGAAGGTCAATTATGCACCTAATATTATAGGCTCTGCAGCACAGTTCTAATGTATGACATCAGAACTGAATGTGAAGTATAATGTATTAATAGTCTAAACAGAATTAGGTGAAAGAAAGACCTTACTGTGCCCAAGAGAATGCATTATCTAGAGCTTCCAAAGTTCCACCAATAAATGGCGCAGGAGGATCAGGATCATAAGCAATCCACCAGCCAACTGGAATCCTCACCGTATTAATTCCATGTCTATACAGAAAATTGAAATCTCCTATAGTGATGAAACTGTTTCTATGTCTCTACAGTTTAAAAAGGTCAAAATATCAAATAGACAAACAGAAGAAAACACTGTAAGAATCTGTTCTCATTTAGCAAGTATAATGTTTGATTTATTTAAATTTGCACAAGAGAACATATAATCTTTTGGCATTGACCAATGAAGACAATATCCACA
The DNA here is from genome assembly GCF_963921425.1 of Dryas octopetala. Taxonomy (NCBI): domain Eukaryota; kingdom Viridiplantae; phylum Streptophyta; class Magnoliopsida; order Rosales; family Rosaceae; genus Dryas; species Dryas octopetala. Next base: position 9,744,275 of record NC_141370.1, on the reverse strand, counting down.
ATTATAATAAAAAAAGAAACTCGAGTATGCACAAGTAGATGACAGGGCCAAAGTCAGATGTCGAGTATGCACAGATGATGAATAAATAGGTACTTAAATTGCAAGGGTCAATTACTAAAAATGTAAGAATTATCTTTTCTATATTTCAGTAAAATTTGGAATAAATAACATCCCTCTGCCATTACTAATACTCATAGAATCAGTCAAATAGAAAGCAAAATGTTCTAAATGTTTCCCCTTTTCTGAATTTCAAAGTTTTATGCATTTTCCATTCTGACATCTATAGACATTCCATTCATATGATTATCAAATTAATAATAAAGAGGGTGTAAATACACCCATTTCAGTGGTAGCTAGGACGTAACACAGAGTTACCTTAAGAATCTCTTTGGCCTTATTCTGTCCATATCCATTTGCAAGCTGGTAATCTCCATGCAAGTTATTAGCAACAATGGTCATTTCAAATGTGGCTGCATTATCATCCCATCCTGGCTTCCCTGGATAGTCAGCCGTGAGCTGATTTGCCATTGTAGCCTGCAGGTGATAATGTTTTATTATTAGATTCTTAGATTCCATGTCAATAGATCCTTAGCAAAATCAATATTGAAAGAGTCAGCCCCATGCTAAGTGGTGACATCAATATTTTAAGGGCTAAGTAGAGAACTTATCCTAATTGCCTTCCTTTCGGTGATCACATTGTGGGAAAATCCTTCAAAGCTTCATAAATTTTAACACTAATATGAGTATTGTGAACTACAACTGCATAATTTATGGCTTCACTTGTTTCACAGAAAACCAACTGGAAAAATATTTTCTAAGATTTTCTACAGTTGGTACAGTATCAGAAAATTAATCTGGAAATTTCATGCAAGCCAAACACTTGAAAATTTCGTGGAAACAAGTCACCTTCAGTCTGCAACATATATTCCTTTAAGTGACATCTCAAGTTTCACAAAATGTTTAATCCAAAAGTAATTTATCCCAAAATATAAAGTGATTTTCCAGCAGAAATATTTCATGATGAGAATTCAGAGATCGACAACTGATTCACCAAGCTGCTGCAAAATTGAATAGACGAAGATGTTTAAACCCACTCTTAGATGAATAGTAGTAGAACCAAGTGCATGCAAACACACAATTCCTCACTCTAAAGGTAATAATGTGGGTCTTTTTTCATTCTTTTCCCAATATGAAGGCAAATAACTCAAAAATCAAACCTGAAAATACGTGCCACTCATTGTTTTGATGTGAACTCTGCCATTGTTATTTCTTTCAATATAAAATGTTCCTAATGTTGAAGGTGATTCTGCAGTTGCAGATACAGAGCAACTGTCACCATCACATGTTAAAAACTGGCCTTGTGAGGCGCGAAATTGAAATTCTGATTCAGAAACTCTCCACAACTGCAGGAAAACAGAAAATACATAGCATAAGCATGAACCAAATAAAATGGGGACCTCCGTTTTCTAGAGTCCAATTTCTGAACAAGCATATTCTTATAATATATATAATTAATTCCCCCTCGTTGGATTAAAGAAACCAGAAAGGAAAAATAGAGGAAATAAAACTATTTTAATTATACCTTTCTAATAAATAAAATATCTAATGAAGATAATATTATTTTCATTAACTACTCAAAAATTCTCAAACTATTAACACAGAGAAGTCTAATATCTGCAAAGAGCTAACATAAGGTGTTTGATATAGCAAAAGTATCATCTTATGCTAAAACTCCATTATCTAGCAAACTCTGCCAAGTTAGGAAAGGTGTTGTTAGCTCTTTTGATTGGTCAGTTGCCCCTTTACCTAATAATCAGTTCAGATTTCTGAAAAGGGGATTGAGACGAAAGAAAATTTCTTGATAAATTATTTTCCACTTACCCATCAATTCTTTCAACTATTTGAAACTGCAAGGGAAATGTTAGAGAGATCAGCAGATTAAGGGCTCAACGGATTCTTTTAACTAGACAAGACTAAGATCCATTTATAAGTTAACAACCAATAGAATTTCAACTCAAAGAAAAAAATTTAAAAACCAGTAGAAATTATAGGAATGAACTATTTGATCAGGCTTTCGACCAAAAAAAAACTATTTGATCAGGCATCTTACCCTAAAGGTTTCCCATGAAGATGCAACATCTCTATCAACTGAGACATTCATCCCTCCCCCATTCTCTGCAGAGACATACTTCTCCAAGGTCACTGACCTTAATTGTACCTGTGTTCCATCCTACATTTCGATATTCGTGAATGGATCAGTTGAAACAATTATGAAAAATCAGAAAAAAAAAAAATTGCAGAAATTCTGAAAAAAAAAATTCTGGAAAGAAGCTCACCAGCATGTCTACATTGGGAATGCCATCAAAAAGTGAAGGCTTAATCCAACCTTCGACAACCAACCACCCTCCCAAGTTCACTCCTCTCACTTTAGAGTCCCCATGTAATCCCTCCACTTGGCTCAACAAATAAAACGTATAACATTTTTAAAAGCAAAAACTAATCAGTTTTGCTTATTGATATCTATCGAGATTGAGCATTTTCAAGAAAGAACCAAAGAATTCAAGAAATTGAAGCATCGGAGTTCACCTGAGTATACTCCAGAGAAGATGAGCCAAGAGGACAGTAGAAATGCGCATACCCATTTGCTAAGAACAAGTTCCATGAAGAATGCTGGCTTCAAAAGCACCCACAAAGCAAAAATATAGAATCCATCAGCAACAGAAGAGAAACCCCAATAAAGAATGAGAGATTATCCAAACCCCCAAAACCCCACCTGGGAGAATCTTAGTAGTTCCTTCCACATCACTCAATTTTTATACCAAATTAAACTTTGTAAACAAGCACAAAGATCATAGGGATTGCCTTTCTCATTAAATTAACTAGTATACTGTTAAACCTTGTCCAGAGTCAAGACAAAACAAACCCCATTAAGATAATAGAGGAAGAAAAGAACATGTTAGAGAGTGACAAAAAATGAAAAGGGTACCAAAAAAGCTCACACGTAGTAGTTGTACAAAAGGTCACTTTGCTTGGAGATTACATTACCCCTTTGAAATTGGCTGGATGAAGAAAGGAGAGAAGGTTAAAAAGGCATACTTAAAAAGGTGGAAATAAAACTTTGGAAAGGAGTAAAGGAGAGGTGGTTCCACCACCTTATCTACAGAATACATGTTTGTATTTGATTAGCTTCATGAAACCAGCATTTTTTTTTTTTTTTCTAAAATCTGGGAGAGAGGAAGGTGATAGTTGAATTCTAACCCTACAGGTATGAAAGTAAATTTCCTACCACGAGTTTTGCAAGCTCTCACACTTCATGTACCAGCTTTGTTCTGCCATAGCTAAAGACTTTCGTCCTCAACATCATTCGTAGAGTTGATTTTGGCTTTTCATATAAACAATGCTGTTGGAACCTTCACAAGTGATCATATGGGCCGGACCATATGAGATGTCAATTGTATCTGTATATGCATCTCCATTAATATTGCAATTGAGATTAACAAATCACTTGACACTTCATATAGTTCAGCCTATATGGTCAGTGAAAAGGTCCCAACAAGCATTACTCTTTCATATATGATGACTGAAACAGTCAGGCCCCTCCTAAATTATGTGGGCCTACTATTCATATTTTCCAATTACTCAATAAACCAATTGTCTTTGTTCAAAAAATCTTGTTTTAGCTTTAGTAAAATAAAAAAGGTTAATTTCAGTTCAGTATCTTAAGTTTGCTTTAAATTTCAATTTAGTACCTCATGTTTAAAATTTTACAATATCATACCTCATTTTTTCAATTTGTTGCAATATCATACCTTTATCATTATGACTGTTAAGAGATCTATTAAATGCTGATGTGATACTTACATGACACTCCCACAATTCTGACGGGATGCCACGTGGTGGTCTGACAACATGACATGTCATGCCACGTGAGGAACTTTTCGTTTCAACATAAAAATCTTTTCGTTCTTTATTTGTTTTTTCTTTCCATTCACTAGAATTTCTTCCATTTCATCGATTTTGTCCGGATCCTCCTTTTCTTTTGAAAAATGCAGTGCATGTGCTTTTCAACATGCTACTTTAAAGAACAAGTTTTTCGGATGGTAACTAATTAAGGAAAAAACAAATAACTTACAAGTTTAACCATTTTCTTTTGTCGTACCATGGTCTTTTAATCAATCCCATTTAAGAAAAAAACTTAATACATTTGGCGATTTTTATGTTACAATTGAAACATTTAAATAACTATTAGTACAACTGCGCCAATAGTTACTATTCCATAGTTGTTGAAATTATGGTGGATTTGACTACATAAGCTTGAATTAATATCTTTTTTGACATATTTATGTAAGAAAAACACACATATAGCTTCTCTCCTAATCCAATAATCTCATAACCTATTTAAGCTTAATTTCACGTAAGTTTCAATATTCCTTCCCACCCACCACTTATCATGTCTGCCATGGCTCCTTTTCCCCTTCACCAATTCACTTCATTTTCAATGACTCTTCCATCTCGTCCCCTCCATGACCGTCTCAGGAAATTAAATAGAAAACGACAATAAAGAAAAAGTACACATTAATGCAGTTAAATAAAATATTCCACTAACAATTTTAAGTGTTTTGACCAAAAAAAAAAATTGAAGTGTCAACAAATTTCTAATAGTGATAAATATGTTTAGGTGGTCATTGATTGCCGGAAGACTTCCTGGAAGAACATCAAACGATCTGAAAAACTACTGGAGTTCTCGGATAAGGAAAAAGACGGCTTCAGCTGGCATCGAAAAGATGAAAGGTAAATCACAAGAAACAACAAAGTCCATCATAGTAAGACCTCGACCACGAACCTTCACCAAAAGTTTACATTGTTTGAGCAATAAAGCTACAACTTCAGATCATATTCAACCAGAAGAGAATTTTAGCTGGCCATTGCCATCATCACCACATATAGAAAATGAAATTGATTGGTGGAAAACCTTGTTAGATGACAAAGATAGTTTTGAAGCAACAACAAGCTCTAGTACTCTTGGATTAGAGGAAAATCACCTCATCACAAACTTCAGAACAAGTGTCACTTGTTCTGAAGGAAGCCTGATGAGTAGGACTGACTTCTCTGTTAATATGGACCTTTGGAATCATTCAATAGACCTTTGGAATCATTCTCAACATTGAGATTTTGTTTTCATGAGTTTGTTAGTGATGATATAACAATTTATATACGATTTATATATCTATGATCTTATTGCATCTAATCTCCGGCTGGTATGCTTCCAGTTAGTTTGTGCTTTCGTATACATATATATGGCAATATTATATTATAATATTTATGGAGATTTCTGGGCATATATATAAGTGAGATGCATGAACTATAAGTAAGGGCTATCATCTTTTACTTTATTCATGTGTTGTTTCCGGCACAACCAATATTGTGTGTTTCTAGTTTTATATTGCGACATATACAATATCTTTTGGTTAATTATGTTACTTATTTCCAGTTTTGGGAATTTGCTTATGAGATTATTGATTAATATTGATATATATATATCTAAAATTAATTAAGGGCAAGAAGATCCTTAATTATCACAATTGTGATCAAGACCAGAAGTTCTTTGATCATTAAATTAAATTGAGGGCCTAATGATCCTCATAAAATTAGATAAGGGCCAAAGTGCTTCAGTTTTTGTACAATCAAATGAGTGTTATAAGTTCCTTAAAAGGAGGGCCTGAAGTTCCTCAATTGCATGTTATACAATTAAATAAGATAAAGATTTGAAGTTCCTTATTACTTAACATACAAGGACCTGAAGTTCCTTGCTCATATACAAGGACCTGAAGTTCCTTAATCCATACAAAAGTCTAAAATTTCTAATACCTAGTTTGAGAACCATAGTTCTAATGGGTACCAAAATTTTGAACCCGAAGTTTTGAATATATCAAAACTGATGACCTACAGTTTATGGATCATAATATTATGAACCTGAAGTTTCATAATTAATATGATTATATTATATGAATTTTCTTATGCAATTTTAATGTCAGTATTATTTTAATTATGTTTATATTTCACTACCCATTCTATATTATTATGCACTGAATATATGATTATTCATACATAAATGAGATTAAGGCCTGAAGTTCCTTATCATACGATCCAATCGAAACTTGAAGTTTCATGACTCAATCGAAACCTGAAGTTTCATGATAATTGGTCAATATTGGAACAATATGCAATGAAGTACACGTTCGATGATAGTGCAAATATGACATATTCGATCATTGAGGTCTTGATATTGTTGAGCACTCAATTTTGCTTTATATATGATATACACGACGATTATCACATATTATATTAGGACCTGAAGCTCCTTAATTTTGATTAATCATTTAATCATACGAAGATTTGAAGTTCTTCCATTTTTATGAGGACCCTAAATTCTTTGGTTCTTATCATGTGATCAAATCATAATCTTGAAGTGTCTTGTTTTTATTATATATAATAAAGACTCGAAGTTCTTCAATCTTTATCCAATCGTGTAATTAAATGAGAACCTGAAGTTTCTCAATCTCTATATACAAATCATGACCTGAAGTTTGTTGATTCATATTATTGGAACCAGAAGTTTCCATAGTCTATTTTAATGCAATGTTTTACAATTTCTACTTTAATTTAATCGTTATGTTTATTTACTTATTTTAATTCTTAGCTATGCATTATTTTTATATGGACCTGTAGTCCTAAACATCGAACCTGAAGCTTCGAGTATAGATATCATTTTGAACTTGAAATTCTAATTGATGCAGCCTTAACCCTAAAGTTTTGAGCAATTTATTTTGGCCTGAAGTTCAAAATATATGAATCTTGTTAAGAACTAGAAGTTCTAACATAGTACAAACATTAGGAAAATAAGAACTTGAAGTCTAAATATGAACTTGAAGTTCAAAGCTCGAACATTTTAGACTCGGAAGTTTTAAATTAAATTTAAGTCTATGTTTTGAATCTGGAACCTGAAGTTTCAGAAATATGTTAATGTGACATGATGTTCATGTTTTGACTCTTGATGAGCAAATATTTAGAACTCGAAGTTCTAACCTACTCCAAATTTGAGGTTTTGGGAATACATGAGAACATATTATTTGTATTTAATTTGCCAATATTGATTGAACCAAAAGTTCAGATCTATAAATTTAGATGTTGTACATTGGTAATTAATCCTTTTCATTATGTACATTAGTTGGCTATATCATTTTCTTTATATAGAACCTAAAGTTCTAAATCTTTGATCTATACTGTATTTATACCTCCTATCATGGAATGGAGAGATCAAACTTATAAAGAAATTGATATTCTAACGTATACAACGTGAAGTTCCTTATTCCTTGGTTTTACTCAAAACCTGAGAAATTTGAAATTCTCAAAAAATATGATCAGAACATGTAGTTCTACATTAAACAGTCAAATAAGAACCTGAAGTTCTTTGACATTTTGTTTATTTATCAGAAGTGGATGAAATTTGGAGATGCGATAAAACCTAATGTTCTTATGATTGATTAAAATTTGTAGTTCAATGTGCATTATTTAATTAAGTCAGAACTTGAAGTTCCTTGATTTTCATGCTCTATGTTATAGAATCAAATTGAACCAGAAGTTCTTTGATCTATCATTCCATGATTAGAACTCAAATTTTTCATAACTCCATAATTTTTCTTATGAACCTGAAGTTCTTGATTAAGTTTAGATTAAGCAAAAAGTCTTTATTCACATGATTCATTAGAGCTTATAGTTCTGTGCTTACACAAAATTCAAGAACCTGAAGTTCTACCTATATTTTGTATAGAAACTTAAAGTTTCATCACTTCAATTTAGAACAAATTGGTATATATGTTCATAGTTGTTCATAATTAATTTATTAATTCACATTATAACATGAAGTTAGATGTTGAAGAATTATTTGAAACCAGAAGTTTCATATACCTACATGTGCATTGCAAACCTGATTATGTTTCGTCTTTATATAACCTGAAGTTAATTATATAAGCATTTGAGTTTGTATAACCACTCACTCTATTGATTTTTATATATGCACTTATGAAAATTTTCCCGCCGTTAGGGGGAGAAATGACCGTTCCTGAAGAACGGCGTGAAATATCATAATATGCATATACTAGTCTTTTCATACCATTCAATATGCGAATGAGATATGAATGATAATGCAAATCTAGTGAATACATTTATTTGAAAGCTAAATGCATATATATTCAACGAAACTGCAAAGTCACGTATAGAAGATTTATATATGCCAACATGGATTGATGTCCTAACATGGTAGTCCATCAATTTGGCAGAAAATGGTTTATTGCACGCCTGAAGCGTGAAAAATCTATAGGTTCCAAAGTTTACCTCCCCAGAAGTGGAGAGTATGAAATGGTCCACACAAGCCCAATTAATTAAAATTAAAGATCCACATTCTGTACACAAATCATCCTAAAAGAGATGACAGTCCCTGAAGAGACTATAAAAGCCCCTGAAGAGGCATGTGTACCGATTACAAAGATATATATTTATATCTAAAGCATGCAAATGAGAATTATGAGATCGTTGATATATTGATGATGTGTTTTGTCTATGGTAGCTACTAAAAATCATCATGGGCTATAATAATGTGGAACCACGTTTACTATAAATGTCGACAAAATTAAATGATTGGCCAAATTGAAAAGAGGCAATTCCAATAGAATTGAACATCATTATAAACGTGGAATAATGAGAACCTATAGTTCAGACACCAAAGATGTTAACCTTGAAGGTTATAGAGTGTTTGAAATAAAGTGAACAAAATCACTATTTATAATGGCACAAGGTTTCTCTAAAGAAACATGAGATTGTGGTTATATACTCTCCTGTTATAGATGCAACCGCATTTTAACAAATTTGGTAAATTTAATGTGTTCATTGCATATGGACAAAAACCTTTAAAATTTATGAAATGCCTGAAGCATATCGCCAGAAGCGATTTCCTACAAGATATATGACAAATTACTAAGTCAAATCCCAAATTGAAAGTGTCATAAAATATTATGTGTTTGAAGCAAATCCTTGAAGGATTGAAAGAGCCTGAAGCTCAAAATATGTACTCAACCTTAACACTAAAAATATGGTCAAAATTGCCTTATTGAGTACTTTGATTAGAACCCGAATTCGGAAATTGTTGCAACATATTCAAACTTTTGAATGAAGTTATGAATTAATTGAGGCTCCTGAAGAGCTCATAAGATTATTGAATGCTTGAATATTGGATTTGATATTAATGACCTTGGGAAATGAAAATAGTGTCTCGAGCTGCAGATCGAGTACAGTACTGGTGAAATTCTTATACCCAACGGTTATTTGGTCTATTGGCATTAAGATTGATTACTTGCTTCCTAAGGAAGATGTAAGAAAGATCTTTGGTCCAGAAGCACCATATCTTAATGTGCCTTATTCAACTTAAACACAATGCAGTAGACCGAATATAGCATCGGTGATTGTGTCATATAATTTTTCTAATGCTTAAAGTATTTTCATAATAATTCATCTCTTTTAGAGATAATTGTTTCTAACCACTTTATTTAGTGGAATTATATTTTGTTTGTATTGCTCCAATCTCAACAGGATTTCAACATATGATGACAAACATATAACCCCTGATAGTATGGAAGCCATGTTCATACAGGCATTGTCAAACTCCACTCTTTAGAAGATGAGATGTGAGATATCATTATTTGCTGGATTATTGAGCCAGTCAAATTAAAGCTTGTTGTTATCAGGGGGAGCATCCAACCATTTTGCGTGTTGTACTCTTTTCCTTTCGACTAGGTTTTTGTCCCATCGGGTTTTTCCTAGCAAGGTTTTAATGAGGTAAACGCATCCAACATAGTATCAGTGATATTGCAAAAGTTGCACTCTTTTTCCTTCGCTTTGGTTTTGTCCTATTGGGTTTTTCAAGCAAGGTTTTAACGAGGCAACATTCACTGATTGGAGAAATATATCAACATCAGGGGGAGCGTGCCATCAAACATTGTACTCTTTTTCCTTCGTCCAAGGTTTGTCCCATTGGGTTTTCCTGACAAGGTTTTAATGAGGCAATGTCGTGCGCCCATCGTATCTATCAGAAACACATGAAGATTGTACTCTTTTCCTTAGCTAGTCTTTTTCCCATAGGGTTTTGGCTAGTAAGGTTTTTAATGAGGCAACTATCATATTCAATGGACATCCAAGGGGGAGTGTTGTAAATATCATTAATTATGTGGCTGTCCATTATCATGTTCAATATTTATCTCATGTATTATCTAGAGCAATTGTATAGATAATTATGAGGAGTCTAATTCATTGTAAAATATGAGACCTTAAGGGTCTATCTCATGTCATCCAAGAGCCTATAAATAGAGGCCTTATGTGAATGAGAAATATACTCTGATTCCTCCCTAATTCTCTCTTATGTTTTTTCTTTACATTTCTCTTATTTTATAACAAGACCATCATAATTTATATTTTATAAGACTTTACCCATTGACCATAGATTAATAGATTATGCCCATTATTAAATTGCAGATACCACATAGGATATTTTTATACCATATATTGTTACATATTTACAACATTTGTCATTCTCACAAAACATTTAATACCCAACAACATTCAATTAAATTTTCTATTTTTAGCATATTATTTAAATCATCATTATTGTGCATCTAAAATTATCATTTCTATTACAAGTAAATTACCTATGTGCAATTCATGTAACTGAAAAATAATATTAAAAAACTATATGTATAAGCATTTGATGCAAGTAAATTATATATAAGCATTTGATGTAGGTAAATTATAAATAAGTATTTGATATTGATAAATTATGTACAAGCATTTCATGTAGATAAATTATGGATAGGCATCTAACGTAGGTAAATTAGGTATAAGTATTCAGGTAAATAAGTTATATATAAGCATTTGTTGTATGTAAATTATATATATAAAAACATAATATATGATAATTATGTTTAAGAACTTGATATAAATAAATTATGTATAAGCATATTATGTAGATAAATTATGTATAAGAAATACTTATACGTAATTATGTATATGAAGGTAAATTATGTATAAGCATTTACAAAAAAAAAAATGTATAAGCATTTAATTAATGTAGGTAAATTATATATAAGCAAATAAGCATAATATATGGAGAATAGCATACAATATATGGTGACTGAAATCTAAATTTCATTATTGAAATTCAAAAAAATGTTCAAAATTGATTACAAGTTTACAACAACAATCAATAACCAAGATATAAGAAGGATAAATGTTTTTCTCCAAATACAAAAAGTCAACGTGTGTTTAATGTTAGTTATGAAGGCTTAAGGGCATTTTGGGCATCTAAAAAATTGTTAGGCTGACTCATCATGACTAAAATGGAAATTAACTTAATTGGTATCCAGTCAAAAGGGTGTTAAAAAAAATTTGCCTAAATTTTAATTGAAGAAATATGAGTTTGAAGGGGGTTTCCTTAATAGTGCGTTTGAATGAAGTAGTTTGAAATTACTAAAGAATTTATAAATGACGGAATTTAAGGGAGGTGTCCTCAACTTAGATTTCATTGGATTTTAAAAGTTCAATGAAATTTAGGTGTCCCCAACTCAGATTTTAATAGATTTCAAAAAAATCAAGGTGCCTCCAACTTAGATTTTAATGGATTTCAATAAAATCCAGGTGTCCTAAAAAAGTAATGAATTTCATTAAGTAAAGAATTTTAATGGATTTTGATGCATTTTGATGCATTTTTTACTTATAACAAATTTCATGAGAATTTCAGCCAATTCCCTTGGATTTTGATAGATTCTATGAATTTTAAAATCCCTTAAAATCTGAGTTGGGGACACCCTCCCTAAAACAATGTGATTTAAAATCATAGAATATGTAAATTCTCTTGTTTGGATAACATGTAAACATAATAGAATTTAAATACGGAATTTATAGTGGTTTTATTTTTTGATGCATCAATTAAAAAGAGTGATGGTGATGGTGGCAACAATAAAAATGATGTTTGTGGTGAGTTGACGATGGTGGTAGGGTTGATGGCCCACGGGCGGTGGGAGAAATTGTGGCAGCAAAAATTGGGATGTTGGCAGTGGCGGCGACAACGGTAGAGGTGATGGTAAGTGGAGGCGGTGGCGACAGTGGTGGTGGTGGTGGTGTCGGCGACGGCGACGACGGCGGCGGTGGTGGTGGTGTTGGCGGCGATGGTGATGGTGGTGGTGGCGGTAGAGGGTACAGTGGTGTGGTGGCGACATCGGTGGTGGTGGTGGTGATAGTTGTGATAGTGGAGGCGGGGGCGATGGTGTCAATGGTGGTGGTAGTGGCAGTGGTATTGTGATTACTTAGCAATGATGGGTGGACATGACTTATTTTTGTTTTGTAAAAATTAAAATTTTGAAAATGACATCAATTTATGTGGAATTTAAAGTTGGAATTTACAGCTTCAAATCCCAAGTTTTTTTCCACATAGAATTTACAAAATTCTATATTTATGGACCCAAACAAGAAAATTAAAACATGTAATTTCTTTTTTTTTTTTTTTTGCCAGAAAACATGTAATTTCTTAAATGCTGAATTTTGTTTAAATTCCAATTTTTTTTTTTTTCCTTCTAAACACACCATAATTTACTAAACCTCTAATACCAAGATGACATATTTATATACCAATCGCAGCCCTCGTGCTAATATTTGTCCTCAAAAGCCTCCATTTGGGTAAATATGTTGGGGCCTAGTTTTCGTGAACAGGTAAAAGGTGTTTTGGGCCGCATCATATAATTGAAAAACTTGTTGGGCTATAATAGGTTGGCGAAATATTAAGCCCAGTGAATTGGTCAGTGTTGTTGGTGAATGTTTCAGGCCTGGAGGTCATTTCAAAAGCTGATGGTAACCATACGGAGGAATAAGAAATCATTTATAACAATCAAAATCCCTTTTTAATTTGGGGTTTTTAAGCCTAGTCTATGGACAAAATGGTCCACACACGGAATAACATTACAAGGCGGTCCATTTTAATGAGCTAAGCACTTGGTATGTGTTACTTTTTGGTAAAATTGTTGAACAGTTTCATTACAACCTAATTAAGCTGTATAGTTTAACACTAAAATCGTATAAAATTGATATTTATACCAATATCTTATGTTTTTTGGTTACTTATGTGTGTCAAAACGAATAACACAACACAAAACACAAAAGTATAATAATTTGGAATCACATTCAACCTAATTTTATATGTTGCAATTGAACATTTTCAATCCTCCAATAAAAAAGAGAGCCACTAAGCGTGCCAAGGGGGCCAAGCGCTCGACCTCTCACAATCATGCAACTTAGTTTAAAACGTTGGCTGGCTTATCATGGTTAAAAAATTAAGTGGACATTTTTAACATTTAGCACTTTAAATGGTTTTATAATAAGATCTTTCACAGTGGAAATTTTTATCATTTAGTGTTTTAATTTCTCTCTTGGAGTCATAGATGAACAAAAAATTGAAATCCCGCTGGCTATTGTGTTTATATGTAATGGGTGTGGTGTTTGATATTCCATCCAATTTCCAACTCCTATTAGTCTACTATGATATATTGGTGTCACTCAACTAGCAATGAATGATATCCCGATTAGAACCAACAAGTTAATAGCTATTGGTATAACAATATTTTTTTTCTCAATATTAAAAAAGGTTGTAGGTTTGACTCCCCTTCCCTTAGATAAAAAGAAATATTCACATTAAAAAAATAGTTTGAAGTGCATGAGAGAGCCAATTCCGTCCCTCCTCTTCCCTAAAATAGTTCGTACATGGCAGTACATACCAAGTTAAAGTATAAGTTACCTGATTAAGCTTACAGCTTATGCAAAATTGAAAAGTAGTGATCAACTCATTATTGATCTAGTAATATTTTTTTTTTGCTTTGTTTGTCGAATGAGGTCAAGTTTAAAATTCCTCCCCACATGAAAAAGAAAAAAAAAATTATATCTAGTAATTATAGAGAAAAAGAAAAAATTATGAGAGTGGTCCCAAAGAATTGGTGTGAGACCATCTAATAGTGTTCGGTGCAGGTAGTAAAGATTTCTATTCCTTAATCCATCCTCTCTAGTCTCGATCTTCTCTTCTTAAGCATTGAATTCGCTGCGCCATAAACTACTTCAATTTGCATGCTATTTTTATTTATAAATCTCTCTATCTGCATATCTTAAATATTGTAGTTTTCTTGTCATCCAAAAATGAAAAAAAAAAAAAAAAAAAAAAAGAGCTTGTAGTCTTCTCTAGATGCAAAGTACCAGCATCATTAAGATGATAATCGAAATGAATAATGAATATATGATTAAGAAGGCCAACTTGGAACCTTTTTTTTTACCATTATAAGTGCATTTCGATCTCCCTGATCTACTTCATCAATTAATACCATTTACGGGTCACAAATTCACAATCACCTAAAATTTCTAGAATGTCTAAGAGTTCAAATTTCAAATTAAATTAAAGCATTCTATCTAAAATAAATTTACTTCTTCAATATATGTGAGATTTTATTCTCAATATACCTTTTTACAATATGGCGTAACTTGAACCAAACACGTTGACATTATTTGTAGTTGGATACCAAGCAGTGTTTTTAAAGGCGAGCTTCATGCGCGAGTCATGGCGAGCCGGCGGCCGATTGCGCACGACGTCGCCGGACTGTGTAAAACGACTGAAAGGCGTTGAAGGTGTACGCCTCGCGACGGCAAGACGTTGAAGGCGTACGCAAAACCCATGCGAAGAAAGAGATAAATCCGCAAAACCCAAAGCGCCGCAAAACCCATGCCGCCAAAATTCAACCCATCGCAGGTGGTGGACGTCTACGTCCGAGTCACCAGAGGCGACGTCGGCGCTGCTAGTTCGCTCACCCCCCAAGATCGGTCCGTGCAGTCTCTCCCCCAAGAAGATCGGAGAAGACATCCTAAAGAGACCGTGAAGGATTGGGAAGTGCCTCTTGGCATGGTTCCATGCATGAAGAGGAGGGGGTTGGGTTGGGCTTGGGTGAGGGTGAGGGTGAAGGGGTGATGGGGTGATGGGGTGGGGTGGGGTGGGGATAGTGCTGGACTGCTAGGTTGGGGACCTTGGGGTGGGGGATGCTCAGGGTGGGGGGGAAGGGAGGTAGAAGAATTTTTATTTATTTTTTAATTCAAAAACATTTTAAAATATTAATTTTTTTATATTCTATATATATACTTATATATATATACTTACCTATTTACCTATTTATATATATGTTTACCTATATATATACTTATATTCTATTTATATACTTATAGCATGGGTTTGGTCTTATGTTCTATATATATACTTATATATATATATTTACCTATTTATATATGTTTTTATATATATTTATAATTTTTTTATTATAAAAAATATATCCCAAAAAGCTTACGCCTTAACGCGTTGAGGCTTACGCCTCGCCTTCTACGACTAAAACGCCTCGCGTCTTGTTTTTGCGTCTGAAAACACTGATACCAAGTAAAAATTAGAGTATTTAAATTAAACCATAATCAATTAATAATACGTGAAAAGGCCTAAACTTTATATCCCGTATGGAATACTACTCTTAACAGAAACAACATTGGAAAGAAAATTGCAAGACAAATAGTACACTTATCAAGGTTATGTCCTATTTTAGTTATCGTATTCATCACGAAATTAGTGTTTTTGTTGCAACTCAACTTTCTTGATGTCACTTATATGATGTTGAATATCGTGAATATTAGACAAAATATAGAAACATGATTGAAAATCTACATTGATTAACAAATCTAATCAAATTAATCAGTATAGTACATATTGTTTAATATCGTTACAGTTCTATTTTTATTAAGATATATATCGTAATAATGTGTCATTCTAATGTACTGGCCGGACTTGTACTATTTTCTTAAGAGGTGTGTGAGAGTACAAAGTGATAGATTTGTGACACTTTTGTGACTTTTGTCAATTGGAAAAAGTGCACGTGAGTAGATTAAAATCTCTGTATCAATATTCGTTCGGTACTATAAAATAACCCATATAACAATTCTTTTAGGCTTTTAGCCAAAATCAGCTATTATATAGCACCTCCAGAGCAGATTATGACAAGTTTGAATAGAGGTTGTAAAAAATTGACCAGATGCTCAATTGTGTTCTTGTCCAAAGAGAGTCAGACAAACCCGTATAGGCCATATGTCAAAAGGCCTAGGCCCTTAGATATGCGTGTAAGGACGAAGCTGATGTGATATTATCTATATTTTTGCACATGCATAGGAAAATTGTACCATGCGGATGTAACATGTCATGCAAACGCGCAATTTTTGATCAGTGAATATTGATGAAATTGATGTCATGATTAATCTAATCTGATATATACGCATTAATCCATTGGTGTTCACACTCCATCGAGCTTATTATGTTGTCATCATACGTACAAACAGCAATTCTATATCTTTCTTTTGCAATGAGCACTGATATTGCTAAGATTTGTATGGAAAATAAAGCCATGCACAGGTTTTGTATAATGTACTGCATCAGTAATGCATGAGTGCATGTTCATTTTTTATGTAAAGTTTGCAATGAAGTGGTGCAACTTTTCATTGCACAACCGGTCTTTGAATTTTCAAATCAAGAAAGTGTCATGACAAAAATAAAAATCAAGAAAGTGGTGCAACTTTTCTTTACAGTTTCTGCAGGTAAAAGGAACTTTGCTTCTTAAAGCCAAGGCTAAGCAGGTCGATCTATGCGAATATATATATATATATATATATATAATATATATACGAACATAATTTCTCACCGGATAGTTAGGCAACATAATCATAATATTGTAGGTGTTGTTAGATTATGAATTTAAATAATCAATTAAGTTGATTCTTAATTTTTCTTTTTGGGGAAGTTAATTCTTAATTTAATGTATCGTAAATTCATAATTCAACAATTAATATTATTATATATATATCGTAGATAAATTATCTGTCAAGAAAACATTAGCCCTGTATATATATAGTCAGTAAAAATTGATGGGCAAGGGAGAAGTAAGTCCTTGAATTCCCAATTCGGTCGACATGCATCAAACAATTCAATGCATCTTTTCACAGAGTTGATTTATTGGTTTCTAGCAAGTTGCACAAATTCAGAACACAAAGGGTTGTTCATGACGTAGTCATTGTATTAAATTGCAGATAGTAAGGTGATGATCCCACAAGAAAGTGATCTCCTTTGAGTTCCGTACATTCGTTTGATATCCATATGGAGTCTTTCGTCTTTGATTATTCAGATACGCATGCGGGGTGAGACAATGCATGTCTCTTCCTCATATTGACAATAATATGATTTCTCTAAAGTTAGAAATTAGAAATTAGAGAACATGTGATTCAAAATTAATATATAATATCAAGGGATTAATGTTATTTTGGTCTCCAAACTTCTAATTTGAAAAATTAAGGACTTGACTTTTTCAATTTTTCTAATTGAAATTATTCCGTCAATTTATATATTTTTCATCTAAATTTAGTGGGAAATAAAGGAGAGGAAAAAAGTGCATGAGAGAAAAAGGGTAAGATTTAAATGGAAGGGACTATTTTGCCTTAAAAAAGGACCATACGTGATTGGCAATGGTGCTATGCAAACAGAAATTTGGATGAAAAATGTGTAAATTGATAGAATACCCTCAATTGGCAAAATTAAAAAAGTCAGAATCGACCTTAATTTTTCAAATTAAAAGTCTGAAGACCAAACAGATACAAATGTAATAGTCTGGGGACAAAAATGACATTAATCCCTAATATCAATAGTAAATTAAGATAAACCACCTATAATAAATTTTATGGTGTTTTAATTATAAATCTAAAATGAGAAAGAAATTTAACACAAACTCTAGCTTGTCCAGAAATTAAGTTGTAGCTCAATTAAACTGTTCATCAAGCACTGGATAAAGTATTTGCACAGCGTTCGGCGCTTGCAGATGCACCTCGCATCTACAAACTGCATCTGCAAGCAATAACATAAATACCGACAAACCAGCGCCAAGCGCTCAGTGTCAAGTGCGAATGTTCGCACCTAAATGGGCTTGTATATATATATATATATATATAGAAGAATGGAGATTCAAACTTATCACTTCTTTAACCGGAAAAATATCATTAAACCAATAATTAGTTAGTAGATCGATCATATAAAAGGTTAGAATAATGTAATTAAAATATAAGAACAAAATCAACACAAAAAATATCATTAGAAAATTTGGATTAAATACCAAATATCAATAGTTTTTCAGTAAAGCAACAAGACACCAATTTTTTTTAGTTTAGGTACTAACCTAGAATAAGACATTTTGGATTAGGTCACATATTAATTTGCTATATAGTTGTGACTCTCGAACAGCCACAATTGTGACTATTTCAAATTCATAAAAATTCAAAATTTATAAGGGTTTAATGTTTTTTATTTAGGCTTGAGAACCCAAAGACTAAAAGTTTAAGTTTAAGCCTTGCAAATATTGAAAAAACAACAAATCAATAAAAAATTTATGACTGTTAGACAGTCACAGCTCGGTATAACCATGTTTTTTAAAATTGGTACAAAAATTGAAATTTAGTATCTAAAGTGAAATGCCATAGATGTTTTGGTAGTTAAAATGAAAAAATATTGTAATTTGGTATCTAAAGTCAACGGACCTAAATATCATTAGATCCAGACAATAGTTTTACATATATCTATAATTAATTGTAAAGGTTGTAAAATTAATTCAATTTCAACATTTATTTGGCCAACTAACTGTTAGTCTACTATTATATTTCTCTCCTCAATTTTAGGAAAGGTCACGAATTCAAATTCCACCCCCTGCTCTAAATTTAAAGAAAAAAAAAGACATGTTTTTTGGTAAGAAAAATAAAAGACATTATTCAGGAAAACGAAAGCACACTCATATTTATGTGCATGCGTAGTTTTACATACGCGTAACGCGTCCAAATTAATTAATGTCTTGTTGTTTGTCCTCTAACGTACATATATGTTTACCAATTCTCCACGAAATCTCAGCTAATAGGAAACAATTGGAGCTAACTAAGTTGAACTTTCTAAATCAAAGATTCTACTTAATCGACTCTCTTTCGCCTTCCAAAACCTTCCCATGGCCAGCTGGTTTGTAGTGTGTTCAAATCAAAGATAAGAAAGCATATAAACAAGAACGTCAAAGTGTTCACATGCAAATTAGCTGGCGTAGCAAACTGGCTGCTACAGTAGTCTCGATTAGAATCTGGGTTTAGGAGATCAAAAGTAATAAAAAAATACAGGCAAACATACAAGACGCTTCCCATAGAGAAGTCTAGATAAGAAATTAAGATCAGAGAGAAGGGAACAGAAGCAAATTAATTATGGCTCCTTTAAGACGCAAACTTAAAATGATGAAAACGCAAGTATCTCAATTAGAGGGTCGATCACAACAACACGTCAAATTTTGGTGATGATTGCAAACAATGTTGTACAAGTATATGATTGGTACAATATCTACGCGCAGAATTTTCTACACAAATGTAATATTACTTCGTATGTCCATAAAATCCATTGAACTAGAAATGCAATAAAACTATCTCAAAATTTCAGTACCCATTAGGCCCTTAGAGGGCATTATGTTTTGGCTCTAAAAGCGGTTCCCTAGCCACATGGCACTAAGAGAATGCGGGCGTGCCACCGTCCGAAAAAGACGGAATGAAAACAGATGCCTCGGTTGGAACCATGAAAGTACAACTGTAAGGTAAATCAGGCGATTATGGGCCAAGATAAATAATAAATTATTACTCCCGGCCGTGATTTTTTTCTTGCCCAGTCTCGCGCTAGGACTTCGCTCAGTTTGTGCTAAGTCTAACTCTATGTTTGAACTCGAGTGTGACTACTACGGGGACTAGTGCGGATTAACTTAAATAAAAATAGAAAACCTTAAAATGAAAGATAAGTGAAATATGGTGTGGGTGAGGTTGGTAGCTTATGGAGTCCTTATCACAAATCTAACCATGTTTCAAACACAGTCATACCATATCCGTGCAAATGAGACCGAAAATAAGAGATAAAATAACTAAACGGAAACTACAAGAAACTAAATCTTGGAAATAAATGGGCTTTACCCAGAGAGTAATGACGAAAATATAAAAGAGATGCTTTTTTGAACACCAAACAGAACTTGAAAGTCAAAGAAAAGACTAGTCAAACAAGTAAATAAACAACATTTATTTCCAAAAAAACGAGGAAAGAGCAACAACTTCTTTCTCACTGTTCATATTCAAAGTTACACAAGAAAGAAAATAAAATAAAGACAAAGGGAAAGAACCACAATAAACTAACAAAAATGGACTACCTACTACCTAAATGCCACAAACTCGGTAAGGAAATCGATTGAAAGACAAAACAAAGCTGAGTTTTGAATATACAGAGAGAGTGTCACCTCTTGGGATCTGAGTTTTTTGTGTGGGGGGTTGATGATGCATTTATTCCTATTATAACTTAGTATTTATACCCCTTTCTGAGGTTAGGGTTTGCTATGACCGCATATGGATGGTTTCTACGTGTAGGGCATCTTTTGATCTCCTTTTGAACTTTACCTAATCCGGTACTTTTGACAGCTTTATGTATGCCATATTTTGTCATTCCCTAGCTGGAATGGTAGCATGACAATATTACTTTTTAGAATTTGTCCCCTATGTATGATGTCAAGAGATTCTCTCTGTCTGGTTGTTTATTCCTGCCCAATTTGTTGAGTAGCTAACTATTGTTGGAAGCTTCGACTGGACCGGGAAGGTTTATTCTCGACCGAGACGTTTAGGTTCTTTTTGACTTATTTTGATTTTTGACTTCTTCCACGAGCAAAGCCAGGGTAGTGATACGTGGCAACTTTAGGGTTAGCCCCTACACATTATATTGACAAGAGATATGGGTTAAACTTATTAAGTCTCTAATTAAATACGGTGGTGGAGGGAATCAAATTCTATTTTTCTGGTTAATGAGAGAGAGAGAGAAAGAGCTAGCATGCATAGTTTGTATTTACTTTTCATTTATGATTGCCTTACATATACAGTTTGTATTTATTTTGTTGTTTTGATAAATTAATTAAAGGGAGACTTAGAGTTTAGTCCATTTTATAAGTTTTTTTTAGACTAAGACCGTAATGATTTAGGGTTTTTAATCAAGTCCTTTTATTTTTCTTTTTTGACGGCTTTATATTAGGTTTTAATCAACAAAGCCTACTCTACACCCTAGGAGGACAAATACCTTTCAAATAGGGGGAAATACCCTTTAAATCGGGAAATGATTTTATTATAAATTAAAAAGATTTTCTTATAAATTATTATGAATTAAAATGATTTTCTTATAAATTTTAAAGCACCCCCGGTCTCCATCTAAAAACTATTTTTCTAAAGAACTTAAGCCTAATTATCTCTTAATTAAATCAGATGCATGCATTATATATTCCATTATGTTATATGACAGATCACTAGTGTGTTACATCTTGACTTTGTCCCCCCTCTCTAGATTCGCCGAATGCAAATCTAACCAAATCCAATTTTATAATATTCTTACAAAATTAAAAGACCATAATGCCAGTCTGCCGTTGTAATTGTAGTTGTAGACCGTGTAGTTTAGTTAATTATGGACGAAATTACCTTAATCAACTCATAATAATGTGTCTTCTTTCATCCTGCTCACGGTTGCCCGCAAAACTCTCTCACACAAAACATTCCTCTCCTCCGTGTTCTTTCAGCAGTATGTTATCTATTAATTATGACAAATCAACTAATCATTTTAATTTTTTTTGCCATGAACATATCAACTAATCATTAATCATGTTATATTAAGTCAGTCTTTTCATTCTTTGCGTTACTCTCATAGAAAAAGTTATTAGGCAACCACTAACAATTGTTGCCAAAAATCCGAAATTCATTGCATAGTTTTAAGCAACGAATTTTTGTTGTTGCCAAAATCATTGCCTATTCCCACCTACAAGGACTTCAGCGGTCGATGCGCAGTTAGCAACGACTCAATCGTTGCCTATTTGGTCTCTGAAATCCAATTGTAGAGAAAATATACATACAGTACAACAACTCAGTCATTGCTTATTCCCTATTTTCTTGTGGATATATTCAACATGCTGGGATTGTGTGCCTTAACAATCCACAATATATATAAGTTGATTGATCCACTACTAATAGTCAGTGGTACTGTATATATTAATTAACAGAACAATAATGAACTGATATTATATGGAAATTTTAATTTATTCACACTTTTTATCATACATACCAAAAAAAAAAAGTTACATCCATCATTTTTGTGTTATGAATCGACATCTTAATGAAAAGTCGCATGAATGAATAGGTAGTTAGGAGGGTTAAACACAAATCATAAGATGGAAGGACACATTCAATCAGTCAATGGAAGGGGAGTAAATTAATTGGTGTGTGTGTGTGTGGGATATATGATGACAGATTGTGTCCCCCTTTTATCTGTGTGGTCACTCCCCATGGATTCTCTGCTGACAAGAAAGTTGATATCTGCTTATCCCAGTATGCCACGTAGTCTCCAGAGTCTCTCAGCCTTTACATCAAACAGTCATTATGAACAAATGAAAATACGCATCACTTTCCAAGCAAGCAAGAGAATATTAGAGCCACACCAAGAGTCCCAAGTGTGTGTCACTAATCAGTCTTTAAATTGTGCCTAAAACTTAACTTATTAACTAGTTAGGAAAATAGTGAGAATGAAATGAACACTCCACTCCCTATCCAACCCCCACCACAAGTTGGTCTTCCACTTGTTTGATTAATTAATATATATATTATTTGATCTCTCTGCAACTTGACAAGCCAATCTGCCACTTAGTCTTTGTATATGCTGGAAGATTATATATTCACCCTTTAAATTATAGTCAAATCTTCATAAAAAGAGAAGCAAACTTCTTGTCCGTGGAGAGAGAAAGAGTGAGTGAGAGATGACATTAGAAGCACTAGTGTTCCAACCCCAAGTCATAGGAGGAGGTGGATCTTGGAGCCATGGCTATGGTTTTGGAAAAGAGGAAGACAAAGAGTACACTCATGATCATATCCTCAACAATAATAATGTAGGGCAAGGTCTCAATGGGAGTTTGGAGTGTTCACCTAATTCTTTAATGGTACAAAGTGTGAACCACTTTGACACCAACAACTCTCCCACCCCTGAAAATTGCATCGGCTATAATGGGTCGACCTTTACCCGTGAATTCTCTCCAATGGAGGCTCCGACGGCCTCCATAGGCCGGAGAAAGAGACGGCGCACTAAGGGCATCAAGAACAAGGAAGAGTTGGAGACACAGAGGATGACCCACATTGCTGTTGAACGCAATAGAAGGAAGCTAATGAATGACTATCTTGCTGAGCTCCGCGCCATGATGCCTGCTTCCTATACTCAAAGAGTACGTACTCTTCCATATTTCTCGTCATAAATTTTCTTTTTTTACGAGACAGTTTAACATGTTATATCTATTAATAGATATTTAAATTATGAATAATAAATATTAGTAAGATAAAAACTCTATTTAAATGTATGATTAAAATTAACAGTTTAACAACATAACATATTTAATTCTTCTGAACATATATATATAGGGGGACCAAGCATCAATCATAGGAGGAGCCATTAATTTCGTGAAGGAGCTTGAGCTGCTTCTGCAATCTCTAGAGGCTTATAGACGAACCAAGCAACAACATTCGGACTGCAATTTGGCCTCGAATATCTTCTCTGACTTCTTCACCTTCCCTCAGTACTCGACTTGTTTTTCGACCAGCCATGGCCAGTACTTGTACAAAAAGTCATTAACGGCAGCTGATCATGAGAAGCGCTACTCGGCCACTGCAGATGTGGAAGTGACCATGGTGGAAAACCATGCCAACATTAAAGTGCTATTGAAAAGACTCCCAAGACATCAGCTCTTGAAGATGGTGCTTGGCTTCCACTCTCTGGGCCTTTTCATTCTTCACCTAACTGTCACAACTGTGGATAGCATGATCCTTTACTCTTTCAGTGTCAAGGTAATTAATTACTTCAAAAAAATTAATATAACATTTCTTTCAGGTTTTTAAGTTTAAATTATATCATTTAAAGACCAAAATTTGTTATCGAAATTTCAATGATAAGTACAATAATCAATATCAACATAGAAAATGAATTTCAATTTATAATTACCGCATGACATTTTTTTTATTAAAATAAAACTCATAATTATTAGTTGAATTGTTTATTTGAATTGATGAGACAGGTTGAAGAGAATTCTCAGGTCACCTCAATGAATGAGATTGCAGCTGATGTGTATGAAATGGTGGGTAGGATTCAAGAGGAAGCTCAGTTTTCAGCTCAATAACCCATGATGCGAATTTGTCAAGTAGTGTATTTGACAATATATATGCTTGCTGCTTTATGTAACTCGGTCAATGAAACAACTTAAGTTAGTTTATTGTGTTTTCCAAGAACTATGTGTAGTATGAAATGGCCTAAATTAAACTGTTACGAACCAAGTTGTTGGCCATATTTGTGCTTGCTTGCAAGAGGTCGATTCAAAACAACTAAAATTCGAGTTTAATGTTCTGAGATTGGGTTGTTAAGTAATCATTAATTTATATAATATAATTATATTATAAATACAAAAGCATATATACAACAATGATCTTATGTGCAACAAAAACAAGCCTGCTGCGAGCTAAATTCAATTAAACTCAAAGTCTTTATGTGCCTCAATTAAGTTGAGCTGACTCGTGATGACCAGCACATGAATCTAGCCTTGAAGAATAAAATATGCAACAATACACAATATTTAGGGTGGGGGTGAAGTCACTAAACAACTTGTACATCTTTGGCACATTGAGAGCAAGGTTTTGGTGAGATAAAAAGCCCAAAAGGTCATGACAAGAAAAGGTTTGGGACCCCATGTAGTGCAAGTTTGATTGCATAGGATTAAGAAAAGAAAATTAGGAAAGCAATTTCCGGATTTGGAAGCAATTTTTTTTTGAAGACTTTATGCACATTCACCTTAGAATTATGTCATATTAGGTTATGAACAAAGTACCTAATCTGTCCTATTTTATATTCCTAGCACTTGAAGATTTTGATCTTTTCTTTTCTTTTCTATTTGGTTGTTTCTTTTGGCCATAGTTATTCTAAAAGATAAAAGACATGACTTGAAAAGCCAACATCAAAGAGATTCAGGTTTCACCAGAAGTTCGTAGCAAGTACTTAGGGAGCTAGAGAGCTTATAAAGTTGAAAAGAGAAAGCAATAAAGTATAAAGCTACATATATGTGTGGTCAAGTACCGGCAAGGCTGCTCATGCAGCCTTGGAAGGTCCAAAGCATTCTACATGTTAATAATAAATACATGTGGCAAAGATATCTCATATAAATATATGCACCAAGTCACCAAGAATTTAGTATATTTACATCCATAAAGAGAACAATAATATGCAAATTGAAAGAATATTTTTGTCAGGACCAGATGAATTAGTATACAAATCAATAATTTGAAAATTGAAAGTATGTTACTCAACAAATTTGTAATGATGAAAGATGACCAAAGGTGCATCCCAACTTTGACATCCAAAAGTACCGTAAATTATTCATAGGAAACTTCTATACCATTCCAGTCCTTTAATTTTATCTTTTACAAACTAAACCCTTATGATTTTTACAATTTTAACTAAACTCGCTTCTATAAATATATAGCCGTAAATTTTTTTTCATGAATTCCAAGCGCCAAGTGTTCCGCATCCATTTCCGAGTGCTCGGCAGTTCATTTTTCCTTCTTCCTCGAGCGCTCGGCACTGATTTTTTGATTCCGTCCAAAATTTCAAAATTAAAACTACACATGCAGTCTCCACAAGTCCTATTGTATACCCTAAGAGAGTACGTATGAGATGAACTCGTATCCTATACCCTCAAAAACAGGCAAAGGAAGTATTGACGAGCGCTTGTTGCAGCACTCGGCTGTTATAAAGAAAATACTGTCGAGTGCTCGACACTAAATATATATAATAATAATAATAATAAAAGACGTGGCAGTTGTCAAAGGACTTCATTTAGAGAAAAAAGAATATCGAGAATTTTTATGAAAGCCTTTCATTTGCTTCTCTTCGATGGAAGTTTTATTTCCCATAATGTATCCTAATTTTTGGCCTAATTCTTCTGATGATCGATTCAATCTTTGAAAAATCATTAGCAACATAAATTAGTTATTTATTGAACTTAATCAATGAATTTTCTTTAAAATCAACATCAACTTTAAATTTTAAAAGACTTTTTTTAGTTCCCGAACACGAACAAGTAAGAATTGATTAAGAAGATCGAATAAAAATTTAAAAACTTTTATTCGATGCAGTTAGAAATTAAACTTGGAGATGGAAGTCTTCTTTCGTTTCTCAACGGTGAAGTAAGACTAAGCTCATGAGCTTATTATCCTAGGTCGGAACAAGAAAAAAACCCCCACAAAGTTTCAGTATATATATATATATATATATACAAAAATACTCTAGAGTTAACCAGTTAGTAAGATAATACGGTGCTAACCACCCTTTTCTGATTATTGGTCAACTTTATATATATATATATATATATATATATATATATATCAAAAGGATTAAACTCTAACTTTCGGATTAGTGATCAACTAATATAACTCATACAACCCATGTGTCTATTTTTTGTAAGAGGGAATCCTTCTCACTAGACCAGCCATATAATGGGCTGAAACCCATCATTATAAGTAACATGCCGGGTCCATACAAGTACTGGGTCCATAATAGGTTGAATCCTTTTCACTTGATCAGTTGTCCTTGACGGAGAACCTGGGCTTGAACCTAATTCAATAATCTTTTCTCTTTTGTCTTTTCCTTGCTTCTGTTTTCCTTAAGATTTAAGACAAAATTCAAGTGAATACACAAGCAACCAATTGAGTGTTTGTTATAGCTCAGCAGCCTCAGCTTATTATGCCGAACATACTGAAGAAATATAAGGGATCTACGTTTTCTAACACATGCCCTTTAAAATCGCAGACTAATAAATTGTAGAGCTGTGAGAATGAGCACTTAAAGAAAGAGTTGAAATTTTGTAAAAAGAAAGAAAGAAAAAGGGTTGAAATTTACGACCCACATGCCACCAGCGCAGGCCATGGAATTGACTTTGACGGCAATGTGTGAACCATACATATATTATTAACCATACAAATGATTCTCAAAGAAGCCTTGACAAAAAATACCATTGATCGAGCTATATATAGTCCATTTGCTTTTTGCTATATCATGTGAGTTTTGGTGTTTGCCAGGGCTATTCCTTATGCAGCTCTTACCTTGCTGCATTGGAAATGGACACCTGTTTATGTGACTGTATTCCACAGAAAATGTTACATTGAATTGTAGTGGGTACTGGACATAAAATGCTTAGCTCACTTGAGAACTATTCAAACACTAAATAATAAGTGTCTGCAATGTGCACTTACACTTATGCTTGTCAGCAGCTTACTTTTATTTTTATTTATGTTAAAGAATAAAAACAGAGAAAAGAATCCAAACAAGGATCGTCGAATGTTATCGGTATGTACCAGATGATAGTACAAAGCTGTATTAATAAATACAACTTCCTCAAACTTCAATCAATCAGTATCAACTTCACAATAATGAATCAAATTTTTGATAGATGGGATGGACTTCCCTAATCATATGCAGTGATTTATGTTATGGACTGATTTATGCAAAAGTTTAAACCAAGCTCAGGCATTGGACTAATATGCAGAAGCATTGCAAAAGCAAAGTTGAAGAATATAAGGGGTGAAAAAGAGAGAAGACAAATAAAAATGCGAATGTGCTCATATTGCAGCACTAACAGTCAGACAAAATTCTGTAGTAGAAAGTATATATTGTCTTCAAGACATTTACTTTAATATAGAAAAGCAAGTTCACCATCAGAAGCCATAGGACCACACTTGTTGTGGTCTATATGTTCTCTAACTCTTTCTTTTGAGAACCTGAAAAGTTTAAATTGCAGTACCAAAACCCTTATTTCAAGGAAAGCTTCATTAAAGGACCAGCTTCAGTCCACTAGACCAGCCTTTAAGTTTTATCATGCAGGTACAGCAGACGCCATGGATTCTTGTATTTGCTAGAATCTGACTTGAAACTTGAGGGATTAAAATCTCAAAGGGTAGCCAAATCTTCATAAGGGAAGGACTGAACTAAGACTCCTTCCATGTTTAGATGAGAAAAGCTTCCTGCTTGATGTAAAAGGCCTTTTCATTGATATTGACCCCATCTGCAGAGAAAGCCCAATTGAAGAACTTCTCACTAGCTTGGATAGGCTAGAATTTGCACTGTCCTGCTTGGAAACAAACCCCGAATTCGGATTCTTTACATGTACCAATTGGGAATTTGAACTTCCTTGTTCCGGAAGCACATTGGCCACAGCACGATATATTCTTGAAGCAGACGGCGAATCCATTGAAAATGACCTCCTCATTGGTTGTACATCTTGTTCAGCCACTCGTCGATTGTCAGCCAAATCACTCAATGCTCTAGGATCACAACTGCCTACAGCAATAGAATTGGGCAGAACCTTTCTTGGATTTTCAGCATTCCTTCCATCAATTCCAATTGCATAAACTCTATCATCATCTGTAACCCCAACCTCACTAGCCCCTCTTCCCACATGATGGTTTCCAACCCCTCCACCATTACTCTCCAAATTCTCTACCTGAATGCTATCCCTCGAACCTGAATCACTCAAAATAGGCTCCGGGACACTCACTTGAACACTACTAGCAATGTCACAAACAATTGGGGCACGGCAAAGTGGGCAATTTTTATGAGATCTCAACCAGGTATCTATACAAGGGATATGAAAGGCATGACTGCACTTGGGCAAAAGCCTAAGACTTTCATCTTCTTCAAACTCGCTCAGGCAAACTGAGCAGTCTGTCCCTTCAATCAAACCCTCATCCTTTTTATACTTGCAGACTGTTATAGACTCAATTACAGCTTGTGGGAGACCCACAGTGTGGATGTACCAAATGGGGTGGTCAAGCACAGGCCCGTGATCCTCATCAAGAAAATTTTCTCGGGTATCAAACAGAACTGGAGGATCCCTCCTCCTGGAATTGTTGTTGTTCTCACGCCAATAAGATCTTACAGTTAAGTAAACAAAAGTAAGAAGAAGACTAGCCCCAATCAAACAAGCCATGAGAATTATATTTGATCCGGTTAGATGCTTCTCGTTGTATGGAAGTTTGACATTAACCAAACCAGAAAATGGTGGTGGTGGTGGTGGTGGTGGTGGTGGCGGTGGTGGTGAAGGTGGTGGAGGTGGGTATGGTAAAATTGAAGGAGGCAAAATTATAAGATTCTTACAGACATTTGGGCAGGTTTTGAAACAAAGTGGGATACAGAAACCCTCTTTGTTTGCAACTGGGTTACAGTTGTCTTTGCAGAGAGTCTCCTCACTCAGATTGGCTGGGAGGAGCTTTCTGTGATCAAACCCCATTGAAAGAAACACAGCAAAGAACAGAGGAGGTTCAAAACAGGGAACAGAAATTCATACCTTGTTTATTATAGTGAGCCAGAAGAGACAGAGAGACCGACAGTCGACACAGAGAGAGAGAGAGAGAGAGTTACCTAAAGCACAAGAATTGAAACTCTTGCTTTGAGGATTAGATTTCCACCGCAGACTGAGCTTTGAATTGACTGCAATGGACACAACATGGGATTAGTTTTTCCACAACTTTTGTTTTTTTTTTTTTTGGACTGAAGTTTTTCCACAACTTGTTTGTTGCTTTCTTGGAGCATTTCGCTTTCAAAGAGACTTCGGCACTTACTTGGTAGTTTACTTTCCCTGTGTTCAGTAGAAAAGTCAACAAGACTTTTGTGGCTCATTCCGCGTAAACTGTAGCATGGAGTATCAACTGGGTTTTCTAGCTTTTTTCTTTTTCCTTAAGAAACCGAGGAGCGATATAAATGAAAAGCTATAAATTTTCGATAAGCTGAAATTTAGGAGCAAAGCAAATTATGCAAGTGAGAGTTATATTATCATGTATTAAAGAGTTGCATATTACTCTAACATTACCATTCATATATTCACCTCTTTCTAAGAAAGGTTGGGGAATTTCCAATTCAATACTTGTTAAAATTAGAAGTGTCAATTATTGAGAAATAAAGTATCGAGTCCCTCTGATCATCATATATGGAAAATTGGAAAGCAATCACTTTATATCTTTCATGCTATGAAAAATAATGAGCTTACATTATGTTAGTAACTTTCCTATCATTATTTAGAGCGAAAAACAAGAAACTTTTTTCCTATAATTATGTTGTGATTTCTTTCCTTTTTTTCTATAATAAAAGCATCACGCACATGCAAATGTGATCGGATGGGGAAGCCCTCGATCTCCTAGGTCTATCTATAGATTCTATACACATACGACGGTGCATGTGTAATATAATGAAAATTAGAATAAAGAAAAAAAAAATAGTAGAATGTGTGAGAGAGAATCAGAGAAAGTGGTGGGTAAAAATAGAAAAAAATGAGTTTATTGGTCTTGCAGAATTGTTATCTTTTTTTTTTTTTTTTTTTGAATTGAGTAGATCTATAAAAACTCATATGTAATGTACTTGTATAGTTACACTGGTGTAATTGAAAAAGACCTGAATATAAAAGCATGCTAAACTAAAAGAATGAAAAATTAAGAGTTAAATATAAAAATGGTGTATGAACTTTACACTTCATCTCAATTTGGTTTACTAACTATAAAAAATGTTAATTTGGTCTACGAACTTTTCGAGTTGACCAAAACAGTACAAATGTTAACTTTCATCGAAAAATTTAACGGAAACTGGTCATGTGCATAGCAAGTGAATACATTTTCATGTGACCAATTCAGTCCGTTCATCACATTTTTATGTGACCAATTCCGTTAATTTTGGATTGAAGTTAATGTTTGTACTGCTTTTGTACAACTTGAAAAATTCGTGGATCAAATTGATATTTTTTATAAATAGTAGACCAAATTAAGAATCAGTGTAAAATTTATGAACTATTTTTGTATTTAACAAAAAAAAAAAAAAAAAACAGATTGGCTTCCTTTGTTGTTGAGTCTGGTTCTAATATTTGTATTACTCAGGAGCTGTCGGATGCTGTTAATGAACATAGACTACCAGTTAGTTTTATACCTACCGTGAAGGTAATTCCTTTGCTGAATAGTTTGGCATCGTTGGGCCTTACTATGGGTTTGGACAGTGTTGTGGGATTGGCTTCCTAAGTTCCTAACTCTTTTGAGGACCAGAGTAGCGTCTCTAGGCCCACAATTATTTATGTCCGAGGTCTTGATCTTTTGGGCTTCATCCCATGGTACCAAACAAACAAAAAGAATAAATCCGTTTTTTAAAACAAAAATGGCCAAATAGCTAGAATGAAAAACAATCCGGGCTTATAAGAGGGACTTAATATAACAAATAAGTGAGGAATAACATATTCAAGAGTTTGATTGATTTCAATGAAATATTGATTTGACAATTGCATTAAATTCAACCATTAAATGTGTTGTTTCTCACTTATCCTCATATTTTGTTTTCTTAGAATGAAAAATAATTCATTAAAATCAACCAGCCATCGGCAAGAAAACTTAGAAAAGGGACAACTAAGTTCCTATCAATCCATATAACCGGGTCACTACAAGAAAGAGCCTTCGAAACACATATCAGGAATTATAAATAACAATTAAATAATTAAAATAAAAACATAATTAATTTTAAAGATTTTCAAAACAGAAAATACATATCTTGATAATCAAAGAAAAACTTCAACAAATTCTTTATTTGTTTTCACTTTCATCAATGAAGAGATTAGACTCCGCTGCATTAATGACGCATTAGATTTGAACATGTGCGATATCAACAGAGGAGGATTGAACTTTACTGAATCGGCGATGCATCAAATTTTAGCTTGTGCTGAGGAGGATCATATAGAAGAAGAAAAAAAAAAAAAAAGGAGAGAGAGAGAGAAGTCAGTCACGTGAAAGTAAGAGATGTAGAAATGTTAATAACTGTAAACAATAACAAATTGTCATTTCAGTTAATATTCATAATGACTGATTTTCTACTTAACCATCTAATATTAATTTGAAACTACTTTGGACTATTGCACAAAATCCAAAAATTCAAATATAATATCCGAGCTCCAATAGTGATGTTGCACCCTAAAGTAAGTAAAATGTCGGGGCTAAAGTAAAGCTCACTACCCCAGATTTGGGCTCGCAATTATAGCTCAATGTGACTTGGTGGCTCGCCTTGGTGCTAAGTTGCTAACAGACCCCTCAAATTAGGAGGGTCTTTTATGGGAAAAAGCACCTTACTTTAGGAGACGATGAAATATAATAAGTTAACCAGACCAAAAAAATATATATAATGAAGTTAACATACGTAACATCAGAATTGCACTAATAACTCGAGTTCCACAATCTCATATTCACATATTATGTTTGAGAGAAGTAATATTCCCACTCCCTCTCACAAGTGAACCCCCAACATGTCAACTGTTTGAATTAATTAAAGAAGGTGGATTTAAGCTAACAATCTACGTATTCTTAAAAAAAAACAAGCTAATAATTTGCGCAAAATTAAATTAAAAAGCTTAAGGTCCATTGATTTTTTTTATAAATAGTGGATCAAATTAAGAATCAGTATAAAATTTATGGGCTATTTTTGTATTTAATCCAAAAAAAAAAAAAAAAAAACAGATTGGCTTCCTTTGTTGTTGAGTCTGGTTCTAATATTTGTATTACTCAGGAGCTGTCGGATGCTGTTAATAAACATAGACTACCAGTTAGTTTTATACCTACCGTGAAGGTAATTCCTTTGCCGAATAGTTTGGCATCGTTGGGCCTTACTATGGGTTTGGACAGTGTTGTGGGATCGGCTTCCTAAGTTCCTAACTCTTTTGAGGACCAGAGTAGCATCTCTAGGCCCACAATTATTTATGTTCGAGTGTGTCTTGATCTTTTGGGCTTCATCCCATGGTACCAAAAAAACAAAAAGAATAAATCCGTTTTTTAAAACAAAAATGGCCAAATAGCTAGAATGAAAAACAATCCGGGCTTATAAGAGATTAAGAGGGACTTAATATAACAAATAAGTGAGGAATATCATATTCAAGAGTTTGATTGATTTCAATGAAATATTGATTTGATAATTGCATTAAATTCAATCATTAAATATGTTGTTTCTCACTTGTCCCTTATTTTTTGTTTTCTTAAAAGGATCATATAGAGAGAAAAAAAAAAAAAAAAAAAAGAAATCAGTCACGTGAAAATAAGAGATGTAGAAATGTTAATAACTGTAAACAATAACAAATTGTCATTTCAGTTAATATTCATAATGACTGATTTTCTCCTTAACCATCTAATATTAATTTGAATCTACTTTGGACTATTGCACAAAATCCAAAAATTCAAATATAATATCCGAGCTCCAATAGTGATGTTGCACCCTAAAGTAAGTAAATTGTCGGGGCTAAAGTAAAGCTCACTACCCCAGATTTGGGCTCGCAATTATAGCTCAATGTGACTTGGTGGCTCGCCTTGGTGCTAAGTTGCTAACAGACCCCTCAAATTAGGAGGGTCTTTTATGGGAAAAAGCACCTTACTTTAGGAGACGATGAAATATAATAAGTTAACCAGACCAAAAAAATATATATAATGAAGTTAACATACGTAACATCAGAATTGCACTAATAACTCGAGTTCCACAATCTCATATTCACATATTATGTTTGAGAGAAGTAATATTCCCACTCCCTCTCACAAGTGAACCCCCAACATGTCAACTGTTTGAATTAATTAAAGAAGGTGGATTTAAGCTAACAATCTACGTATTCTAAAAAAACAAACTAATAATTTGCGCAAAATGATTAAATGATTAAATGGGCCGGCCTGAGTACGACACGGCACGACTAGGGGTGGGAATGGGTCGGTTTTACCGGCTATTATCAGCCAACCGACCCATTATCAGTCAGCCGATAATTCTACCAACAATCGACCCACCAAGTCGGGTCGATAATACCAACCGACCCATCAAAGTTGGTTCGGATGTTGGTTTTGAAATTAATCAAATATTGGTCTAATAATTTCAACCGACCCACCTATATCGGCCATATCGGTCATATCGGCTTTATCGGCAACCGACTCGCAACCGACCTATAATAGGTGGGTCGGTTATTGGTTGTCAAAATTGCATTATCGGCCTTGTTGGATTGGGGTCGGTTGTTTGGCCGATATGCAACCGACTCGACCCATTCCCACCCCTAAGCACGACATGATTAAATGGGCCGGGTCGGGCCGAAGTTTTTAGCCCATTGGGCACTGCACGGCACGAGCACAACACGGGCCAAGCACAGCACAAGCACGAGCACGAGCACGGGCACGAAATGAGCCCGAATTAGGCACGACTATTTTAACATTGTTTTTTCCATTTTTAGAGAACTTTTCAATAAAAATATTCAATTTTCATGAAAAATAATGTTAATATTTAATTATAAATAAGAAAAAATATCATAAGATTAGTTTTATTACTCTAAAAAATAAAAATAAAAAAAGGTTTGTGGGCCAGCCCGTTTCAGGCACGGCACGAGCACGAATGACTCGCGGGCCGTATCAGGCTTAGGTCTTAACTATATATATAGGCCGGTCCGAGCACGGCATGAAAGCACGATGAGCTCAACTTAAACGGGTCGGGCCGGCCCGTTTAACACCTCTAAACTCACATCACTATACTATATATTATTTTGAGTAAAAATATTGTTTTGACCTCTATTTATACTATATTGTAGTATAATTTCTCTAAAAAAAATTCAATTAAGTCAGAACTTAACTGTGATTGTCTCACTACTTAGATGTGACTGTAATTCAGTCACAACTAAATTTGAAATTGTGAGTGTCGTACAGTCACAACTAAATGTGAAGTTGAGACTACATTAGCAAATTTTCAAGATAATATAAAAACCTCAATGGCACTTTTGTCAAAACCTTATAAATTTTAACTAACACTTATCATATGTGGGCCAAAGGATAAAAATGTCAAATGAAAAAGACTCAAATCAAAGGGGCCAATATATTTGTGACCTAATCTAAAAAACTACATTTAAATTTGGTAGTTCAATTGAAATGTTATATAGTCTTCATGCTATATCAAAAAATTATTAGAATTTAGTATTTAATTTTAATTTTCTAAAAAGCTTAAGCTAAAAGAATAGCTTCAGTAACAATTGTTTTATTTATATTTATATTCTAACCAAGGGTTTAAATTTCGTTATAGAGGGGATCGAAATCGAAACTGATAATTCTTAATTTTTCGTGATAATTTCGCCGAAATTTTCGGCAGGTGAGATCGAGGGGGAAAGAGAAAGGGGCGGCAGGGGGGCATGGGGGAGATGAGGGAGAAAGAGATAGAGGGAGGAAGAGATGAGGGCTGGACTGAATTGATTTTCGGTGGGTTTCGGCTGTAGGGAGCGGCGGCAGCGGGAGATGAGGGAAAAAGAGATGAGGGTGAGGGTGAAGATGCAGAGAGAGAAAGATAGAGGAATAAGAGAGAGAGAGAGAGAAAGAGAGAGAGAGATAGAGATAGAAGCACACGCAGCCACAGCCCACAGGAGAAGCAGAAAGGAGAGGAATGAAAGAAAAGGAGAAAAGGAGAGCCACGGGGAAAGAAAAAAAAGGAAAGAAAAAAAGAAGGAAAGAAAAAAAAAAGAAAAAAGAGAAACAAAATAAAAGGTTTTCTTTTGATTGGTGTTTGACTATTTGGGGCTTTTGGACAATTGCAAAAAAAAAAAAAAAAAGTTTGGGATTTCGTTTGGTCATTTTGGGATTTCGTTTAGTTGTTTTTAAATCCTAAACTAGTAAACTCTAATACATTTTTCTATAAAAAATAATTAAAAATACCATAAAGAGCCTAAACTATATACTATACGATATCTTAAACAATATAGAATATATATTATAAAGTATATAGGGTTTAGTGTATAGATTATAGAGTATAAAAAGTATTAGGGTATATAGGGTTTAGTATTAGGATTTTGTGTATACATTATAGAGTATAAAGAATATACTAATTTCATTTATTCATTATACTAATTTTATTTAACAGTATTTGTCTTCAAAGCGCATTATATTCATCTTATATCATATGAAACTTATTATATAATTTGGTTTTTTCAATATTTTTTTATCAATGTAGTAGATAATATGTTAAATAAACATATGGTAAAGTTTCATTCAAAATTTCCATATTTTGATAACAATTTCCGTTGTTTCCGTCTAATTTCTGTTGAAATTTCCATCGAAATTTTCATCGAAATTTTCATCGAAATTTTCTCGAAACCTGAAATTTTATTTCTTGATTCTAACACACACGCGCGCGCGCGTATATATATATATATATATGTTGAAGGGGTAGAGCCAAAAACGTGTTTTGACAGTTGGTTTTGCGTAATTTATCAAATTGTTTCGAGACCGTCATCCCTGTCAGCACCTAGCTGGCATTTGCAAGTGGATTGAGGATCAAGCCAAGCATTTGTAATTAATAATCACATATATCCATTAGGAAAATCCTTAATCTTAATCAAACCTAACCTATGACCAACGACTTTATAATAAAATATTATAATTACTATTTCACACGTTGGCTTAAATAGAAGAACTAGCGATTCATAGTTGACCAACTTTGCGGGGGCTGTCTTTAATTAATTCACATAATACAAGAACAAGTCATGTTTTAATTACCAAATCCATGAAGAAAATGTGCCATTGGTCCATTGATCACACTATGCTTAATATATTAATTGGATAATTTCTTTGTACTTTCCTATCAAACCCAGATCGATGAACTATGTGTATATATATTGCTATGATGTTATCAAGATAACAAACCTCTTTGTACCCAAAAAAAAAAAAAATTACAAACCTCTCATTCACAAAATACCCATCTTTGCAATTTGATACAAGGCTAGCTTTTGTACAAGTTATTGGAAGAATTTATATTGAAGAAGTGCATACATACATACATACTTACCATGTCTGCAATCAGATCGATCGATGTTTACGGCTCGAGTAGTCGGCTTTCTGCAAAACTCCAAGGTGTTCATCATCAAGTGCATTTGATTCCATCATCAACATGGAAATGCCAGGAAGGTTTGAGTTTCACAGCCAAACATGCATACTTGTCTCTCACAGTAGCTCCCCAGCTGAGGATTCATAGTAGGAATAACAAGATTGTCGTATGCAACAGTTCTATACCTTCTGGAGCCCCTTCACACTCTTGGTAATTACCAATAATTAATCAGACCCTTTTATATTTCTAATTAATAATGAATCAATTCATTTAATCTTATTTTTCTTAACCTTTTTTGTGGAAAACAGGAGAGGGTGGATGATAGGGATGGTATTATCCGTAATTATACCCTTTTGGAGGCACAAATGGGGGCCCTTGCTAGCAATAAAAAGTAAGTATTCGCTGTATTTGATTGGTTTAAATATTTAATTAGCATATTAATTTCTGGTCAGAAAATGAATTGAATTGTGTTATGGTTGAGCAGAGGAGGTGGACATGGTTATGGACACAGTTGAAACAGTGGCGGAGGTGGTGGAAAAGGTAGCAGAAAAAGTGGAGGATGTGGCAGATAACATAGCTGATAGACTTCCCGTTGATGGAAAGTTTACAGCTGCAGTTCGTTTAGTTGAAAGCATAGCCAAAGAAGCAGCCAAAGATGCTCACCTTGCAGACCAGCTCATTGAGAAGGTTAATTCATTTTTATATATTCCACTATCAAAATTAACCTGTTTGATTCGCGATTGGAAAATAATTTTTGAAAATTAGGATACAATCTGAAAAGGGTTTTTCCCAAATTTGATATTGTAAAAAGGGTTGTTTTCTAATAGTTTTCATATTCTTGTTTTTAAAAACCATCTTACCAAAACACCAATTTAATTACTTTGTTTCTAAAACATTAATTGCATATATATGAGATTAATATAGTCAGGAAGTGGCTACTAATTATTGTTTTGTGTCAAAAATGCAGGTTGAAGAAGTGGAAGACAGGGTGGAAAACTTCTTTGAGTCAGCCATGGATCAAGCAGGAGACGTGACCAAAGATGTTGGTGGTGATCATGAACAAATTGTAGAAGAGAAGAAGAATCAATGACTTGTAGATTGTCAAATCAGATGAACATATTCTTTTCATTCAGTCATCTCTAGTTCTTTTTTTTTTTTTTTTTTTGGTCAAATAGTCATCTCTAGTTGTAAACTGTAAAGACACTTCGGATTTTGTTTTTGTTTCTGTAAAATTCATTTCATTTGTATCATTCTTTATTTCTTTTTCAGTAGATTACACATTTACACATTTCTATTGGTCAAAATGTGAAAGGGTTATTATACCAACTTATTCTTTGGCCAAATGAAATATATATATTATATATTTTGGGTTGCATAATTGCTTGTCACTTACCAATTAACTACTGGTTTATGTATCTTTCTCGTTTTTATTAGAAGGGATCCCAAGCTTGAATCTCATTCTTTCAAATATAAATAATAACAAGTGATCTCTTCCCTTTTTTGAGGCAAAACCAATTTAATTCAACTAAAACTCTGAAATAGTTATAGGAAAGTCCCTAACAATACAAAGATGGACTTTCCTCTATCTAAAAGAAAAGACCACGCTCACGAAGAACAAAACGAGCTAAACTAACACCCTCCAAGAGCTAACAAATCTCGTCTACACGTACTGACCCGCCATACAAACTTCATCAAAATAGATCAAAGGCACAGCCTCCTTCGAATCCATTTCAACTAGCAAAGGCAAAATGTCATCATCTAGAGCAAATTGGAGGCCATACTTCAATGCGAAAAGTTCGATCAGTTACTAGCACAGTGCTATTTAAAATAAAAAATTTTGAATTAAAACCTTTAGCTACAGTGTTCTTCTCATTTCCCATGTGACTCACCTAATCCATTTTTTTGTTCGAATAAATTGTCCTATGCTTACCTAATTATACAGACAAATGGGCCCTATATTCTATATACCAAAGTTTTCTGCTGTAGGGGTCCATATCCATAATTTTCTCTGCCGGCCACACTATAAATGTTCTAACCACCATTCAATAGAATCCAACTCGTTTTCTAAAGTCACTGGACCCATTGTTATTTTTCTTTGTTTTTTAGTAAATAACTCATTGCCTTTTTCTTTCGGCCAGTACTCACTGCCATGTTAAAAGCATGCAACAAATGGTATTCATTGGGCAGTTAGGCACTGTGGTGCATGCATCACTTTTGAGTTTTACCCTCCAAAAATGGCGAAAGGGTTTATGATAAAGGATTCAATATTCCATTATTTTCTAAATTCAAGAAAATTGAGGGGAGATGCGTTTGAAATCAATAATGGTATTGTTCTACTATGTTTTAAGAAATTATGAGGTATGAATACTTTTATAATTTAGACTCATATCATATCCAAAAAGTGTTATGAATATAAAAAATTTCTTTCCACACATCATACAAAAAGTATTATATATGAATCATCCCCATTAAAAGTCCTAGCGATGTACCTTATTGGTATGGTAGAAGGACATTAGTGTCAATGAACATAAAAACAAGCCTATCAATTAAGGAATAACACATATAAGCAAGAAAGCTAGGTAAGATAAAAATATAATGAAATTCAATGATTGGAGTGGGAGGGCCATTGTGGTTATCCTCCTTCATATTTTTATAATTTCTGGGCTAAAATAATGTGCCTTAATTTTGAGAATATCATATCTTATCATTCACTGAAGATATCCCTGTCTAGTAGAAGGTGATGTGTAACAAACATGTGTTTTCCTTTTGATCAAGCATTAACTTCTCCATCCTCACTTATTTTGCTACCCACATATGGGTCCAATTCACAGTATACATACTTGTCTTATTAGTACCCAGGCATCAAATATTAAGCAAAAGCCCTCTTTCTGTTTTTCTTTCACTTCTCTTGTTGTCTTTTAGGAATTCCTAGTTTCCCATTTGATCTATGGCAACCATCAATGGCTTCCACCCCCACATATATAGCCAAAAAAACAAGTCCCAAATCCTAAATTTGACTTCTCATGATCATCAACAAAAACAACCCATGTTAGCATATCAACAACCATCTTCATTCACCAAAATCCCAACCCAATTCATCAGCAGTACTATGTACAGACTACGAACAAAGTAAGCTTCACTACACCATTGATTATATTTCAGTATATGATCGATCTTTATCTACATCTATATATCTTTCACTTATGAGTTGTATATTCTAATTAATTGTCATCAAAATTGGCTGGAGTGAAGGGCGACTCACGCATCAGATCATAGCTCTCAACCTGCAGAAGCTCAAAGTTCTGATAAATCTTCCTGGTGAGATCATGCATATTTTTGTTGTATGTTTAGTTTACTAATTGTTCCTAAATCCTAATTAACAAACTTGGTTGACATACATATATAGTGGCAACTATAGAAATCGTCACCTCTTTATTAGCGTAATATGCTCTTAATTTACCTTCTGTGCAGGAAAAACTGGATTTTGGGACTAATGCTCTCAATAGTAATACCTTCTTTGAGACACAAATGGGGACCCTTACTTTCCCTTAAAAGTACACTTTCAAGTTTTCTCATTACTTTTCCTTCATTATATCTTTTGTGTCTCGAATTTACCACTATTCTTGAATGGGGCATGCCCTATGGAAGAATCTCTCCTCGCATCTCACATAGTCAGTCTTCTTGGGGCTTGGGATTACTTTGATCCATATTTGCTATTATCATTCTCTCTAAAGTGTGTAAATATGATTAGAATTGGTGTACTTTAATTAGGCAAGGTGGACATGGCAATAGAAACAGTGGAATCTGTGACAGAGGTGGTGGAAGAGTTGGCTGAGGAAGTAGAGAAGGTGGCTGAAGAGGTGGCAGACAAGCTTCCTGATGATGCCAAGCTTAAAGATGCTGTGGAGTCAATTGAACATCTAGCTGAAGAAGCAGTCAAGAAAGCTGAGCTAGCTGAGGATATCATTCACAAGGTGTTCCTCTGTCACAAAACTTGAATCAATTAATTAAAAGAATTTTCTCTTTTTCCATTTTAATATATTGGTGCAATATTGGTGGTGATTATATCTCATACATTTTGCAGGTAGAGGAAGCGGAGAAAGAGGTTGAGAAGGCACTAATGACTGGGTCAGATATTGATTCTGTAAACGGGGATGCTCAGAAGAAGCCTTGACCACACTTTAATTGCCACTTTCAATGACCCTTTGCATCATGCCTATGTATTGTGCCATAATTTCTCATACTAACCAAATCTGTTTTATTTTATCATTTTCTGCAATACCTCAAACAATTAATTATTTTTGAATAATTCCTGTTGCACCAAAAAGTGGGAAATCTTTTTGCATTAATCATTAATTAATCAAATGTTATCTCTATACAGAAAAGATTAAACTCATCCATAGCAAATAAACCAAAGCCTAGTCTAATTTTCTTATCCATTTATATGTTTGTGAGTCAATTAATGGGTTGTAGATATCAGCCATTTAGTGTTTTATTTGTTGCCCTAATTGTTTTCTTTCAAGCTATACCGTAGACGTGCTACACCGTGGTTAAAGTATTTTTTCAACTAACATACACTGTGGTTAAAGTCAGTGAGTAGGTAAAATTGTTTTCCATTTGTGAGCAAAATAAAAATTAACGATGACAATCTCGAGATATTCAAAATATATAACTTCTCTTCAACAACAATCCAACACCAACGAACGAAACATATGCTCCCAAATCTTTAAGGTAAACTTATCCTAACCCAACTTAGTAAGCAAATCTACGATAAAGTTGGCTTCTCGATAAATATGACGAAATGAAACCACATGATGAAAATAGCAGATAAGCTGGATACTATCCAGCAACCGGAAACTAAACTCGCCATGATATTTGCACCTTGCAAGAACCAAGTGAGTGAAAATTGTTGTCATTCTCTTCTTCATTTTATTAAAAAGGTCACGAAATCAACACCCTATAATCCTTATATTCGTAATAAAATCATTAGGATTGAAAAAAATAAAAACAAGCGCACCAAAATTTCGTTATTAATAGGGTATCAGTGTAGAAAAATTGTAGGATATCCATTTTAGAGTGCAAGAAATTAAATGAGTGCTAATGGTGTAATAGTATTACCCAATTAAAAGCAATGACTTATAAGTTTTATGGTCCATTTTTTTCTAATCTTTTTTATGTTATATTAAACTCCATCATTAATAGTTAAGAGTAAGACAAAGGTGGAGACGTCAGTTTGTTGGTGGGAATCTCTCCACTCCACAATAGCAAATTGTAACGCATGGTTGTCTAAGAGAGCAAGCAACGAATTTCCCTTGCACTAAAAGCAACCTAAAAACAATACATAGAGAGAATTCACATAGCTTTGCCCAATCCCTGTCTACCCCAACCACCCCCAACATCCTTTTTACCTTCCACGCCTCATTTTGTGCCTTTCTTTCTTCCTTTTTGGCAATTTCTGGTCGAACCCATTTAGCCATATAATTGTAATTGTATGCATGCAGCCTATGCATTCCACATCCATGGCAGCTGGGTGGATTTCCAAAGCTGTCGATGGGAATGAAATGTTTATGGGTCTGAGCAGTTTTTCTCAGAAGACTGCTGGTTTGGACCTCATACAGAACTGTGACCTTCCTCCACCGATGAAGGTCTTTACAGGTTCAGATCAGACTGTTGTGTCCTCCATGAACAGGATTTGCAGCATGATGGTTCGAGAAGATGCTGATCATAATAGCATCAATGACTTTGACATGGGTAAAGGTGATGGTGATAATGATGAGAAGTTGGAACTTTTGAAGGCCCTGAGGCTGTCACAAACAAGAGCCAGAGAGGCAGAGAAGAGGGCTGAGAAGATGGCAAAGGAGAAGGACTGTCTTTCTAATGCTTTGCTTGCAGAGGCCAACGAGTTGTTTGCTTATAGGCAATGGGTGAGGATGCTTGAGCTTAAAGTGTCAAAGTTGCATTCAAAATGGGCAGAGCAAGAGAATCAGGCATGTTGTGGTTGTGGCAGACCAAAGGGAGATCATGAGGGTGAGAATGGGGATGGAATCAGTTGGATTGTAGCTTTGGCACTTTGTTTGGGCATTGCTGGGGTGGGCTTTGCATTTGGTTGCAGATACTTGTATTGAAAATTTTATTTTCCTGGTTATCATAATTGTAGCATGGTCTAGGTTCAGTATAACTATTTTTGTAAAGGAAACAGTGAGAGAAAAATAGGTGTATATATGACCATATTTTGTAATTCAAACGAAATTTCAAGCTTTTTAAACTGTAGTATAGCATTGCCAAGAACATATGTTCAAGCCAATATTGCATTTTGAAACACAGGTGTCTTTGAACAGGAATACTCTGCAAATTTGCAACTATCATGTGATGGGAAAATAAGATATAAGGTTTCTTTGGAATTATATGTTTATGAATAATGGTCCCATAAAATATAGGACCCACTTCAGACTTTTCTATTATACTACAAAAGAGACAAATCTCTCTCCATATTAAACAATTACAGTATACGAGAGCTTATTGTTAAAATCAAGCACAGAAAATTG
The DNA here is from genome assembly GCF_963921425.1 of Dryas octopetala. Lineage (NCBI taxonomy): Eukaryota > Viridiplantae > Streptophyta > Magnoliopsida > Rosales > Rosaceae > Dryas > Dryas octopetala. Next base: position 9,700,517 of record NC_141370.1, on the reverse strand, counting down.
AGACAGTGATCTCTGAGCTTCACATATTTCATAACATCCAAAATGGATGACAAGGAGGAAGACAGAGACATCGCTAGCATTCATTCAAGTTATTAACACTGTACAGAGATCCCTACACTATTATACATGCGTGAGGAACGCAATACCGAGAAGAAAAAAAAACATACTAAGTATCTGTTGTAAGCAAGTCTCCAGAGCAACACCTACCCTTGTTATACATGTGTATATTACCTATTTCAAATATTTCTACATAATCATCAGCAACATAAGCCAGCAGATAAGTTAATATCAGGAGCACTTCATTTTCAAATGATGGTCTGGTGAACAGTCCTCAAATGACCATAGCATTCATCGCTGCTTCCATAATGCTCCAAACAAACCCAGCAAATATGCTTCCCACACCTACATTCTATATGGTTGCACCCATCTATCTTCTCAATTGTATACCCACATACGGGGCAGCTCTTCACGTGTTCTTTTCCTTTGCACCACTCCTTCAAAGACGAATCTGGATCTTCCTTGAACTCCTGGTACTGCTCACATGACAGGTATGGGTGATATTCCAAATGGCACCGAGTACATGTCTCAGCATAACATGCACCACAGACGAATGGTTCGCCGGCAGCCCCAGGAGCAGCTACTTGATAGACAGAAGAGCAATCAGGAGATGGGCAAAACCTGTAGGTGCCCCCACTTGACGCAACATATGCCCCCAGTGAAGCCCTAAAGAGCTCCTCCAGCTTCTCATTAGATAAGAGAGATCTCAGATCTATGAGCAAAATGGGAGACCTGCAACCTTCATGTGCACAGCATAATGGGAAACTATCTTGGTTTTTGATTGCAGACTCGCACTGCTCCACCAAACACAAACGACAAAACAAATGCCCACAGTCCTCAAGCTGGTAGCAATCTTCAACCTCACACATACATATTGGGCAATCAGCTTCACTATTAAACCTCTTGGTCGAACTACCTGTCATCTGTGCAATATCATAAATTATCTCTTCCACTTTCTGCTTCAACTCCTTGCTTCCATGCATGAAAATGGCATGACGGCGAACATTTAGAGTAAAATCAGCCCCTGGAACCATCTCTTTGAGCCCCTGGAGGTCCGTCCCAAACCTGTTCACAACCTCTTTCATCAATTCAGGAGGTAAAGCATTGCCTCGAAGGCGGATCTCAAGCAGCCTGTTTTCGTGGATGGTTAAAAGGGAGTCAACCAATTTCTGCTGGACCACAGCAACCTGGTCTGAGGAACCAAAGACCTGTATATTGAGGTTACGCCTGTCAAAAATAATATAGGTTCCCGTCTCTCGCTGTAGTGAGTGCATCAGACTGATGCCATCTTTGGAGAACAGATGCTGTAAAATAGTTGGGGTGAGGCTGGCATGGTCTACAGTCTTCCCTTTCACAAGCTCCTCCACACGTCTTCTCAGCTCTGCAACAGTTTTTGTAGCATTGGCAGATATCTTCACTCTGTAGGAACCATTGGTATTCCGATCTAGACTGCACTCTACACCTGTAAACAAGAAAAATTCCAGTCAGACGCTCACTTGAAATGCATCTAGAGGGAAAAACAAAACCCTATTGTGCTTAAATATAGTCATCAGTGTCCAAAAGAAATGATTAAAGTAATAATATAAGAATTAATATGCTGGTGTAATGCACAGCAGAACAAGGGATTGAATATATTCTGAAGAGTTCATTAGATTGTGACAGATTTTCTATAAAAAGGACAATTATGAAAGTTAACACGCTCTTGGAAGGGTGGCAATAATTCAGTCAACATGCATGCCCATTCTACTAATGAGAACATGAACGACCTGGTAATAGGAACCAAATTCTCCAGAATAGGTTTTATAATAAAGCTACGACTACACACCATTCCAAGGAGAAAAGTGATTTAGAAAACAACCATAGATATAACTATTCCAAAAAGCCAATAAACACACAAAAGATGATTAATGAAAACCAATAAGCTAGTGAAGCACAGACAGAAGAATATCCCAATACTTGCAAGTAGAGAAAAATATATGATTAAAAGAATAAATAGATGATTAAAGTATAAATAAACAATTAGCCAGAGTAAATAATGCATAAATTTGAAAAGAAAATATAACAAGATTACTATGCCACTAGGAGTACCATTTAGATGGGTAAAACTCTCAATTAAAGAATCCAGCTGCTTCTTGATCACAAGATACACAGGGGCAGGGCAGGACAGTGAGCTATGAAATAACTGCTGGCACTTCATCTTTTGCCATGGAAGGAACCCAGGCAATACTTTCCCTTCTAATTGTTCTAAAGCTGTTGCTGCTTCCAAGTGTAATCTTCCATCAAATGTAATAAAAGCTCTCATAAAAGCATTCTTTGGTTCTGGCTGAAAAACCTGAACGCTGCAGCTAGTGTGGGAGTGCCTTTTAGGCATAAAGGGTAATAGTTCTTTTAGAAGAGCTTCTTCACAAGCACCACATGGCGGATTTTCAACAGCATCTCCTCTGACCAGAAAAAAATCTAGAATTCTCCTACTAGTAGCAGTCCTCAACACAGTCAAAATTTCGGCCTCAGAAAGATCCTTGTGAAGTCCACCGATCACGAGAGAATCCAAGTTCCTTTTGCTAATTTCACAACGAATATGTCTTCCTCCTACTACAAGGTTAGAAAAATCATTAACCATGAAACCAACATCAAGCATGTCACATTTAACAATTGCAAACCCCTTGCTTAGCCGCCGAGGCCAATAAACTCTAGCTTTAACAGCAGGGAATGGAAACATTTTATGATCTCCTCCAACCTGCAAAGGAATAACCTTCAGTACAGAGCCATTAAATTCAGCTTCATGCAGTTCAGCAGCTTTCTGAGCCGCATCGGGAGTAAGAAATGTTATCCTGGCACACTTTCCTTTGTCAACACTTTCCTGCCCAGTGCTGGTGAACTTGTGAAGGGCACATATACTACCAGAGGTGGACTTTTCGAGATCACTAAGAAACTCCTTATCATCCATGGCGTCCAGTTTTGGATGAACTACATCAATAGTCAAACACCTTTTTTGAAGCTCCAGATGCTTGATCTCAGCACCAGCTCCAAACAACGCTACAGAAGGCAAACCAGAACCATGATATAAACATTTCTCCAAGCATTCATTACGCAACCATTTTTGTTCACACTTCAAGGCATCATCTACAAAGCTTAACACCCTATCCATGTTATGTGAGGTGGCAAACAACATAATATCATTCTGATAATAATCGACTTTAATGCTGATAAGTTCGTCCTTGCAAATTGTCCTAATACGTGACACAAGATGAAGCAGATAATTGTTGCCCTTCCCACAAAATCTTTTAAGCACACTACTACCAAAACCAGTCAACACTTTCAGTTGCAATTTTCGGCTCTCCATCTTAGATACATCAAACAAAGGAGGAGGTTCAAGGGTAGACAAAGAGTTGAAATCAAAGGAAGTGACACATGCCAAATACTGATTAGAAATTGACAGGATTTCACCAAAAACCACCCAACTAGGTTTCTCGCCGAACACTAGCAATGAACACGAAGGATGCAGCCAAACATGTTGACCGGTCAATGCCACTTCATAACCAAGCTCATCATATCCTGAGAACATAGCTACATTTTCTGCAAGGGAAGAAAGTATAACCTTTTTCAAACATCTATCACAATCAGTTGATTTATGTGGATCCCAACGCCAGTTACCAGTTATAATCATGTTCAGTTCATGTTTAAGGCAATACTCTAACTCCTTAATTGTTTCTTCGCATCTCCTCATAGTTTTGGCATTGATGCTGTTTTCCCAACACCACACGTTTTTCTTCTCTCGAGTCAAAGCATCCCACTCCTTGTATACAGTAAGAAGGGTAAAAAGGTCACCATCACGATGGCAAAAATGCACCTTCTTACAGTCTGACCTGAGTTTTTCTTCTTCATTACCAACTCTGCAAAAAATGCTACTGGCATTTGCCATTACAGCTGCAAGAACTAGACCCTCCTTACGCAAGTTATGACGAAAACAACCAAGAATTAATTTACCAAGCCGAGGCTCAACACCCAATTTAACCAAGTACCGACCATCCTCAGTTAATTCAAAAACAAGGTTGTTTTGCTTAACAGCTCCTAACTGAAGAAGATTCCTGATGGCCATGTCAATAGCTTCGGAACAAGGTGCATCAACAAATTCAAAATCTTGTAAATTCTTGATGCCCAAAGCCAGAATCCTCAAAACTGCTACACCAAGATGAACTCTACGGATCTCAGGTTCCTGACAAGGAGGCATCAACTCAAAATCATATTCTGAGTAGAGTCTATAACATATTCCAGGTTCTGTTCTTCCAGCACGGCCAGCTCTTTGAGTAGCAGAACTCTGACTGATCCTGCAAACTTTGAGAACATTCATGCCGCTTCCAGGTTCAAATTTGCTTTCCTTAACCATACCAGAATCAATCACATACTTTACCCCAGGAATCGTAAGAGATGTCTCAGCCAGATTTGTGGCAAATATAATCTTTCTTTGTCCCGGGTAGTTTTGGAAAACACTAAATTGTTCCTCAAAAGAAAGTTTTCCGTGCAATGGTAATGCAATTGCACCAGGAGCTATAAACTTCTCACAAGCCCATTCTACTTCATTCTGAGAAGTCAAAAAGGCAAGAATAGTCCCTTCTTTCTCTACTCTGTGTACCTCTGTTGCCATCCTCAACACATCAGAAGCATAGGAAGCAACATCACCAGCCGTTTGAGTGACAGGTGGTACATATCTAACATCAACTGGAAAGTTCCTCCCGATCACATGAAAAATTCCACATTCATAAAAATAGTCTGAGAGCACCTTTGCATCAGCTGTTGCAGACATTATAATAAGCCGTAAATTAGACCTTCGCCATAGTAAACCTTTGACCAATGCCAAAAGAAGGTCAGTATTCAAGCTCCTTTCATGAGCCTCATCAACTATGATGCAAGAAATCCCTGACAGATTCGTATCATTCATGTAGTGCTGCAGTAAACAGTGGTCCGTCATATATATTACCTTAGAAGCCAACTCCTGCCCTGACAAAAATGTCGGATGACATGCTATTGAGTTTTCCCCATAACATCCACTACTTTCTTCTCTGACCCTTCGCGCCAACGACATGGCAGCAATCTTTCGGGGCTGAGTACATACAATAGACTGCTCAGCAGAAATTCCAGAATCAGCAAGAAACTGAACCAACTGTGTACTCTTCCCTGAACCAGTCTCTCCGATCAACACCATTACCTGTACAGATACTAGTTAGAAAGAAGGCAAAAAGGCAAATCCAAAATTCGAAATAGCAACGTATGTTAAGTATTTACTAAAGTGAAGCTGCCGCAATTGAGCTTAAGTATGTTAAATCACTACTCAGTGCTTGCAAAATATAATAACCTACAATGCAAACAAGTATTGTTTCATATGATTCATGTCTTTAACATTTGTTTTTATAACCATACAATGTACCACGTTGATAGAAGGGCACAAAGCATAACCTACATGAAAAATCAACCATGTGGGGTTTAACAGAGTCAAGAGTATGGCTAGTCACCTGACATTATTAGTAAACGCAGTAAAAATGAAAGGAGTAAAATTCACTACCAAGATAAACAGACATGGTTGCTAATCAAGCATGTCCAAAATTTGGAGCAATAACGATAGCTAATCAACCCCAAAAGATAGAAAAACAAAACATGCAAATACTATCAACCACCAAATTGAAAACAATTACACAACCAAATTTAACCCATATTATACCTGCTGGGTATTAATTTGATGAAGAATCTGCTGCCGATAAGCATAAATGGGCAACCCTTCGTTGAGTCGTCGGCACTCCCGCATTATTAAGCTCTGAATTCGACTCCAATCGAAAACTTCACGTAATTCAAAAACTTTCACACCATCTTCACCACAGTCCTCCAATCCCTTCCCATCAAGATGAGCAAGAATACAATTCATCCCAGACATGAACTCTCTGACCCTACTCTCAACCAATTCCAACTCGCATCTGAGGCTCCTCTTCGTCTCAGACAACGCCTTCAAGTTGCAAAGGTTGTTCGGCTTCTGAAGCAACTTGGTAACGCGCTCGAGTTCGTGGGACAGCCGCACGCGCTTCGCCTCCCACTTCTTCACCTCTTCTCCGTCGATTAACCGCCTAATTCGGTCGGCGAACAGGGCTTTAAGTCGGTCCCGGAGCTCCACGAGATCGGACGGCACGGAGACGATCCGGTTGAGGTTGGGAGAGAATTTGTGAACCCGGTCCAGTCGCTTCTCCCAGAACCAGACGAGGGCCTCAAGCGCGTCGACCCATTGCTTGAAGAATAAGGAAGCGACTATGCGATTGGAGGGAGTGACCTCCACGCGCTGGGGCTGGGACTTGCACTGCGCGATCAGGGACTCGATTTCGAGCTTCCGGAGGTTTCGGTCGTCGGAGAGAAGCTCGACGATGAAACTGAAACTGGGGCTGAAACATGGTGAGGGGCGTTGAGGAGGAGGAGGAGGGCGGTGGTGGTGGTCCGGCGGGTAATAGGGTCGCCGGAAAGGGTACCGGTGGGAATTTCCCGGCGGCTGAGGTTGCCGGAGAGCCGTGCGAGGGTATGATTGTCTCATGGCATCCAGAGCAACGAACAAACCCTAGAGAGAGAGAGAGAGAGAGAGAGAGAGAGAGAGTGAGAAAGACTGAGAGAGACTGAGAATTTGGGGAAACTTTGAAAGAGTGAGTGTGAGAATTTGGGGAGAGTGAAGGTTGGGGCTTTTTTTCTTTGCTTGAATTGCTGAGTGTCAGTGCGGTGCGTACGTGGCGCGCAACGAGAGAAGGGGGTTTGGCGACTCCAAAAGACCTCTCGTCTATTGGCATAGACATGATCAACTGTTTTTATTATTCTTTATTTCTGCCATTACTTACTTTTGTCGTGGTTTTCAAGGTAGTGGAAGATCTAGGGGCTGTCAGAACTCCGTTTTCAAGTTTATGAGAGTGGGGTCTTTGCGGATTTGCGACTTGTTTCTTGGGACTCAAGTTAAAGATCACACTTGTTCAAAAGTGCCTACCATACCGCCCTAATAATATGTACAACATACTGCTATAACGCGCCAACTATTACAAATTTATTACTATCCACTTAATTACTTTTTCTAAAATACTTATCTAATTTACCAAAAATAATAATAATACTCAACTCATCACATATTTTCATTTTTATTAATTCTTTTTTTAAAAAATTATATTCTTGACTATCCTACTAATATTTTTGAAAAAAAAAATCGTTGAGTTCAAATAACGACTTCAAACGAGATACCAAATTTTGGTGGAGCTACTCTTTTGCTAGAGAATAGCAATAATAGTACCTTGTCAACTATGACAGTTACACGCGCGAAATTCATATACTTTCTATTACTATCCTTTTAATTACTTGTCCTCAAATACTTATCTAATTTACCAAAAAAATAATAATACTCAACTCATCCAATGTTTTCATTTTCATTAATTCTTTCTTTAAAAAAAACATATTACTTGGCTATCCTACTAATATTTACAAAATATTGTTGAGCTATAATTACGGCTCCAATCGAGATACCAAAATTAAGTGGGACTACTCTTCTATTTTATATGGGGAATAGCATATTCGAACTTGAGACCCTCTTGAGCATAGTGCAGAAAAATATCACTATATTAGTGGCTAATCGGTAAATTGAGTTACTCTAATAGCTGTTTTTGGCTTTTATTGACATCCAATTGATTTACAAATAAAATAATGTTTGACTTCTTACTTGTATTGGCTTTTATTTGATCATGTTTGGCTTCTTACTAGTAATGAGGTATTCCTCCTTACAAACTAATTATAATTGACGCTTATTAACTTAAGAGGATAAATTGGTCATTAGAAAAAAGAAGATACAAATTATATACATGTCAAATTATAATTGTGTTGTAAGGAGGAGTTTCTTCTTACAAATACCTTACTTGAATATGACGCTTAAGCAAATGTGGGGATGTGAAGAAGATGAGAGATTATGATATTTAATATGTATACTATGTATATGCACGAAATTCTTTTACTATATTGATATCACATATTCAAGAAATTTAACTGAAGTAGTACTAGACATCTCATATTTTTATATCATAATTTTATACCATTTTATATGACAAGTTATATGACATTTATATATAGGACACTAAAAAAAATAAAAAAAATATAATAACACATAAAATGATATAGAAATAAAATATAAGAATGTGATAAGTATAACATTATTGTTTTACAGTGGTAAGAATGTGGTGTACGAATTTTTTTTCTCTAACGGTCATCACGTTATACACGCGAAACTCATACATTTTCCATTATTGTTCTTTTAATTACTTTTCTTAAAATACTTATTTAATTTACCAAATGGCATGACTCAGGAGATGTGCCGGTGGTAGTGTAGGTTTGACCCAGACGAGATTACAAATTTGGATCCCCTTCCCTATAGTTTTTAGTCCAATCCCATCATTTTTTTCATCCCATTCCCACATGAAACTTCAGTCTTAACCCTCTCTGTCCCCCTATTCCCATCAAACCTATTACCCATCCCAAAGAATTGAAAGAATTGGCATGGTGCACCCACCCAATAGTATAGCATGAATGGATATACCAAGCTCCGACCAAAAAAAGAGAAAAAAATGGATATCAAGCAACTAATTAAGAAGCTTCTATCGAAGACCATAACTTCTTGTTGTGTATAGAGTATAGACCAAGCAAAAGTCACTTTAATTTGTGTCTTTGTCTTCACCCAATAATAAAATACTTGAGCACTTTTCTAAAGTTATCAAATTAATGATGAATCTTACCACAAAAGTTCACTAGAAAATGCTTGTCCACACCATGATTTTTGTAACTTAAAAAAAAAATTATTTTCATTATATGTAACTTAAAAAAGTAATGAAAGAACGATTCAAAAGAGAATATGTAAGGAGTGAGACAAATGAGAAGAAAATAAAGAAAAATATCTTCCCTTGTTTAGTACAAAATATGAAAGAAATAGAAAGAAATAGAAAGAAATAAAGGAATAGCTATAAATTTACTCGAAACAATCTACAAGCATCTCCAACAGCTTAGTTATCTCCCCCTCCCTATTTATATTAGCTTATTTTCTCTTCAAATCATTTTCCAATAGATTAACTATCTAGTTATCTAATTTAGTATTTATTTTTTTGTTAACTAAATTTGGGTGAGAGGAGAGAGAAAATAACTATAGCCAAATCAATACAACATAAAGCATTTTTTAATTCTTTGAATGCAATATTACAAATTTACCTCTCATTAGCCATAATATCAAATGTAAAAAAATAATAAAATGTAAATGTTAGCTAAAATAGAGAACATTACTGGGGTAAAAAGGGGTGGGCATAACCCAATGCAACCCAACCAAAATGGGTTAGGTTGGTCCGGTTTCTAACACCCAATTTAGAGAGGTCGGTTCATAACCCGGCCTCAAATGGGTTGGTTAACAGGTTGAGGTTTCAAATACCCGACCTAAAAAAAATATAAATAAATAAATATACACTTGGCAGCATATTATTGGTTAGTTTAGGCTTAATGTGTTCCTTACCACATTGAATATTCACATGTCTAAATGAATCAAAAAGACAGAAACCTTAAGACCTCACTTGCATTTCTCATTCTCTCTCAGTTTCTCTCACGCTGCACTCTTATATATATATATATATCTCTCTCTCTCTCTCGACCTATGCTCGTCTTCGTCGTTGCCTCTACTCGTCGTCCTCTACCTTCTCACTATTTTTTCTTCCTCCAATCTTCATTTCTTCTTATTTATGAGTTTGGGTATGGTCACTCTCTCCCAAACTGCATAAAATTGACTAATCCAAACTGATAAAATTGGTTTGGTTTTTAACCTATTAATGGTTTGGGTTGGGTTGCAAATTTTGTAAATCGAGCCCATCGGTTTGGTCTTCGGGTTAGGCCCAAAACTGACCCATCCCTACCCGTGCCCACCCTTAGGATAAAATTTTAAAAGTAGTTAGTTCAAATAGATTTCTAACTTTTTTTGCAGAAATTTAATTAGCTAGAATATAGGTGAACTTGTTGGAGTTGCTCTAAAATAATAGGAAGTAAATTCTTATCATTTTTTGTCCCGATAAAGGAGAAATTTTTTTTCTTTAGTAGTGCTATTTTCATCTCTTACTTATTTACCCCACTCTCCTCTTAATAAATCATTTTATAAAATTATTCTCTTTAACTGAGGAATGAGAGATTTGGATTTGAACCTTTCTAACATTTTTATTTATTTATTCAGAAGAGGAAGATTCAAACGTATCTTCAATATGGTAGAAAAAAAGTTTCCACTTTCAATAAAATAAATCTTAAATTTTTATTCTAACCTCTATTTTCAAATTTCAATCTAACTTCTATTTCCACCCTAAATAACTTTTTTTTCCTTATTTAATTTTAATTTATTATTTCATTATATTTAGTTTTATATGAAAATCCTCTTGATATGCGCAAAAATACATATGTTTTTTGCTCAAAAATGCATGTTAAAGACTAGTTTAAAAGAAATTGAATTGTTCAAGCATGGTGGTTACATCGATAGCATCATTTAACAAAGAAGAAGGTGGTGTTATGCTAACAAAAAAATTAGGTTAGAATTAGAGGTGTTTTGATAATATTGGGGGTTGTAAAGGATGGATTGAGTAAATACAAGACTCACAAGAGTTAGAATTAAAAGATATTTTAGGAGTGTTTAATGATTGAGTTGAGTAAAACAAATTATTCTTTTTTGAATCTTAATAGAGATGATGGAATGAGAATTAAGAGAGGACAATATATATATATATATATAGTGGCCGGAAAAAAAAAAAAGAAAAAAAAAGAGGACAATATATTATCCCCCTTCTCTACAAAAAACAAAAAAGCAAAAGAGTAGGGTGACCCTATTATCTTGAGGTCCATTGATTTTAACTACTAAACTTTAATAATTTTTTGGTTTAGGTACTAAAATTAAATACCATTTTAGATTAGATACTAGTTGAATAGTCAAACCTTATTAAAATTAAAAAGTCTTCAACAGTTCTATATTTACTTGCTATGCCATTGTGAAAAGTACAAATCTACCCTTCCCTCATCAGCAACATGAATGACCTCCGGCCACTGTCTTTCGGCCGACCTCCGGCCACCATCTTCCGGCCGACCTCCGACCAAGCTCTACTCATTACATAAAAAATTAAATTAACATTTACCATGAAGGGGATTCGAACCCCTCTCATTCAAGAGGAATGAAATATCTCCGACCATTACAGTAAGTTAACTATTATGCAAAAGTATTGCTTTAACCTAAATACTATACTATTGTATATTTTAAAAAATAATAATTAGGCTTTGATAAAAAACAGCTGTGAAGTAAAGCAGCTGTGAAGTGAAACAGTGAGTGTTTGGTAAACTATATTTTCAAAAGTGCTGTGAGTACAAAAAACAGTATGAAGGTGTTGGGTAAATTGTAATGTAAAACCGATGTGGCTATTTATAATTACTAAAATGAGGGTATTATGGGTAAAATAAAATTTTTATTGTTGCTGTGATTCACTGCAGCTTTCAAAAACACCTACAAACTTGCTTTCTATTTTTGCTGTAGGGAGTTGAGAATTGTGGTGCAAAACACTTTTTCATTTTTTTACCAAACACCAAAACTACTGTGGGTGATTGAGAATTGTCATCCACAGCAGCTTTTGGGTCCTCCACAAAAATCCTAAACGGGGCCTTAATCCAATTAGTCACAACTAATCTAAAGTTATAACTATCACAATTAAGTTATGATTGTCTTTAGATTTAATTGTGACTAATTTAAGATGTGACTATCTCACAACTAAATCTAAAGTGTGACTGATTTAGTTGTGATCGAATGATATTCATAACTAAAAAATCCCTAAACTCTAACATGAAAACTAAAGACAATGCATCTAAAGCACCCCCAAAATTCATATAATAACCAATTAACAAAATTTGAAGTTGTGAATGATATTCATAAAAAAAATAAGTTTAACATAAAACACTTACATGTTTAATTAACATAAAAGCTAACATAAAAAGAAAATTTGCATTAAACATATACCCTCTTAAGGAGGAAATTAAACATGTGACTGTTAAACAGAAATAATTTGAAATTCATCTCTATCTTTGCTTCCATTTAGAAGATATCATCTTAAATCTAAGTTGTGACTGTTTCGTCACAACTTTAGATTTAGTTGTGACTGACTTTAAGGTAGAAAGGCAGCCCATTCTTAAAGACAACTTCAGTCTAATTGTTTTTTGATGTACCCTTCAAATAGACGGAGGAACTAGAGCCGAGCACTGGAAGAAGTGCTCAGTTGTTATAAAAAAGTCATTGCCGAGTGCTTGGTACTATTAACCAACATCATAACCCAACCCTATATCCCTAAATTAAACAAAAACAAAATCATTAGAAGGACTAATATAATAAGAGAGAAAGTTTTTTTAAGAAATTTGCAATTACATGTTCATAAAGAGTCATGCATTTGGCTTCCAATTCACACACAAAGGATTCAAATAGAAAAAATATAAATCAAACGGATTAATACAGAACACCTAAAAATAATAAAAAATTAACTGTCACAATTTATTTGTGACTGTTTAGTAGTCACAACTGCATCTGAAATTGTGACAGTTCTACAGTCATAACTAAATCTAAAGTGTGACTGATATTGAAAGAGATAAGTTTAGGTTCTCAAAAGATAGACCCTAATGTCCTAAACTCCAACATGAAAACTATAGAAAGTGCACATAAACCACCCCCAAAACTCATATAACAACCAATTAACAAAATTTGAAGTTGTGACTGAGATTCAGAAAAATAAATTTAACATAAAACACCTTGATGCTTAGCATAAAAACTAACATAAACAGGGGATTTGCATTAACAAATACATTAAATATATACACTTTAAGAAAGAGATTTAACCTGTGACTATCAAACAGAAATAACATGAAATGCATCTTATAAGCTATATCCCAAACTAAGAGTTGTGTAGTTAATTCCATTTGTGTAGTTACTTACAAACAAAGACCAATTCCTAATTCACAAGCTTACAAACATCTCTGCAATATGTACAATTGTATAGGATCATACAAATCTCCTGAAAATTGTATCAAGGGAAACAAAATCATAACCAAATTAAATTATACCAATTAAAGAAATTCAGTGATGATCACCTTTAGGCCCTTTGAATAATGATCATCACCTAACATTAACATTAGGTAATTAAGTAGTTGCTAAAGTCACACTTCTAGTAATGCCTAAAATCATGAATAGAAGCTGTGACTAAGCTCCACAAAAAATTTAAAACTCTAATGCAGAAACCACAATAATGAAACAGTCACAAACATAAAGAGAAATAAAAATCAAATCAAATACAAAACAAGAATTAAAAAGCAAAAACATAGCCACACCTAAACTCCAAAATTAAACAATATACAAAACTTGAAATAGAAACACACAAATTACTCAAAGAGAACAAAAATCCAAAGATCAAACCCTAAGAAAATTAATAAAAGAAATTCATAAGTAACATAAATCAAAACAAATTCAAATCGCAGTATATGAACAAAAAATTTAGATCAAACTCAAGATCAAGATTACCAAGCCAACACCAATTCCCCAATCTGACGATCTCCTCCACACCAACACCAAAACCTTGGAGTGAGAGAGAGAGAGAGAGAGAGAGAGAGAGAGAGAGAGAGGATTAATACAGATTTGTCTTGGAGTGTTGTTGGGATAACGAGAAAATTTGTAGGAATTGGGAAAAAAAAAAAATCATAATTGGCTAAGAAATTCAAAGAAACATAAGCATATTACCAAAAATTGAAAGAATTGTTGAGAAACTAGACGAAATTGATGCAGATTGCCAAGAAATTGAAGCAAATCGTCAAGAGGATTGTTTTGTTTGCGTCATTTGGGTTTAGGGATTCGTTTGTTAATTTACACGCTCAAATATGATTAGTAGCTGAAATGAAGCCATATATGGGCCAAGGACAAAAAAGGAAAACAAAAGAAGCCCAAAAGAAACATGTCATGTTGAAAAGTAGTTTTGGTACCTAATCTAAAAGGTTTTATGAAAGTTAGTAACTCATCTAAAAAACTATTGGGTCTTACTGCTTTTCTAAAAGATTATTAGAATTAAGTATTTAATCTTAATTTTCTTATTATCCCGCCCCTTATTTTGTTAACAGTTTTAGGAAGTCTTTGGTCCCCAAAAGAAAAAGATGGACCGATGGAGGTCTAACTCTGTTTTGCGCCAGAAACATAAAATTCCACATAAAGTTGGGGACTATGGGCCAGTTTGGTATTACTGTGAGAAAAAAACAGTTGTGAAGTAAAGCAAATGTCAAATAAAGTCAGCTGTAAAGTAAAACAATTGAATGTTTGGTAAACTATGTTTTCAAAAGTGCTGTGAATGCAAAAAACAGTATCAAAGTGTTTGGTAAATGTTAATATAAAAATGTTGTGACTGTGTATAATTACTAAAATGGACATGATGCTGAAAGTGCATTTCACTTATTTGTTTGGTAAAAATAAAATGTTTTTTTACTTGTTTTTGAAATTTTTGACTACAAATTTTTATTAGCATTAATTTTCTAAGAACAACATTATTAAATAAGTATGCCTATTATTTTTTTAGGTATATTATAATTTTAATCGTATAAATAAAATATCATAATTAATTATCACGATATAAAATATAACTAACAATGAACATATTTTTTAATTTAAAATAAACAAATAAAAATTATAGAAATCAATGAAGGTATTATGGGTAAAATAAAATATTCATTGTTGCTGTGAGTCACTGCAGCTTTCAAAAGAACCTAGAAACCTGCTTTCTGTTTTTGTTGTGGGGAGTTGAGAATTGTGGGGAAAAACAATTTTTTATTTTTTTACCAAACACCAAAACTGCTGTAGGTGATTGAGAATTGTCATTCACATCAGCTTTTTGGGTCCTCCACCGCAATCCCAAACGGGGCCTATATCCTTTATCCTTTTTCAAACCCCTGTGAGTCTCTTAAATGACACATTAAAACATTAATTCTCCGGCCGTACCAGCATCAGAATTGGCATAATTTTCCATACTTTGGCATCATTCTATAGTTCATAGTTGTAACAACTCATTAGTACCACATCTCTATTAAGATTCACTTGTATAAGTAATAAGTGTCCTATGAAATAAAAATGTGATACCAACTTTATGTTCTCTCCGTTTGCATCCTCTCTCGATCTCCATATGGGTCTTACTCTACACATCTTTTTAAGCTTAATAGTCACCTTCCCCCATCAACTATGACTCATTGACCCGTGTATCAAATTGCTCCCCCAATAAAAAAATGGGCTTTTTTACCCAAATAGCACCTGAACTACAGGGGGTGTGCTCAAATACCACCCAAACTTTTTTTCTTGTCAATTTACCACCTGAAATTATTAATATGTGCTAATTTGCCACCTAACATCCATTTTTCTGTTAAATCATCAAAAAATTTCCCAAACTTCCCATTTTGCCCTTGAATACAATAAAAAAATATTATTATTTTTAAAACTTTTTTTAAAATATAATTAGAAAAAAAATTAAAAACTAAAAAAATAGAAAATGGAAATACCCTTTTTTTTTTAAGGGGTTTAATCAGATTTTTTTTTTAATATTTAAAATGCTTTTTTTATATAAATGACGAAAATACCCTTGAAATAAACAGAAAATTTAACTAAAATGACGGTAGGTGGTAAATTGGCCAATATGTGAAAGTTCAGGTGGTAAATTGGCAAGAAAAAAAGTTTGGGTGGTATTTGAGCACACCCTTTATACTTCAGGTGGTATTTGAGTAAAAAAGCCTAAAAAAATGTATCCAATTTACCTATCAAACTTTTTTAAATAAGCCAATGTAATCTAATTTCTTAAGATTTCATCCAAATTTCCGTCTTTTAGACTGCGTGAGGGCAAAATGAACAATTCATGCCCAAAGCTTTACATGGGACTAACGTGGTTTGACATTATCAAAACTTGTCCAATTTCTTAAAATCTAGAGCATGAAAAAGAACAAAATTTGGTGGAATTAGAGTGAATTGGGATAGACCAACAAGACCTATATTAGGCTTTGGTTGCAAATTGCCCATTTTGCCCTCACTCCAAAGGCACTCAAAATTTCTTAGACGAAATTTGGATGATCCTATGAAATTGGTACATTGGCCTATTTTAAAAAAATTGATGGGTAAATTGGCTAGATTTTGTATTTAGAGGGGGAGGAGCAATTTAACACATGGATCATAGTTGATGGGACAAAATGGCTATTAAGCCCTTTTTTTTAAAACACATACGCATTAAATGGAAAGCCGTATATCGAATGAGATTTTAGATATTAACTTTATCTTGGTTGGATATAAATTTTGGGAA
The DNA here is from genome assembly GCF_963921425.1 of Dryas octopetala. Taxonomy (NCBI): domain Eukaryota; kingdom Viridiplantae; phylum Streptophyta; class Magnoliopsida; order Rosales; family Rosaceae; genus Dryas; species Dryas octopetala. Next base: position 9,684,051 of record NC_141370.1, on the reverse strand, counting down.
ATAATGTAACTCAATTGTGATAGCCATGGATATAATAATCTCTCTGATCGATCTAATATTTCATATGGTGGATATAAAATTCCAATAGGATTTCCCTATCCTCATCCAATGATAATTTAATCCAATCCTGCCTTTTATCATCCGGCACGGCAAACAGACGACATCTCTTCCTGTAATGACTATAAATTTACAGAGCGCCAACTACATTTGAAGTGTCATAAATATTCAAGCCATGTCATATATTTGAACAAAACCTGAATCACTTCATGTCTCGGATACACCATCAGATGGGTTGCCAAGGTTTGAACTACTTTCACCAACGATGTCTTTTACATGACCATTAAAATTGGAACCATAGATATGCCCCATTTTTGTACCTTTAGTCTTTAGTCTCCAAATATCTCTGATTCTCCCTAGTTATTGGTGTCAATAATGGGACCCTGCCAGCAATGGCCAAGCCATAACCTTTGAGCCCAACATACTTCGCCGGATTGTTTGTCATCAGCCTCATTGTACGAACACCTAGATCTCGTAGTATCTGCAAAAATTTAATCATGTATTCAGGTATCAAGACAATCCACCTCCTGTTGTGAAAAGGCAGGACCAAGGAGGAGGTGCTTCGGTAAATAGGGGACCGGTGGCAGGCGTGATTGTTTCAAGGAACAAGTCAAAGAAAATGAAGATGTAGTGTGCCTTACAGCATTAGTGCAAGTTCTCTTACAAACATAAAAAAACAAGACTGAAAGAAATATCAAATATAATTAGAAAAGAAATTAATTTAACTTATAAATTGATGCACAACCCCCAAATTTTCAAACATCAGTGAGCCAAAGGAACTCAAATGTGATTTATAAGTAATGAACTAATTATAGAGTTAAGTTTCTTAACTCAATACTATGACAGACCTTAAATCCATTCTCTATAAATCAATCCTTATCATTTTGTAGTTTAACATCTGATGGAATATAATAGACTAAATCGTGCTAATTCTCCAATCTGGTCAGCCAGGAAAGGGACAATTTTCTAATGATAGAGAGGCTCATGGGTACAACACTATTAGCTGTATGACAATACAAGATCAAAAACAGATAGTTGCATGAGAAAATTGACAACATGAATGAGATATGATTAAAAGTTAAGAAAGCAGTACCTGGGCACCGATGCCATACTCGCGAGAATCAACAGGTAATCCCAGCTCCTCATTGGCTTCAACAGCATCACACACATCAGCCTGCAGGTTATAAGCTTGGAGCTTGTGGCCCAAACCAATTCCTTTGCCTTCATGTCCACGAAGATACACCAAAACACCCCTACCAGCTGCTTCAATTTGCTTCATTGCAAGTGCCAGCTGGTTTCCACAGTCACATCTGGCTGAGCCAAATATGTCACCAGTGAGACACTCAGAATGTACCCTCACAAGTATGTCTTGCCCATCTGCAATTTCACCCTGTTCATATTAAAACCATGCAAATAGTTACGTGCAGGAATAAGCGTTGATCAAACACAAAATTTTGTATGTATTTGTAAGCCAACCCTCATTCTTCATTGATCTAACTATGGAAAGATTGATGTAGGACAAAGATTGTTGTGATATCATTTTATGAAGAACAGGGAGAGAAATTGATATAGTAGGAAGGAGAGAGAAAAAGATAGAATAGAGGCTGAAGAGAAGGAGAAAAGGAGAAAAGGAGAAAGAGAGGTAAGTAGGGGGTAACCTAGTTCTTGATTATCAATGCAATATACCAAGTCTAAAACCCTATTACAATAAGGCCTTTTAATAAATGTAGTCCTTATAATAATGAAGTACCTTAAGTGTCCTAATAAAATAAATGTCAGACAGTTTTAAGAGGATACTCTACTTCGGAGGTTTGCTTACTTTGACCATAGCAATATGCTCAATCCCATCAAGGAATGACCTATAACAGTAGGCTTCAAATGGCCCCCACATTGTGGGTATCCGTGCAGCTGCAGACCGCTCCACCAACTTATCCCTTTTCCTCCTATATCTAAAGATTATAATCGATGAATAATATCAGAATTAGAATTTCTTCCCTTTACCAGAAGAAAGGGCAAAAATGGAACAGTTGATAATTACTTGTCCAAGAAAAATATGCAAACAATCTACCATAACGATTATCAGTACTTCATAAGTTAGGTTATTCACTTTAATTTTTTTTTTTTTTTAAAATGTGGCAGGTTTCCTTGACAGCTGTGGAACATCCTTAACTGAGTTAAAGCAATAGAAGTTATAATTATTTTAAAGTATATTTTCAGAAGTCAGATAAATATTTCGCACTCACTGGCACATGCTAACGAGGAGATTGCAGATAAACAATTAGTGTTTCAGAAATATGCAATGATATTTGTCATCTAATGAAACAGTTTTGTGTAGATATCTTCAAGCTTTCCAAGAAGTAAGGATTTATTTGGTAACTATAGCTAGCACAGGTTAGACTCTTAATGAAAAGACACAATCAGCACAGTACCTTATCAAATCAGCAATGGAAATAATTTTCAAGTTTTCTGCCTGTGCAAATTGACGAAGCTTCGGTAATCTAGCCATAGAACCGTCATCATCCACAATTTCACATAAAACTGCTACCGGATCTAGCCCAGCCAGCATGGCAAGATCAACTGAAGCTTCCGTGTGCCCAGCTCTTTTTAGAACACCTCCCTCCCTGTACTTTAAGGGAAATATATGACCTGGGCGGTTGAAATCTTCAGGTTTTGAATCCCTTGATGCAAGAGCCAAGACTGTCACAGCTCTATCGCGAGCTGAAACACCAGTTTTTGTACCATGTTTTGCATCCTATGGAGTTCAATTCAATTGAGGTCACCCATGTAAGAGTTATTATAAGTCATAAAGCAGGTCAGTTCTATAAAGTAATAGATTAAACTTTCTAGAACAAATTACATTCAAATGTTTATCTTCGCTATCAATCCCCAAGACAAAAGATAAGGCTGGCAAATAGCAACTCTGTTCAGCTCCACTTTCCCTCAAATATATCGAATCAAAAAACTTGCATCAAATATGGCCTTACATCTACAATATCCTCTTCACACTTCCCCTAGCCTTTAGAGAGATCCAAGCAACTTGGACATAGTCACAAAGCATGACTCAACCAAAAATGTAAATGACATTGACCAAGAAGGCCTGTGATCATGATCAGGTCTCCCCACCTAGTAGCACATCTCAATGTGCACACATGCCTTCATTTTATTTGAGAAAGTTTAACTACATACCACTGAGACAGTGAATGCTGTGCGGAGTTTTTCTTCATTCTCCTTCTGTGTCACCATTAGTGGAAGTTGCAACCTCTCTAAGTCTTCTCCTTTCATGCTCACACAAACAATCCCAGTTCCATGCTTGACAATAAAGGCCATAGCTACTGGTGTTGCCAAGGATGCTGCCATTATAAGATCTCCCTCATTTTCTCTATCTTCATCATCTACAACAATTACCATCTGCAAAATTTTCTTGAATCAATCATCTGTTATCTTATCTCCCTCCAAAAAAAAAATCACACACACACACAAGAAGAAAGAGAAAATAGTTCCATTAAAACCTAAAATGATTATCTGAGAAAATGACCAACCTTGCCTTGACAAATATCTTCAATGGCCTCTGGAATGGAAGAAAATCCTTCTACAGGACAATCAAGATCACATTCATTATTCTCAGAAGAGAAACCACTGGTCATAATTTCAGATGCAAGTGTTCCAAAACCAAATGCTTCAGGTTGTATTTCAATCCCAGTTGGTTTCCCAGCCTGTTTGTTGACAAAAATGGCCTCTTCTGCAGCTTTATTTCCATTAGGGTAAGACAGGAGATCATCTTCTCCAGATATCAACATAGCTCTTACCCGAATATCACCCTTGATACTAAAGCACGATTTCCAAGTCAAACTTGGTGTGACAAAATCAGATATGCACCCATTTGCTGCAAACGAAGTCCCGCGATATAGACCATTGTGCCCTCTGAAGATTAGAATTAAATTAACCTTTAGCCGTGTGCACTACGTGAAAGGACTACAATTGTGGGAAGGAGCATATCAACTGGAGGAGGGTTTCTTATTTTTTATTTTCTCATTTATAATCAGAAGAGATTTTGAAATTGTGGAAATACCACTACCCTGTGGTGAAACCTTAAACCGCATTTAGCTGTTAATCTTAAAAAACAAATATAACTTCAATAATTAGGCCATAGACCCATAGTTGTTAATCCAAAATTGTTTACCCCAAAACTTTAGAGTTACAAAACCCTAGGTTTCAAACCATTTCTTGACTACACTATAAATTTACACATATCCATTAACTATCTGTATCACTGTGATGCTCAATTTATCTCTCTCCCTTCTTGAACACCGAACGCGCAAATTTATATATAATGCCACCACATTGCCACATTTATAGTGTCTCAGAAAGATCAAAAAAGAAAAACCTCAACAGTCTTTATAAATTTTAGGACTTGAATTTCTAATGTGATCCTTATTTTCCTACGTTTTCTCGGCAACCAAACAGAGAAGAGCGAGTAAAGAACAATGAAATCAAATTACGACTGAGAATTCTAAAACGCGAAAAGAAAGGTCACGAAAGAGACACAGAGAGAGAGAGAGAGAGGTGAGAGTGATAAAGGAGAATTACTGAGAATAGGAGAGAGCCATTGGAGAGCAACAGAGATTGGTCGAAGCCATTCCTCAAAGCCTGGAGGTGAAGCTGCTTTTGAGCTCAGCTGTGTTTGTCTGTGCGCGAGTGCGCGCGTGTGCTTCTTTCACCAAACGGAACGGAGAAAGCCCGCGAAAGAAAAAAACAGGAGGAGGGGACAGAAGACAACACTAAATCCACCGCCAACCATATGGCGGAGAACCAATCATTTAACGCTTCGTATTATGATTCCAGGTCACCGTACTTTATCATTTATAATTTCATCCCCACGTTGTCTTTTCACTTACATTTTTGAGTTTTAAAAGGGAAAAATTTTCAAACAGGACACCTACTTTGGGGTCAATCTTAGTTTAGGACACCACTTTGGATTTGTCTTAGTGTAGGACACATATTTACAATTTATATTTTTGTGGGACAAACCGTCACCTCCGTCAAGAATTCCGTTAAAAATAGACATGTGCCACGTACATGACCTATTTTCAAGGGACAAAATGGACAATTCACCATAATATATTAAAATAATTAAAAATAAAACTAAAACAAAAAAGAAAGAAGAACAAGATGGCAGCGCACCCCTTCTCCACCCAGCCCCAACTCACCTCCGGTGGCCATACTTGCCGGCAGTGACCCCACCATCCCCCCTCTCTATCTCACTCTCTCTCTCTCCCTCCATTTCTCTATTCCTCTCTTTGTCTCTTTTTCTCTGCAGATCGCACCCTCCTTTTTCTCTCTCTATTTCTCTGCACATCGCCCCAACCACCTCTAGCGGTGGCCTTACCCACCGGCGACGACCCACCCTCCCCCCTCTCTCTCTTTCTCTCTTCATCTCTCCCTGTATTTCTCTCTTCCTCTCTTCCTCTCTCTGTCTCTTTTTCTCTCTCTATTTCTCTGTCTCTCTCAAGGTTTTCTAAGAGATTGATGAAATTTCAATGTATATAAATTTATTTATGAAATTTCCAAGAATTATAATTAGATCTGAACCTCAATTTGCTTTCCACGCATCCCAAATGGAGCAATCTTTATCTCTTTGAAATCTACAGAAACTATCAAGATTGATTCCTCTTAATCATACTCAGCACCCCTTGTCTGATACGGAAATGCCATATTCTAGCCAAAAGAAAAACATTGAAGTCTTCAGGCATTGACATTTGACGCTCTCTAGGTAAGTAAAAAATATTCACAAATTAAAAAAAAATTTTGAGACTTTGAGTCTACATCTTTGAGCAAACATGGATAGGAATGATAGAGAGAGGATTAGATAAAGAGAATAGCAAGTGGACTTTGCTCTTTTCTTTCTTTAGACTTGCAGTAAGGGTGAAGGTGTGAAGGATGCGCAGTTGCGCATCGAGTAGCAGAGGGATAGAGAGAGAGAGACAGAGGGATAAAGAGAGAGAATTAAAGAGAGAGGAAGAGAGAAATAGAGGGAGAGATGGGGAGAGAGAGAGAGAGAGAGAGAGAGAGAGAGAGAGAGAAGAGAGGGTGGGTCGTCGCCGGCAGTAAAGCCACCGCTGGAGGTGGTTGGGGCTGAGTGAAAACGGGGGGGGGGGGGGGGGGTGAGATCTGCATCTCCCTCTTCAATCCTTTTTTTTTTTTTCTGTGTTTTTTGTGTTTATAGTTTTAAACTTTTTTAATATATTTTTAGTTTTAATCTTGTTTATTTTTAATTATTTTAATATATTATGGTGAATTGTCCATTTTGTCCCTTGAAAATAGGTCATGTGTGTGGCACATGTCTATTTTTAACGGAATTCTTGACGGAGGTGACGGTTTGTCCCACAAAAATACAAATTGTAAATATGTGTCCTACACTAAGACAAACCCAAAGTGGTATATTAAATTAAGATTGACCCCAAAGTAGGTGTCCTGTTTGAAAATTTTTCTCGTTTTAAAAATTACACATATATTCATTAAAATTTTCAAACTGTTGCATATAATTTTGTGCAAGAAAAAATAATAAATAAATAAATAAGAAAATATTTGTATTGAGATTGAACATTACACTTTAAGTAATCTTATTAGGCAATTCGATGATAGTATGCATTTTTACATACTTTCTCATCATTTTTCGTCTCTCTATAAGGGGTTATGTGCAACAATTTTAAAACCTCAGGGTGTGTATGTGTAATTTTTAAAATTCTAAGGGGTGTATGTGAAAAGACGATAAACCTCAAATGGTATAAGTGTAAATAACTCTTTATATAAACCTGAGAATAACTTATCTACAACAGAAATAGTGACATGGCATCTCAACATGAGAGAAACAAAGATACCACAACTCAATGTTTCAACCCTTCTTTCTCTCATGTTAGGGATACCACTTCAATACCTCAGTTGTAGGTAAGTTCTTCTCTATAAACCTACATTAAAATACTGCCTACTTTCTAATTTATTTTCTTCTAATTTGCACTATAATTTTATGATAAAAATCGTTCAACCTTTTCATACGTTCAAAAATCTTCTATGTATTTTTCAAAAAAATTTAAAGATAAAATCCCCTTAAAATAGCGACATTAAATTGTGCAGTTACAATGATTTTTTTTATTAGAAGTTATTTGAGTGTTTGTGTGTGAGAGAGAAAGAGTACGTTTTAGAGGATTCATGGTTTAGTGTTATTTCTCTCTACAATATTGGAGAGGTCATTAGTTCCAATCGTCATCCCCCAAATCTAATAAATAAATAAATAAAAAGTGTGTGAGTATGTTTTAAGAGATTTATGAGATTTTGATATACAATGTATAGTTTTACTTAGGATTACATAGGTGCAAGGATTTAAATTTTGAAAATTTCGACGAAATTTTCGATTTTTTGAAGTATGAAAATTTTAACACTAAACCAACAAAATTTCGTCTGAATTTCGCCGAAATTTCGATAATTTCGACGAAGTTTTCGGTTGGGTGGGATTTCTAGGTTTTGAGGAGGCTGGGTTTTGGGGAGGCTGTGATTTGGGGGGAGCTGAAGATGTGGAGGAAGAGAGAAGAGGCTGGGTTTTGGTGGGTTTCAGCGGCAGGGGGTGAGAGCAGGGAGAAAGAGATGAGGGTGGGATGTTGGTCAGCGCAGGTAAGGGGATGGCGATACTGAGAGAGAGATAGAAAGAGAGAGAGAGAGAGAGGCTGGACTGGTGGGCTGGTGGTCGGCACAGAGGGGGATGGAGTTATTGAAGGAGGAAATGAGAGAAAGGAAGAAGAAAAAACAAAGAAAGAAAAAGGAGAAGGAAAAAAAAAAGGGAGGAGAGAGAAGAGAGAATGAGATCAGGTGGGTAGTGGGTTGCGTGAATAATAATGTGGAGAGAGAAATTAACATAAAAAATTTGATTTTGGGTTTTTAAAATTTATGTTTATAAATTTATAAAAATGTTCATCATTTCAAATACTTATATCTCTCAAACCGTAGATTCGATTGATGCACAGTTTGCGTTCACATGTTTGTGTGTTCGAAACCTTTCCAACAAGCCACAAATCGAAGTCAAAAGACCAATAGTTCAAAAAGTCAAAAAACGAGTCAAACTAATTTAAAACAAAATTATAAAATTAATCTAAAATATTTTATTTCTCAAATAAATTTTTAAAATATTTCAAAATAAAACTTGAAAAAATACGGGGTCTCACAATCTACCCTCCTTCAAAGGGTCTTACAATCTATCCCCCTTCAAAGAATTTCGTCCTTGAAATTTCCAATGAAAGTAATAATGGAACAACTTCAAACAAGCACAAACAACAACAATTCAAAGCTCTGAAAAGTTCTTTTCATTTATGAAAAACTGAAAAATAAATTACACAAGCTCTGAGGTGTTTGTTCAATCAAATTTATGTAATTATTAATTAGTGAACTATTTTTTTAACAGTATTTGCCTACAGCGCGCATTATATTCATCTTATATAACATGAAACCTACTATATAATTTGGTTTCTTCAATGTTTTTTTATCAATGTAGTAGATAATATGTTAAATAAACATATGGTAAAGTTTCATTCAAAATTTCCGTATTTTGATAGCAATTTCCGTCTAATTTCTGTCGAAATTTAAAAATCTTCGAAATTTCCTCGAAACTCGAAATTTTATTCCTTCCATAGGCGCAATGCAGAAACACAAAATTTTGTTTGAGCGTTCCAACATTTGAAAAAAGTGTTCAAATAGCTTTGAAGACTCAACAAATCTTATATGCTGATTGTTTGTTTTTCCTGGCCTTAATTGGCCCCATGGCTCATAAAATTTTATGTCAGAAATGTAGTCTAGCTCTAGCAACTTGTCACAACTCTATATATGCACACACACACACACATATATATATAAGGTAACTGACTGTTTGTCTCAATGTAGCATGAGTAACCACATAGTATATGGTGATGCAGTATGCATATATCTAGTTAGGCATCAAAAACTGAAATTTTTGATTGGTGTGTTGTGGACTTGGCATTTTACATTCAGAGGTGAAGGAATTGTTTGGTAGCTATTGTCTGCCCAAGAGAAAGAAGGTTACAGTTAAGAAGAGATGAATTAGTTGCAAGTTATGTGCCAAAGTGGATGGTAGAGTATGAAAACAGAACTGGTAGATTATAAACAGAGCCACCTAAGTTATTTATGCCTTTGCCCAAATCAAGCAGCTAAAGTGCTCTTGAAGTTGTCTTCATTATCTATTCATACAAAAATGATGACTCCAAGAAATGTACCAAGCACGTATGGCAGAAGCAGAAGCTTAATTAAGCTTGTGTTTGTCAAGGAGTTGTTTGGATTTGGGTAAATAATTTACCCAATAATAGTTCAGATTTTTTGTACATTTCAAAAGATGATTTGACATGAAAAAACTACGGAAGAATGTCAGTTGCTGCACTTTGAAAATATTGGGGACTCTAGATAAGTATATATGAATGTGATTGAAAGAGATTTTGCAAGCACTGTAACATTAGAGAGAGAGAGAGAGAGAGAGAGAGAGAGAGAGAGAGAGAGAGAGATTTGATGGTAAAGCACAAAATGCAACACCATTAAAATAACTATGGAAGAAAATAGTTTTGTCATTCAAGATAGGCATGACACAATAAAGGCTCATAAAATTGAAAGAATTGCAGCAATTACTTGTCACAATTTGATGGTATATTATGCAGCTGATTGTATGATTTTATAGGCCTTGGCCCCATGGCTCATAAAATTTTGTGTAATAACAAATGCTGTCTAGCTGTAACAATATAGCATGATCAACTACACAAGCTATAGAGTGATATAGTATGCACATATCTAGATCTAGTTCATTGCTGATGGATCAATAGCACAAGAAGCCTTCCAATTTGTTCTTGTAGTTTGGCATCAAAAGCTGAATCTTTTGTTGGTGTCTTAAAAATTAGTATTTTATAATCAGAGGGTGATGAAGGAATTGTTTTGTAGTTATTCTATTTTCTTCTAAGTAAATGTTTGGTCAGAGAGAACAGCTCATGTTGCCAGTGCAAAGATGTAAATTATCACTACAAAGAAATGTAAGTAGACAAAGGGTAAAAATCGTTGAGTATCATAAACAAACAACGGTACATTTACACTGCTCTTATCATATCTATTAGAATAACAATTTTTTGGCCAGGATCTATTAGAAAACAATGATATATTATTAATTTATCGTTGCATGACACATCCGCAGACGTCTTTTAAATGAAAATCCTTAATTGAACATTAGATTATGGTATTTTATAGTTTTAGTTATAAACTGCCTATATAGACAACGCTTTTGGTAGAAACCAAGATCATGGCTATACTGGACATTGCCTTAGAAGTACCGTTGTCCATTACATTTTAACACAGCATATTTTATGTAAATAACTAAATATTGTAGTAAATAACATTTCTTGAAATTAAATGTTTTTGGAAATGTGTCATTTGATTAATAAATAGACATCGCAGTTAGACAGCAATAATAGTAAGAATTGTAGAAGAATTTCCTGATTTAACTATCCCCATAATTGGCCAAAATGAATGGTACTCATCTTGTATTTGTTCAGTAGCACAAACTCAGCATTTCCATCATGTACAAAACAACACTGTTCAAAAGGGTACTACATCCCATAAAATTGCTACAATTGTCCACATCCGAAGAAGTACTAAATTGCCATTGATAATATGAGGGATTTACATATCACAAATAGTTCAAAAAGTATTTCTATATACATCCCACAAAATTTAGGGGCAAATCCCTAACCCTCCACAAAAAGTGAAATATTTGTTCATTTCCAAATTAGTAGAATTGTCACTGAAATAGAATACATACAAAGTGCATTCTCCCGGCAGATATATCATTTCCAGTTGGTTGGTAGGCTACATATAATCAATGACAAAATCGGTCCACTCACACCGCACCTCATCAAGTTGTGTCTGTGTGTACGCATTTAACTCCTTTCCTTTCCACTAAAACAAGTTAAGAAAACATTCATCAATATGCAAATCTCAAATTTGTTACATATATATATATATATGTATATATATAAAATTTTATTCAAGTGCAGACGTTCGCACCGTGCGTGGATGTGTATGTATCAAATAAAACAACCTAAAGCATTAAAATCCAACACAACGAAACCATGTAGTGGCTGTATATAAATGCTTCTGAATAAATGGTCACAGCAGCCTCATAACAGAACAATTACAGCAAAAAATTAATAGGACAATTAATCCCCATCAGGTGATCTTTACCAAGCAGTCTAAAACCATATGAAAACTATACTTTTTAAACAAAATAATCATGTGAAAACAAAAGGACGCACAAACAGAACATATGGAAAAGGACAAGAAAGTTTAGTTCAACCCCTGCACGAGATGCAAAGGGATGAGACAAAGGAGTAAGGACTACCCTTTCACAATATGACGATTATACATGCCAATGCAAGGCAACCAACAGAGCATAATGACTTGCAATTCACTGCAGAAGATGTACACCGATCAATGCAAAAAGAAATGCTAAGAATACAGAAAAAGAACTGAAACGTTGCAAAGGAAAGAAGCACCCCAACCATGTAAAACCAGTACAATTCAACCTAACAGAAAACATTTAAACAGCTATCTGTACCTTCATTGCAAAGGAAAGGTTTTTGTCTTCTATGATTTCTTTCATGTATCTCATCACATAATACCCACACTCCATATTTGATGGTTGTTTAGGACCCTACAAAGAATTCGATAAGTATAACAGTTGTTATTTATCCCTTCAATACATCTTATTTGTTATTAAGTAAATGGATAATAATAACATACTGTTAGTACTTTCCATACAGGTGGCTTTCGGAGTCCCCTACCCATTTGAGCGTTGAACTGTCTAATCGCACTTCAGCACAGAAAAGATACTTACGTTACAATCCAACAGAATTCGTATAATAATTATATTTAGATAATAAGTGAATCAGAGCAACTTAATTACTTGTTTACGACATATTTCCATTCTTCCTCGCGCATGCTCCGCCGAAGAGAGTCCATGAAATAGCGTCGAAGAGGGTCCATGAAGTAGCATACGTCTTTGTCTTCATTGATGATGGTCAACATCCAATGATAGCTACATTGGACAAGAATTATTTAGCGATATATTGACCCAAATGGTCAAATGTTTGATCAGTTGGCATCAAGTATAAAATGATAGACTTACCCAAAGTTATAAGGTACCAGAAGGATTTGATCAGCAGACGTTTGTTGTATCCGGGCAGCTAGCACTTGCGAATTGCGATCGGAATTGCCTACCCCAATTGATATGCTTGACGGGTCAGTCAAACCAACCAAATTGACCATGTTTGCTTGCTTTAGCATATCATATAGGTGCCTTTGAAAGAAAAATCGTAACTTATTTAGTGGGTCTAATATCGATCGGAATTGCCTACCCCAATTGATATGCTTGTCGGGTCAGTCAAACCAACCAAATTGACCATGTTTGCTTGCTTTAGCATATCATATAGGTGCCTTTGAAAGAAAAATCGTAACTTATTTAGTGGGTCTAATATCGGATTCCATGTTTCGTTTACAGTCATATATACAGACATATACATTCAAGTACATGTCCAAAATCGACCAGATGCCAAAGAGTAAAAAGATGAAACCAATGCCAATATATATGTATATATATATATATATATACACATATAATAGTTAAACTTATTAGTTAAAAAAACCTGATGGCATATCATGCAGTGCACTGATCCCTTCCAACTCATCTAAAGAAAGATAAAACAACCACATCCATTCTACAGTAGATAAGAATAAATAACCAACTAATGATGAAAATGATATTAACAGAAATTTGCAAATTATAATTTGATAATTTGGATTAATTGATAAACTATCATAAGCATTATGTATTTACCTCATGTACACAGTTATGCACATGGCCGAGATTTCCTTCATTTCCATAAAATGCATGACATCTTCTTGTGAAATGTGTACAGTCTTGGCAACACCAAATACTGCTTCCTCCATATGGACACTGATAGTTTCACCATCCATCATGGCACGCTCTGCATAACGGTATAGGGGCTTGAGGGACTTAGGCAGGTTCACATCTTGTTTGGGTGAATCTCGGGGTTTAACTGCAGTCTTTCCACGTTCCTACGGTTTTGGCAAGCAAAAATGAATATTTATGCGATATTAGAAAACAAGATCATAACCCAACTAAAATAATAAACGATGAGTGTTGAAGGTAAGCACATAATAAATGAAATACCATTGGACAGTGGCATATTATAACTACTATATCTTGAGTTCCTTACCTCATCATCCGTCAACCTAACAAGACCTTTCTGCCAAGCCACATGAGAGCCTATGGCTTGGCCAACAGTCACTAATTCCCCTGCAACTGGGATGGGAAGCACTGCTGCTTCATCAAGGGCAACATCAATAGCAACACGCATGTTGCCCTCTCCCAAAGGAACACCATGGACTGTATGGTTGGCCACATCCACTTCAATTATTGTACCACGGGTAACCATGTTATCCATGGAGCCCAACACCAATGTGCATGGTTTTCCCTTAGAAAAACAGAACACAGAAACCGCATTGTAAATATATCCTTTGCCACCAAGTCAAGGGATAAGAACCCTTCCAACAGCCCCAGTACATACATTCTATATGATACTTATTATCAAATCAAACTACTAAAATGATGTTTTAAATTCTTACCTTCATGGCGTCTCTTTTACCCACAACGGCCAATTCCTCCAAATCAATTTCGTTATTCTCTGCAACAATTCTTTTCTTCCCAGAACAGTTGGCCTTCTCAGAAGGATTGGAAACTGGAGTTGGAAGTGGGATAGGTGTGGTTGGGCAATTACCATTGATCCTGGTCTCTAACTCAGTAATCTTGGCTTGAAACCATGTCCGCTCCTGCTCTATCATCTTCCTAACCACATCCAGCACAGCTTCTCCCTCCAACAATTGAGGCTGTGAAACATTTGGCTCGTCAAAGCCTCCCACACCTTCGGTGGCGGAATCAGGACTATGTTCTTGTAGGGGCCAAACAAAATATATATATATGAAGATTTAAGTTATTTTTTATATAAATTATACTATAATCACATTTCAATACAAATGAAATATTTCATAATTTAATTTATGTATTAGAAACTATCATAAGTATCAAGTATATATATTAGTAAAGAAAAAATTGATATCTTTAACCCATCTCTAATCAACTATTACCAAATGCCTATCATCATTTAAAAATGTGAAATATATTCCATACAGGAAAGGAAGTTAACTTTCATAATGATGTAATATAAAGAAGTTTTTATGACTTGTTGAATCTCTTCCACCGTTTGACTCCAGTAATGATATATTATAAGTAACCTTTTCTTTGACAGCATATTCATATAAGGAAGTTTTGGTTTTTTCTCTTTGGTGAACAACAGTATTCTTTTAACATGTACATATAATACAAGAATGTTTCAAAACTTTGTGGAGGCCATGGCCCCCTCTGGTCCACATAGTACAGCCAGTACACATCGTTAACCCTACCAGAAAGATTGGGAGTACCCCCCATCTCCATTGTCAAAACATCATTACTCGTAGAGGTGGAAATAACCCGTTCTTTTTTCTGTTCCATCAAAAGGTCCTGCGACAAACAAATGCAAAATGAACCATTCTTAGTTATAGTAATATCATAGCCAATACATTATTCAAGATGTAGCATACTTACAATCTTTGCAGCCTGCTCCCCTACGGTCTCATGGGAAATATTCCCTTTTTTACCCTCACGTCCTTTCTTCCAAAGGAGAGACCGATCAAGTTTATCTTCAGGCATTTTCTTTTTCTAATGAAATCAAACGTATGGTTAGACCTTGGTCAATGGAAATATTAATTTGGGAAATGCTGGAATTGTATGAACTTACTAATTCTGCCTCCAAACCTGCATATCCTTTTCGTGACATTCTATGAGCATACTGCAACTTTGCCCTTCTCTCTTTCTGTTCCTTGTGGAGTTTCTACAATAGGCATATAAGGTTACAGATTAGGAGATGCAATGGGATGATATACGTACCATGAAAAATTAAATTATAATAACTACAAATTCTGAGAATAAAATTTCACCTACCAGATTATATAACATAAATGGGAATATATCATCAAATGAGCAATTAACAGGTACTACATACAATGCAAACTAAAACTAATCACCACTTTTCAAAAAATACATTCATGTTTGCCAACATTTACGAATTTGAGCAAAATTCTTATTTTTTTCTTTCTTAAATTTCCAAATAAGCCATGTCATTCTTTCTGGCTAGAAAAGGACAAGTTATAAGTGCAGGTATTCAAGAAGTCAATTAGAAGTTAAATTGGTACTAAAGACAACTTCTAGAATGATGACATTTACATATATGGGACTGCCTAATTATGTAATTTTAAGAGCAATTCAACACTTACATTCTGATCCTTTAATGTAGATGATGATGACGATGCATATAAAGAAAATAACACTAGAAAACAGCAATATGAAAGAGGAGCTAACTATCTCAACAACTAAGATAAATTACCAAATACATACATGAGGCAATTCAAGTTACTATCATGCACTGCAAGAAGAGCTAGCTATCTAGCAGTACTAGTGTCATAGTGTGGACCTATTCCTTCACAAGCCATTCTAAATTTTTAATATGCACAAGAACTGAAAAAAGAATGAAGACAAGTAGAAAACTAAAATGAATAAGGGACTAGTGTGGACCTCTTTCTTTCAAGAAGTTACTATCATGCACTGGAAAACAAATAAGGAACTAGCTAGGAACAAAATAAAATCCCTCATCATACCTGAAACTCTTTGGATAAGCGGCCATTTACGAATTGTTGCCAATGCTGTTGATCAATGAAATCATATTCTTCTGGAGGGTTTTTTAAGGCTTCAGGCTGATCTTTGAATGGCATTACATATTTTCTTGTTAAGTCAGACTTGAATTGCCTCCATTTATTGGCCGCAGATGACAACACCATTTTTCTACTTCCAGGGGCTAAGACAAATGCCATCTACAAAGTCATGAAGTGAGCATATTAGATATTGAAGAAGAGAGTTCAATACAATAGAAAAACATAAGCTTAAGTCAAATACATACCTTTACGGAATCCCAGATATTATTTTTCAGATCCTTCTCCACCTTAGGCCAGCTTTCAACAATGATGGGGACAGTGGTACGTGCCAACACCCCAATGTAAGAAGCTAACTCTGCTGCTACCTTCCCAAATGGAGCGCCCTTTGGATTATACTCCACTACTAATTTCCTACCTGTAATTTTATGATACTCAATGCGATCCATACTTGTCCTCCCACGTTTCCTCTTTAACCCACTTGAGGTAGTAGCAGTGTCCTTACTCCCCTTTGAAATAGATGCCTCTTTGGGTTTTGGTGAACACATACTTGAATTTTCCAAGCTCCAAAAATCAACACTGGTTGATGTGTACATCCATGTGTAGTTATTAAGAAAAAGAACATTTTGATCAGTTAATTACAACACTTTAACACAAAACTGTAAATACATGGGAAAGTACTTAAAATAGACTGAAATTAAATAAATTTCGGTACATAACAACAGCTTGAATTAACTAAATTCAAAGTGCCACTAAAGTATGCTCAAATACACTTTTTTTTTTTTTTGGACTGAGGCTCAAATAAACTGGTACATACACAACAGCTTAAATAAATCCATACATAGTGATACTCTAATTTTAAAAAATAAAATAATAGAATAGAAGCATCACACACATGCTATGCATGTGCAGTGTGATGGAAGTTAGAATAGGGAGAGAAAAAGTATGGTGTGGCCCGTGTGGGTGGAAAGCGCGATTTAATTACTATATTTACCTTTTAAATCTATTACTAAACTTGATTAATGTAGAAGTATTTTTAAATCTATTACTAAACTTGATTAATGTAAAAGGGGCTGGCATTTTCTACATTATGATTGACAAAGAGGGTTCTCTTAATTACAGTACGAATAAAACAACCAACTGACCAAAAATAATATAATGAAACCATATAATTAAACCCCTAGGACCCATGGGAAAAAAAAAAAAACCCTAGGACATCTTTTTGGTACAATCAATCTAAATTCCCATGCAATAATCTTGCATGTACGTTGACTCGACCTCACCCAACATATCATCAAATGCATCAACAGATGGCATTTCTGTGGTAGAAGGAATATGGTCTATAGTGTCCCCTAGCACATCATGAGTAGTCATCATAGTCTCTATTCTGAGTTAAAAGTAACTCTCACCATCTGGAATCTAGTGGGTCTTCAACATAAAAGACCTGCTTCACTTGACTAGCTAAAACAAATCCATCAGATTTATGACCTATCATACTAAGGTCCACCATGGTTATATTGAAAACTATTTTCTATAACATAGAAAGGTTGATAAACTAAAATTTACATAAAGTTTGATAAACTAAACCGTATCTTGGGGGAGAGAGAGAGAGAGAGAGAGAGAGAGAGAGAGTACTTTAATTTCAGAACCGTTCGAAGTGTTTAAATGATACATTTGGAATTTTACTTTTTTGTTCGGGAATATAAGACTGTTTTGAGTGAAATTTCGATCCAAGTATAGTCTAAACATGATATGGAAAGATGTCAACTATGATAAGATGTTCTCTTTATTTAGATATTCCAATAATTGAATACTCAGTTGATGGAATCTATTAAATTCATCAGCAAGTCACAAAACTCACTGCAGATGGTGGAGTCATAAAGTGACTCAACAAAAATGAAAATAATCTGAATCAATCATCCATTTTTTGACAAAATGAAAATGTTAAAATTCATAGCTTTGAGATAAGGCAACTACATAAACCACCTATTGAAAATGGCAAGCCCAACAAACTTTCAATTACTTTCTAATACCCCTACTGAAATAAGGCAACTATATTATATAGACCTTCTCCAGAACCAAAGAGACAAGAAGACCAAACAAAAACAAGTATCTTAACCCAAATCAAACAGTACTAGTCAGACCTAAAATTCATACACATCTAGAAAAAAAAAAACCCCAAGAGCCCAAGGCAAGATGATACCCAAATCGGTACTTGGACAGTGAGAGAGAAAGAAACCCAAATCAGTAAAATGTGTGGAGAAGGATATACCTGATCACTACTTGGACGATGGGTGAGATTGCTCAATATGGAAATGTTTAAGTGAGGGAGTAGTGGTTAGCGGCGGTTGGTCTCAACGGTGGTGGAGTACGTGAACACGACTGCACCAGAGAAAGCGAGAGAGAGAGAACATACGACGGTATTTGAGAAAACGCTCTGAATACTCATACGACAACGTTTCTAAAATTTGTTGTCTATTATCAGATGGGTGAGCCTATTCACAGTTTCACACCCACCTCTTTTTCTGGTTCAAAGGGGAATAAATTAAAACGGCCCAAAAGGCCAGGATAGAAACAAAGAGGGCTGAAAAGCCTCACAAACAACAGCAAAACGCAAGCCCAACAAGGCAGAGCCCAAACACCAAACACTTGCACTAGATATACCACCTAAATTTCTCATTCGACCTCCTTTTGAATTTGTTCCTCCCTTTACCTCAATAAGTAGAGAGTTGAGAGATAGTGGAGAGAGAGATTCTGGCCCTAACAATTTAAATAGTTTTTTTTTTGCCAAACCAATTTAAATAGTTTATTTAAGGGTAAAGTCAAAATTTTTTAAAAATGAGTCTGCTGAGGAATTTGTGATTTACAATTAGTTAGGCACAACCAAGGAATTAAATTTTAGATTTCGAGGAAATTTTCATCGAAATTTCGAAGATTTTTAAATTTTGACAAAAATTAGACGAAAATTACTATCAAAATACCGAAATTTTTAATGAAACTTTATCATATGTTTATTTAACATATTATCTACTAAATTGATAAAAAAACATTGAAGAAACCAAATTATATAGTAGGTTTCATATGATATAAGTTGAATATAATGCGCGCTGAAGGCAAATACTGTTAAATAAAATTAGTATAATGAATAAATGAAATTAGTATATTCTTTATGCTCTATAATTTATAAACTAAATCCTAATACTAAACTCTATATACTCTATAATTTATAGACTAACTCTATATACTCTATATTATTTAGGATATTAGTATTTAAGCCCTTTAGAGTATTCTTAATTATTTTTATATAGAAATGTATTAGGATTTATAAACAACTAAACGAAATCCGAAACTTTTTTTTTTCTTTCCAATTGCCCAAAGGCTCCAAACCCCAATCAACCCTAAACTTTTTTTTTTCTTTCATTTTTATTTGTTTTCCAAATTATTTGTTTTTATTTTATACTTCAAATTAAAGAAGGACAATTAATATCTTTTACCCAAAAAAAAACAGTATCACTCATATTGCTATGTATTAAGTCAGGAGGAAGTTTATTGGGAACTATTGTTGAAAAAAAAAAAAAAAAAAAAGACTAAATATAAACAGAGGATTCAATCCCTCTGAAAAAAAGAAAGAAAGAAAACTCCAACACTCCAACAAAAAACATGCCCAGCCCATATGCGTAATAAGTCACACTAATCAATTTAAAGAAGGACACAGTGGTTTTGATTTCCAAGAAATTTCAGATTTTGTATTTTATTGTTAAGTCCTTTTTGCCCTTCAATTTTATTGGAAAACTAAACCATTTATCTTCTTCTCTCTCCTCCTCACCGCCCCCTTCTTCTTCTTCTTCTTCTTCTTCTTCTTCAGTCAGAGAATGGACCTCATCCCCGAAACCCCATTATTATTCCTCACCCCAAACATTAACCATTGTTATTATTATTCCTTATCCCAAATATTAACCTTGGAAGGTGAAGTAGAGAGAGAAGGGGATTTGTCTTCCAATTAAGCCAGCTTTTTGCCCCCAGCTTTTAAAGAATTAATCATATTTAGTTAGATCTTGTGTTCTTCACTGAAACACATAATTAAGGCGGTTTGACCTTCAATTTGTTTCCTCATATTGCTAAAAACTAAGCTATGGCAATGATCAAAGTCCTTTGATTAAGTTATATATAATTTGATAGATAGGGTGCAAAATCCATTTCAATAATAATTTAGGGTAGGAACAAATCAAAATCCTTTTTGTATGTTTCTTGGGAGTTATGATTACCCAATCCAGCAGCTAACGTGCCTTAGAAGTTGTGCTCATTATATATTCATACAAAAATGATGAATCCAAGAAACGTACGTACCAAATGTGTAGTAGTAGTACGTGCAGAAGCAGAAGCAGAAGCTTGTGCTTGTCAACGACACCAATAAATATGTCCCGTACCATACTCAATCACCATATGTATATATGCAAGCTATAATTAACTAAGTCTTCTCCATAGCTATATATCTTGTACTTCAGCTCTTCTTCACTATCAATCTTGAAGGATTTCGACATGAAAATTTATCTCAATCACCACCACGGGCACGCATGAGGGTGGTAGCTAGTCCACTTTTGAGCATGTATATATTAGTCTCATATTAGATGAGATAAGTGTCTTATAAGATCTTAAATATTTATTAAGTCGGCTTCACGTACTTAATATCATTAAAAACTTTTAGAATGAATATTGACAATATAGACAACTGTGTTTGGTAGACAATATTGACAATATAGACAATTGTGTTTCCAAAAAGTAAAGGCCCATGCATATATGGACCATCGATCAGTATGCATATGACACATAGGAAACAAGTTCAAAATGGTAAAGTACTAATTCACTGAATCAATGGTTTAGATATATTCATGACGGGAGTTATAATTCCTAAATGAACATATTGTATAATCAACAAAAATGTATAAAATTATGTATATGTGCATCCATCGTTACGAGCTATTATTGTTAGAGACAACTATTGAACTCTAACGCTTAGCTGTTCTGGAATAAATAATTAATAATGTATATTAGATTAAAACCTACTCTATTTCATGTGTAGTTATATCCTGCACATAAAAAGATAGACATATAAAGACAAATAGGTGCAACTTTACTATGCAGGAAATAAGTGGATGAGATCGAAAGTTTTATACTCATAATCTCATGACCATTAAAAAAAAAATATAATTAACCCAAAAAACTTATTAAGCTATCAAGAAATGTATATCAAGCTATCATATTTATAAATTTTCTTCTAAATAAAATGAACGATACAAGAAGTGTTATTAATTCTTATGATGTGGCTTCACATAATAGAAAAAAAGCTTTTCTCCTATCTACCTCCTTGAATACGTAGGGCCTCTTGAATTTTAACTTTTGTGCAAGGGTTTTCACACATGCCCACACACCTCATGATCTGGTTTCACTTTCTGTGTGGGGTTGTATATGTAGAAAAACTTGGAAACCCAACTCACTCGTGTTGCTGTCTTTAAAGTATGATAATGCACGCAAGGGTCCACCTGCTTTCACCTCCCGATCGCAGCAACCAATTATCAAGCAGGTGGTGGGCTCTCGTCTATGAATCCATGATGAGCGTACTACAGCTATAATCCCACTTGTGCCTCCTGCGCTTATCACTGTTTTCGGACTGCTTATAAGGATTGTATTTATGATATTTATCCCACAATTTTATTTCTTTTATTTTCTCATCCTTGAAAGTATATATAACTCCTCTAGAATTGTTGACGTATCAGTATATGTCTAGTCATGTAATTTAAATTGACCATGCATGTAAGACTTTTGCTGTGGCAGGTTGTCAGTAGCAATTCAATACCACAAGCTTTAGGCACATTTTATGGGTCAGTCTGCGCGCTCTTAGAGTGCTTAAGTTTTGTATGGGACATGCCTTATACAACCCATTCTCACAGAATTGGACTCATCCCCACTCCAACTTCAACTTCTATGAGAAAGTCCGCTGTATAAGACTTGTTTCATGCATGGAAGAACGTCTTGGATTGTAGCAGGGATTTAATACTTGAGTCAACTATTAAGTTCAATGCATGCCCTTAATATAGTGTTTGGAAATTGAGCCTTTTAAAATTATTTACCAAATAATATATATGTCAGTGATCACTAGTCCATATATCTATAGCTTATTTTATTATAAACTCAAGATTACTAACCAAACACTACTTCATGATTTATTGAACCAAATTTGATAAACAAGAGTGTAGCAATAGTACTATTCAATACTTTAAGGCCTAGCTTGGTCTAGGTGGGTCAACCTTCACATGCACCACAATTGGTGCTACTTCATTTTATTCTTGGTGACGGGGATCGTGCAGCCATAACATTTACGTGCATGCCTTTTCTGGTATACATGAAAGAATGTTCCACTTATTGTGTGGATTTGGCACTGAAGAAAGGAATGAAAAAAAAAAAAAAAAAAAAAGAAACATGCAATCATGCATGAAGCATATGTTGGTTTTGTTTGTCAACTTAGCACAAAAAGTCGAAACAAGCGAGTAGTCCAAAAAGAGAAGTTTCAAACTTTCGGGAATGGAGTTGATCCAATTTGCACCAATTTTTTGCTTTTAAATTGAATAATCCTCTCAACCTTCATTGAGCTCAGAAAAGATGATATCCAACCAATCCCTCATAATATGTCACCATTAATGGTATGAATGGGTCTGGAAGACCCTAACAAACAAATAACAAAAGTATAGAAATAGATCGATCTAGAAGAGTCCACATTTTAATTCTTTAATTCAGTAACATGAGGTCATTAATCGTCTTGAAGTCTCTCCATTCGTCCTCATCCATATATAAGTTGATATAGGTAATATTCATGAGATGATCGAGGAAGAAAGAATTATATCAAACAGCAAAGAAGAAGTAACCAAGACAAATTATAGATATAATTCGAAAGAGAATATAACACAAGTCCCGGCCATAAGCAAATCTAACTTACTTTCAAACCTTCCCAAACTTAGATATAAGAATACTTGATCAATTACAGGAAACAATCCAAGCACATAAAAAGCTTTTTTATTTAGATTCAGTTATTCAGTATATATATATATATATTGAAATGATTACTCGCTCACTATAGAGCGGAGAATTCCCCGCTCACCTAACCCACAACAACAAATTTCAATGATCGGAATCGTCCATAATTTAGGGCATCATTTAAAGATCACCCTTGCAAAAAATCAGCCAAATCGAAAACTGTTTAGCTAGTGTATTACTATCAACATCATTTTCACTTTATCTGACGAACTGTATTTGTCCGCAAAATTTGGAGGACCAAACAATTATTGATTTGGCTGATTTTTTACATAAATGACCCTTAAGGATGGACCTAAAAAATGGACAATCCCGATTATTGAATTCCCCGCTCTGTGGTGAGCAGGTGGTTAGGTGAACATGGAATTCTCCGCTCTTTGGTGAGCGAGTGATCATTACTGTATATATATATATATATATATATATATATATATACTTGGTAACATGTCAAATGCACGCATATTTCATATTTATTTACATTAGACAATTACTAAATTCTAAAAATTTATACTCATCCTACAAACAAACCCGCAAGAAATTAATGGAAATAAGTATGGGGAGATAAAAGTTGGAGATTTTGAATATAAAACCTCCTGGAATTAGAGCTCAATATCTGATATTATGTTACACAACCATTAATCTCCCAAAATAATTATTAAAAAATGAGTTAACAATGTATGCAAAGCTAACAACAAGACTAATTATGATTTTTAGGCAAGTTTAGGTTAAATTTCTGAGTGAGTTCTACCACCGGTAAAATAAATATGTGGAAGTTACTTACCAATTGGTGAAACTAACCACATTTTCTAAATCAATCAAACCGTTAAACCAAATCGATCTGGCAAAAAGCTCTGTTCATAAAGTACGTAGTATTGAGGAATCAAGCAAGTTCTTAACCTCTTGTAGCACTTGGACCTCCAGTCATTTAATTAGGTTCTGGCCTCAAAGACTACTTCCTAATTGTCCCCTCCTTCACTAAGGCTCTTGCAAACCCACACTACACGACTCGGAGAGCCCAAACTAATATAAAATCAAGGGTGAATTACACTTTGCACTCCTTAAGTATAGGTCATTTTTTACTTTGGTATCCGATATTCAAAATATTTCGATGTGAAACCTAAAGTTTATGAAAATTGCAATGTGCCTCTTCCGTTAACTTTTCTGTTAATTTTGACTGCATATAGTAGGGGTGGGTTTTATTCCCGATACCATACCGTTTCCGATTCCGACGGTACGACATTTTTTTGGCCATTTGCAGTATCGGCACAAATACCGTTTTGTTCCCACAAAAATGGTATCGGAAATGGTATGGGTATTTGAATACCGTCGACATTCCGATACCGCATATATATCATCAGTCTCCCTGTTGCCTCCACTCCATCTCCTTCATCTGTCTGTCTCTGGAAGCAAACTCTTTCTCTTGGTTACCTCCACTTCTTCATTGTTCACCAATTGTTGTGTAACCAGACTCACCGCCACCATCGCCTCCCTCTGTCTCTCACCACTGTCACCACCATTTGGCCTCCCTCTGTCTCTCACCACTGTCCCCACTGTCACCAAAATCGCCTCCCTCTGTCTCTCACCACCGTCACAACCATTGCATCCCTCTATCACTCTCTCTCTCTATCTCTCACCACCGTCGCCTCCCTCTGTCATTCTCTCCCTCTGTCACCACCATCGCCCTCTGTCAGTCTCTCTCAATTTGGACAGTGTCGAAATGCCCATTACCGTTCCGACACTGTTTCATTTCAACCGATACCGTATTGAGCGGTTTCCGACTACCGTCAGCATGGTATCAGAATTCAATTCTTCTTCATCGACCCTAACGGTCGGAGTGCGGTATAGGGAATACGGTACGGTTACCGTACCGCTTCCAGCCCTAGTATATAGCATGTGTGAGATTCATTTACATTTATATGAACAGTAAATTTACATGACGTCAGTAAATTTGTGAACAGTAAATTTACGTCAATCTTGTATTCTTGTGTCATAGTGGTGAATATGGGCGGATCCAAAGAGGGGGACATGGGCCAATTGACCTCATAAACTCTTATTTCTTACCCTAGACCATAGATATATGCTTGACCTATAATTGTTGGTTTGATCCTTATAGTTAGGAGACAATGTGTTTGTAGAAATGTTTCAAAGGGACAAATTGATTTTTCAAGAAGAGGAGAACCATGTCCCGTGTCTGGGTGTCTAGTTTTTCTCTTCAAATTAAATATCTAAGATCTTCTTTATCTTGTTCCATGAAGAAATATTATTGGATCTACCACTAGTGGTGAAATCCACAACAATATTTTTTAAAATTGCAAAGGAAGTTTAAAGAGGGATGGAGATTCAACCCGCGTCTTAATGTAAAACTAAATACTTTTAAATCCTTGGAGTTAAGTCAAATGGTGAGAATCAAATTATGATAGGTTCAGGTTCAACAATTTCCTATGTAACTAAAATAAACAAATACTTTTACTACAAGAATTGTGACCTCCACGAAGACTTTTTTTTCTTTTATCAATGGCAATCAATCTATTTATTCAGTACATTTCAACCAAAATTAAATTTTGATTTTAATTTTTAAGATATGAATGTTTGATTTTTTTAAGATAATAATTTTTAGGGACGGTGGGGGTGAGTGTTTGATATATATATATATATATATATTTTGTAATTTTTTATTAAAATTTAAATTTTTTAAGATATTAATGTTTTAAAATAATATTTAATTAATTTTTCTGCATAGATAGATGCCATATAAGCATTTCTAACGGGAGATGTCGACAAATTTGATGAAATTGGGTTAATTGAGACGTGGAGTGTAACATCAAGGTGAAGTGATAATTCAAACTATGTCCAAGGCAAATAGAATAATAAGCCAAAAAACATTATCTTCTGATCGCCGATTAATCGCACCGACCACGACGTAGTGACGGACATGATACGCTGACGCCAGCCGAATCTGGGTCAGCTAAAGAAAGCCGAGCCGCGCCAACTCATAGCAGACATACCACTTTTCGCCAACAATATACTATTAACCCAAAATAAAATCCCTCCCATGAAACGGTACAAAAACCGGGAGGCCACCGGCTGTAGCCAGTGAACCATAAAAGTGCATTTGGATTGAATTTGCGTTCATTTCATTTGACATTTGCAACTGCAGTGTACCTAACCCCAGTCAGATCTTAACCCCATGTCTGACCCAACCTGGTTTATTTAAAGAGAGAGAGAGTGTAAGGGCAGCTGGGTTGTGAACTGGTTCACTCACCTTCCCTTTCACTTTCCTAGACCTCTCTCTCTCTCTCTCCCTCTCTCTCTCTCTCTCTCTCTCTCTCTGATTTGCCATTGTAGATGAACAGTCATAGACTATACAGTCTTCACAACTATGCTTAATTGATTGGGTAATGATGTAGTAGAAAGAGAGAGAGTACTTGGTTGTTTACGTCTCCCATTGGGTGGGATTTTTGATTGATTATATACTCTTGCTTGCTTGTTGGGTTTGTTTTGTGGGTTGGGTTGTGTTGTGTTGTGATTTTGCTTTCTTTTGGATGGGTACTGAGGGAGAAGAAGTATTGAAAGAGAAGAAACATGGGGGAGCAGAGAGAGGGAATAGGTTGTTGTACAGTAGTTGTATACACCACTGTACTACAAGTTGGTCTTGTTTCAAACATGGGACTAGTTGTGCTTCCATTGCTTCCTTTAAGTGAACATCTCTTGCTCTAAACTCTGCTTGAGCTATTAAAAGATCCACTGGAAACACAAAAAAACAAAAAATTGATCAAAAGAAAGAAAGGAGCTTGCTTGATCTATTAAGATCTGAGATCAAAGTTCTTTTCCCCTCCACTCAGTCATCATGAAGAGGCTTGCCAGCTCAGATTCTTTGGGTGCTTTGATTTCCATATGCCCAACAACAACAGGTTAATAAAGAATCCATCATAATTCCCCCTTTTCTAGTGGTGTTTTCCTAAGATTCACACATACCATGTGTGTGCTTTTTTGTCTCTTACCTCTTTCATGATCAATTCTGCACCAAGAAATTAAAAACAAAGAAATACTTCATACACTTTTTTTATGATTCAAATTCATCATGTTGAATTGAATCCATGTATGCTTTTTTTTTTTCCTGCTTTGGAACCTTCATGACTCTCCAGTACTGTTTTCTTCTTTCTTAATTAATTGGTTCTGTTGCTGATCTAGCTTATTATAGTTGTTAATTTTGTGGAGAAACTAAGACTGATTCACTAAACTGTGTCTTGGTTTTTGATTGGTTTGGTTCAGCAGAGGAACACAGTCCAAGAAACAACCTTGTTTACAGCAGAGACTTCCAGTCCATGTTGGATATTGGCTTGGATGAAGAAGGGTGTGTTGAAGAGTCCGGCCATGTCGCCGAGAAGAAGAGAAGACTAAGCGTTGAACAAGTGAAGGCCTTGGAGAAGAACTTTGAGGTGGAGAACAAGCTTGAGCCAGAGAGAAAAGTGAAGCTTGCCCAAGAACTTGGCCTGCAACCAAGACAAGTTGCCGTGTGGTTCCAAAACCGCCGTGCTCGCTGGAAAACCAAGCAATTGGAACGCGACTACGGCGTTCTCAAAGCCAATTACGAGTCTCTCAAGCTCAGCTACGACACCCTCCAACACGACAATCAAGCTCTTGTCAAAGAGGTATGAATTATGATCGTCTCGAGAGTTTTGATATGTTATGTTGTCAGAACTGTCGATTTGAACTGTTAATTATGTGTGTTTTTATTGGAAGGTGTGATAATTCATAAGTTGTATTAGAAAGTCTTGGATCTAACACTTCCTATTGGATTGCAGATAAAGGAATTGAAAGCAAAGTTCCAAGAAGAAAACACAGAGAGCAATGATCTGTCAGTGAAAGCAGAGCAAGTGGTTGCAAAAGAGTCCAATCCAACACCACCAGCTCCTGATACCTCCTCTGTCCCAGTACTATCAGAGTCCAAAGAGCTAAACTTTGAGAGCTGCTTCAACAACACCACCAATGGAGCTGGTGTGGGAGTTGAAGTCTCTTTGTTCCCAGACTTCAATAATAAAGATGGGTCATCAGACAGTGACTCCAGTGCAATCCTGAACGAAGATCATCATCACCATCAAAACAGTCCAAACGGGACTATGAATTCTTCATCTGGGATTAATCTTCAAACCCACCACCAGCTCATGAAGTCTCCTCCTGCATCAACTTCACTAACATTCAATTGCTCTTCCTCGTCTTCGCCCTCGTCGTCGTCCATGAACTGTTTTCAGTTCCAGAAGAGCAGCTATCAGCCCCAGTTTGTGAAGATAGAGGAGCACAATTTCTTCAGCAGTGAGGAGGCCTGCAGCTTCTTCTCGGATGAGCAAGCTCCCACACTTCAGTGGTACTGCCCTGATCAATGGAATTAAATCATCATCAACAAGATTTCCAACCCTTCATCCCCTCCAAAAAAAATAAGAAGTGGTATCCAAATGAGAACCCTCCAAGAATTTTGTTAAATGGGAAGTGGGGTTTGTGTGTAAATGTACTTAATTTGATCTGATGGTCTCCATTGTGCAAACTGAAAGTTGGAGAGCAGAGGAGTGAGTAGAAAGGTTTGAACTTGGAACAGAGCAGAGAGAGAGAGAGAGAGGGTTTGATTTTCACGTGGGGTTGGTTTGGTGGCCACTGGCCGTGCGGGGGAATATGATTGGGTCGTAATTAAAATTCTCTCAGGCTGTGAAAAAAAAAAAAAAAAACCGATCGATCTAGGAAACCTTAGGAGGTAGAATTTCCTGTAATGGAGAAAATAATCATTGTGCCTCACTATTTTCCTTCCATTCCATGCTTTGCTGCTTTTTTCAATTTTAAAAGATGGACAATTCTATATCTTTTTGCCATGGTATTACCATCTTTTGTATGAGAATAATTATGCTTGTATAAATTGAATTATAAAATATATTTACAAAAACCTTCTAAATTCAGGTAAATTTCATTAACTAATATGTTAGAGCTAATTAAAAATACATCCCAATTCGGGCAGTGCTCTAAAAATCTCTCTAGGCGGCGCCTTATTTAGGCGTTGGCCAGCCGTCCCAATTAACATCTAGGTGTTTTTTAATTATTTTTAAGAATAAAGTACTAATAACAAGTAAAAAATAATAATTTCTCAGAATACACATCTTAACAAGTAACAATGTCTCTTTTGTATGAAGCTAGTAAGGCCCCTTATTTTTTAATTTGCCATGTAGAATTATTTATTTTCTGCAGAAAATTTATTTTGTTATTTTCTCTTTCTCTTTGAGTTGAAAAAATGTAAACTTTATTTTTGTCAATTAATGCCTTATTTCAAGATATTATCATGAAATAATTTTGTAATTAATTGTCATTAATTTATGAAGTTGAATATTAAGATTTTTCATTTTTGGTTTTTGTTTTCAAATTTCAAAGTTTTATGTGTCTTCTAAATTAGTGTGTATTAATGCCTTATTTAAAGGTTTTGTCATTTATTTTTTTGGTAATTTAATTCCCATTTATGTTTGACTTTGTAAATTAAGTATATCATTTTAAATTTGTTTTCAAATTTCAAAATAAGTGTTTTCTTGTCCAAATTAGTGTATTACGACCAACATTCAAAGATTAAGAAGAAACGTCATTTACGTTTTACAAACATCATTGAGCTTTTATCCTCACTTATTCTTTAAGTTAACAATTTCAAAAGTTCAACACGGCGCTTTTTGTAGTATTTTTCAACTTTCCTTTCATCCTTACTTACAAATAAGTAATGTGTTATTTTTATTTGGTTGTGTTTGTGGTTTCTTAGATCTTTTTTTTCTTTTTTTATTTTCTTCTTATTTGATTTTTCTTCATCTTCTATCCTTCTTCATCATCAATCTTCAATCTTCAATCTTCAATCTTCAATCTTCAATCTTCGATCTTCTTCTTCTTCTTCTTCCTCCTATCTTTTTCTTCGATTTTTTTTTTCAACATCAAGCCCTCCATGGTTGTGGTTCTTGTTTTTCTTCCACATTTTTCTACTTGAGTAAGAGGTCCTGAAACCATTAGTATATATACCTCAAAAGAAGGTTGATAATTATAAATACGTACCTCAAAAGAAGGTTGGTAATTATACATTTTTCTTGACCTAAGCGATATGTATCTTCTTATTTTTCTTCTTTTGTTTTATATACCTGAGTCCAAGATATTGGTATTTGTATTTATATATCTTAGTGCTATATATGTTTGTATTGTGTTGGATTTGTTATATTTTTATTAGATATTTCTTTCTTCTTCTTTTTTTTTTACCCAAAGTAGAGGCTTAATGTGTTTATTTTTTATCTATATTATAGGTATATTATATGTATATTGAGTGTTTAATTTTTTTGTATTTGAGTGTTTATATATTGATGTTCATAATTGATAACAATTTTTTTTTTTTAATTAGATGCATGAATCATG
This sequence comes from Dryas octopetala, assembly GCF_963921425.1. Taxonomy (NCBI): domain Eukaryota; kingdom Viridiplantae; phylum Streptophyta; class Magnoliopsida; order Rosales; family Rosaceae; genus Dryas; species Dryas octopetala. The sequence continues at coordinate 9,653,574 of NC_141370.1, read as the reverse complement.
AAATTTCATCAATTAAAACCTTCAAAATTCGGAGTAATAAATGCCTCAAATCATGGATCTTTAAATATTGCTCAAATTGGAACAATAATATCTTTTGTAAATATCCAAAAAGGTGGACCCCATTATGGACTCATATGATTGGTTGTGAGGACAAGCTTGTACTCATTTCTGAGTACCCAAGCACTACTCATCCAAAAATTCATGCTTAAGCCATTATTTGACGTAGAAAAAAAAACCTCACACACATTTATTTACCTACTTGGTCTACTCTAAAATGGGGTATTCAAAATAGTGTTATATCTAAAACCAATATGTTATGATATCACAATATCGTTCAGAATATCTCACAATAAGATATTATTAATTAAACAACTGAGAGAAATTTGGATTTTTTTTTTTTTATCAAACAATATTGGGGAGGGAGATATTCTAACTCTGAGATCTCAAGTGAAGATAAATGTAAATACTCTTTACCACTAAAATTTTTTTATTGAAAGATACTTTTATTGAAGAACTCCAGAGAGTTATAATTAGTATGAAATTAGGGGTGTAACCACATAGGAGTTTCCCCCACCTAACTAGTTAAATTCCTACAATGTAATGCAAACTGGATAAGAGCATGATCAACCTCATTACAAGTTCTAGATACAAACCACAACTAGCCTCAAAAAATTGAGCCTAAACAGCCTCATTCAAAAGGTGCCAGTTAAAAGCAAAATCTTCCTCTGACCTTTGAAATCTAGAAATAATCGTTCGAGCATCGAACTCCAAAGAAATGGAAGAGATTCATGCTTCCAATACAAACCCAGTCCCTTGCAAAAGTGCTAAAATCTCTGCTTGTTAGAGAGAAGCAATGCTACCAAGCGGACTGGTCATAACCACCACAACTTCTCCATGAAAAATCACAAACAATTGCACGGTACCACCCACCCCACTAAAGCTATAAGTCCCTACATAATTTACACAATTAAAGGTCTATGATTAATTCATCTCAGATCCTAATAATATCTATTTTCGATTGAAGTTACAACACACTTTTTTATAAGTAAAAAAAAATTGGGACCCGTTGTTGATTGATTTCTTTTTTTTTTTAAAGGCAGCCTTTGGTAATTGATTTTGTTAAATCTAATCTCTCAAAATATGTTATAAAATCTATATTTTTAACGGTCTATGATTAAAATAAGACAAACAAATTATTCAAATCTAAAATTAATATACTAATATGCAGTTGGTGGACAGCCCAGTTTGAAGGACCGTAAAATTTGTCTCTTTGCACCCAAGTTCGAATCCCCCGCGCGCCCTCTAAATAAAAAAAATAATATACTAATACACAAAGTTAGATAGGACTAATTATAAGAGATTGTTTTATAATAGCCCTTAGATTAAGCAAATGGCACATGCTTTGTCAGATTTATGTTAGATTATAACTTTGAATTTTTGGCCCAAAATCTTATAGGTAAAATCTAACATGCAGCCTTCATAAGTCCTATTCTACACCTTAAGAAAATATGGGATGAACTCGTCGGCAGATGAGATAAAAAACGAGACGCGAAATAAAATAGGTTTGAGTGAGTTATTCTTTTAGTAAATAATTTTAACGTCTATTTTACAGCCCTTAATAATAAATAAACTCACTTAAAAGGTTGGAATGACAAAAATGTCTACTTTTTGACAAATAAACTCACATTATAATAGGCCTCGTATTTTTACAGTGTCAAGCGCTCAGCACCCCGTCAAATGCTCGGCTTGCCTTATTATTACTTTTTTTAACTGGGCAGATTGTCACTGTTAAACAACGTCAATTAGTAACAGTCATTTTTACGTTATAATGCGAGTGAATGTGACTCAAAATAAAATATCAAAATTTTACTTTATGTATGGTAACAATTCGATTCTTGTCCACCTCTTTCTTCTCTTAATCAGAATAGAATATCAAAATTTCATTTACATATCTATTTTATATATAAAAAAAATATATGCAATTGTCTCACGGTTACTTTAGTTTTGATGCTTAATTAGTACTATATCTGTAGGACAACTATACTATTAACAGTGTACAAAGTTTTGAATATACACATAATTAATAGCTAGAGCAACAACCCAAAATAGGTAACATCACTAGCACGACAGATTTCTGTACTTTGGAGCGACTCATTTTCTTTTCATATCCTAGTTTTAATTTGCACATGGCCTTTGGGTCAACTTGGACTGCGTACGTTGGTCACCCTTTAATACTTGCTAAGCTACCTAGCATATTGGCATTGCCTCATATATATCTTTGGGTTCAAGTTTTGTTAGCTTAACTTGTATAACCTGTGTTGGACCAAAAACAACTTGTGCATGTCAGCTGAAAACATGCAAAGGATGGAGTGGGACTACTTTTTGCTAGCTAGGCATACAATTGAGGGAACATCATATGAGTGAGTAAGTGACTGAGTCATGAATTCGAAGACCAATTATAAGTCCTTAGAAAGTAGTACTCGGATTTATTTCTCTGAATTTGATTGCTGGGAATCATGCATTTGTAAGGATTGAAGTGGGTGAAAGCCTACTAAACATTATGCTTAATTCAAATGGTTTCTCTCTCAGTAAACCACACCAAAACCCTACCCATTCCTTCAAATAAATTTTTTTTTCTCCTATAGAAATATAGAATGGTCAAGAAACCATAAAACAAGTTTTTCTTTTTTCTTGCCAAAACCACGCAACAAAACCAAAAACGGCTTTTATGTATCGAGAAGCTGGAATCCTATATGAAAATCCAAAAAAGCACTGAAATCACGAGCTAACAACCCATACGACAAACTTTGGTTTAAAATTTCAAGAAAGCAGGGGTGGAAATGGAATGGATGGTAGCACAATCACATAATGGGTAACATAATGGGTAGCTTTACCCAAAATCAAATGCCAAAAAAGAAGGAAAAGGAAAAGATGATTAAAGAGGGCCCTAAAAAGATGCGCCACATGATTGGATATTTGGATCCCTAAATATACGTGTCCTTACTCCTTTGCTAGCCGCAGCTTTTTGGTTGCACCCTAACATCACCAACTTTTATGTCGTCAATTAAACTTAAATATTAAAGCAAAAAAATTAAAATTAAAATTAATTGATAATGCATAATAAAATTTAATTCTTTATAAATTACTAAATAAAGTTATAATTTTCGAATACATATGAAAATAATATTCAACATTTTCACATAAAATAAAGTGTTATATTCTCTTGTGAAATATAATCTCAACAGGTCTTTCAGCCAAACAAGTCAATAACTGACATAATAGCTTGTATGGTCATTAAGCCTAATACATAGATTGTCTGCACTACTATATTGAGCATTAGTCCCATATCTAATGGATCAAGCTTCTAATAAGATCATAAATACTTATTGAGACTCTCCACCTAATAGCTTAAATTTTTGGATGAATGTTATATATTACATTAATTCCTCTCCACCATTTTATCCATCCATGAAATTGCATCAACAATCCAACTTTTTCTCAAGAGTGAAGGTAACATGCTTAATAAATTCCTTAAACAGGCTGAGGCAGGGAAAAATGAAAGCTATTTGTGAAATGAAAAAAACATGTGAATGTTATTTTTCTGAAAAATAAAGAAAAAATAATAGCTTTCTTAAAAGCCCAACACTAGAAAGTAGAAAGAGGATGTGACGAAGGGTTTCAATGACTTTGGCTGTAAAAGCGGGTCGTCTTTTTCTTTTTGTAACTTTTGTACATTTGGTTTCCAGCAATGACTTTAACATATTTGGGAGTACGGGTTTGGCAATTAGCGCAAAACTCGCTTCGCTCTGATTTGAATGCCAGACGTGCACATGGCGCTGGCTCTCATAAATTCTGCTCCAACTTTTGGGATTACGCGTACGTGCTCTCTGGACATATTATGTACACGTGTACGGTGATGGACCCCTTAAAGCTGTATTTGTTAACCTAAAATCTATGGAAGATTTTACGGTGGGACAGTTGTTGCACTTGCATGGTGCAACATCCATTTATATACTGCTGTGTGTCTTTACGAATTGACTTGCTTTATCGTGTGCTTGTATATTGTTTGTGACCACCATGTACTCATATTGGAGTTCATAAAAGTTTAAGGCTTGAGAGTGGAAACCCTAGATCTCAGAGACTAGACACTAAAGTATATATATCCAAATACCAACCTACAAAACAACAAATGAAATAAGTTGTAACTTTAGTTAAAAAATTGTAATTATCATGCAGTCAAAATTTAGTTTGTAAATAAAAGAAAAGGTTGTTTGGCCGATGGACTAGTTGGGTTATCGACGATCAGTAAAATGATGTTTTGGCTAAACTTTTGTCCATCTTTTATGATAATGAATATCCGATTATACAAATCCAACACAAAATATGTGAACTAGAGTTTATGAATATCCGATTATACAAATCCAACACAAAAATACTCGAATAATATTTTTGGTGTTGATATTATATTATATCCAAAATTATGTCATTTTAATATTTAAGAGTTAAGTGTTTTGAGTTTATGGTTTAATATTTAAAAGGACCAATTACAAATATATCAATAAAATTTTTCAAAATTACAAATTCATCAATGCACTTTTTTATAATTTCATTTTAGTCACCATTGATCAAAATGAGTTTTGAGCGTAGCAAACACAAACTTAATACAAATATAAATCTGCATAGTAATGTATGTTTATTAATCTATGGTAATTTATCAATATAAGAGCCCAAAACTTGAGACTTAAAACATAAACCATAAGCTCTAGAACCTAATTCTAAACAGTAAACCTTATTTATGTACCCTAAAGGCCTAAACCTCATTTATATACTCAAACCTCATTTCGATACCTTAAACCAAATTAAGGGCAATGCCATAATTTTACACCCATAAATAATTAAAAAAAGAAATAATTGGCAAATTGGTATTTTCCAACACACCAAAATATATGACATCAATAAGTGGATTGGGCTTAGTGACTAAATTAGGATAAAATTTCAACACATTGACCTTTATTGGAAAAAAAAATCTATATTGACCATTATGTAATATTGAAATGTTTTATTGATTTAAATGTAATTTTCTATATTTAAAATTAGGGTTTTTTTTAAAAAAAAATTTAAAGTCCACTTGAAAAATAAGATTGATAACTCAGCCCACACGTTACAGTAAATCTCAGCCCGATCCACTTTAATGAAATGCGAGTGACACAGAAATCACCGAGCGCTCGGTACTATTCGCCGAGTGCTCGGCAATTGCCACTGTGCAAAAGTAGTTATTTGAACTGCATAAAAATAATACTTAGGTATATATATACCTTATGTCTTTTTTTACATAAACATGTCAAAAACTAATGAAACCAACATAAAACACACAATTCAAGCTTATGAAGTCATATTCAACCATGTTATAACTTAAAAATGACTGTTACTAATTGCCACTGTCCGATAGTAGCAATTTGCCCATTTTCAAAAAAGAATTGAATAGATGCTTGACTCTTTCCTCTAAAGGAGATTTTCCTCCAACCTCATAATAACATATATATTTTATTCGGGAAAAGATTTTGTGCCCTAATCTAATGTGGCAAAATTATTTGTCACATCATAATAATGTTATTATTGTTAAAAAACTATCCTACCTAACTTAAATCCAATGGCTAAAATTATTAAGAGATCTATATTTTATCTTTTCCATGTTCAAATCTTCAAACCTTTGTTTGCCTCAATTTCTCTTCGGCCAAGTGTCGTTTAGGCTGTAGATCAAGGAAACCACGTCCTTCTATTTTGCGTTTGGGGCGTGCCAGCACACGGCCGAGAGGTCGAGTACAATTGATGATGCACGAATCTAACTTCCGGTCAGAAAACCGTGGACCGAGGAAGGAACACCCCTTGGTCGTAAAGGCTCAATTGCCTTGGCTGCAAGGACTTAGGTAAGTGCACGTTATCAGGTGTAATGGTGATGCGATATGTAAACGTGAAAGTGTGAGTGACCCGTGTGAAATCAGGATCAAGTAAATAACAAGTAACTGTAAAAAAAAAATCAAAACAAAGATGATTTTCAGTATTGATAGTAGTAATACGAGTATGAACTGTAAAACGCATGATCTAAACTATTTTAATCTAAGAAAGCAATAAACCTACTTATGCAAAAAACTTAAATAGCAATAAACTCAATCTAAACTAACAATATGCGAATCAAAGTGACATACTCATATTAAACTTAACAAAAATCAAAGAACATGATAGTTTTGATCCTAAGTTCTTGAGAGAAACCATGAGATTTTCTCAAGAACAAATCTAGAATAATAAGGACATAATAACTACCTATGAATTGAAAATACAAAGGCTTGCTTGTGATTGCTAGGAATTTTTTCTTTGGGGATTCGGATGCCTTTGTGGAAGCATAAAGCTCCTATTTATAGTGATAAAACCCTAATGGGTGCCTTGGAAACCAAGAGTCCTAATCTCTTGAAAGGTTGTAACGGGTAAGAATCATTAAGAGTTATGACTCGTGATCTTCCCAAGCTTGGTTGCTTCCTCTGGACTTACTTCTCCTAGGCTTGATCTATTTAATTGGGCTTAAGCTTGTGGGTTTCTTGATCTCGGCTCATTCTTTGTCTACTTCATTCTTTGGGCCGAGCATCAACTCGGCCTAAAGCCTTCACTCTGGCCGATCTGTGTATGTTGCAAATTTTAGACCCAAACAACCTTTTATTTATAAATTATACAGATAAGTGCATAAGATCATCTTCATAAATATGACTAAACTTGGCATGTACATGGTCCTCCGATTGCAAAAGATGAATGCTAAATCCATACCCAAATAGCCTACAAAAAGGATTTAAACAAAAAAAAAAAAAATTCATCGATCATTATTCAAGGTGTGAATTTTCCGAGTTCGATCATAAGATTTCTTGGAAAACTAAATAATTAATCACCATGCCCATCAAAATCAAAGGAGCCAAGGCTCCTCAATGGAACAAATTAACCCAAGAATATTCCGGTAAAAATCAATGGATTCCTCAATATATATGGTATACACCTTCTACATATGCCATTTATTGATCCTCTAGCAACGTAAGAAGGTTTTCTGAATCAAACTTGCTTGACTTAGGGCTAGTTTGGTATTACTGTGAGGAAAAAACATCTATGAAGTAAAGTCAGCTGTAAAGTAAACCAGTTAAGTATTTGGTAAACTCTGTTTTCAAAAGTGCTGTGAGTACAAAAAAAATATCAAAAGTGTTTGGTAAATGTTAATATAAAAGTGATGTGACTGTGTATAATTACTAAAATGGACATGATGCTGAAATTGCCTTTCACTTATTTTTTGGTAAAAATAAAATGTTTTTTTACTTGTTTTTTAAATTTTTTGCTACAAATTTTTATTAGCATTAATTTTTCTAAGAACAACATTATTAAATAAGTTTGCCTATTATTTTTTTAGGTATATTATAATTTTAATCGTACAAATAAAATATCATAATTAATTATCACAATATAAAATATAACTAACAATAGACATATTTTTTAATTTAAAATAAACAAATAAAAATTATAGAAATCAATGAGGATATTATGGGTAAAATAAAATATTCACCGTAGCTTTCAAAAGCAGTTTTTAATTTTTTTACCAAACACCAAAATTGTTGTAGGTGATTGAGAATTGTCATCCACAGCAGCTTTTGAGTCCTCCACTGCAATCTCAAACGGGGCCTTAATAATGGCAAAATTTTTGGTTGGGCCTTTCTTTTCTTTTTTTGGAAATCTATATATATATATATATATATATCTATCTATCTATCGTAGATTTGCTTCAATAAACTCCAACGATTGAGATTTCAAGAAGAGGAGAGAAAAAGATCTTAACTATAAACAAGATGATCCTATCCCCCTTTTGTAATTTAAGTTTTGCAATATTTTAAGAAATGCTAAAATAATCTTTGTAAAAGCTTATGTAGCAATGTCATATCATTAGGGTAGAAATTATTAGGGCACCCTAATACTATCCTTTTTTTTTTTTTTTTTTTATCTTGTCATTCCATGTAGTAGAACTCAATTTTTTATTTATTTAAAATGAAAAAACCAAAAAAGCCGTGTATTTGTGATATAGGAAATGGAGGAGGTACTCCTTTGCAAAAGAGCCACAAGTACTTAACATAATTTGAACACAACAAACCTATTGAAGCAGTATTCTGTGTTTGGTAATAATGGTTAATACAATACATCATTGTAGAATCAAAGAATCCTGATTCAACCACGCACATTAATTACATTGTGATTTTCAAAGTGAAAGAATTTTCTGGCCGGGGAAAAAGAACAAAATGGTGGAAGAGCCTGCTTTTTTGACTAAGCAATTAAAGATAGAGACTTTGTATGGATGGGAATGATGAACCCCTATAATATTCGAATTCGGACACCAAGAAAATTACATCACCAACTTTGGAAAATAATCTTGTCTAAGTATCTAAGTAAATAGAAGAAGAAAAATGGTTTTTCTAGCAAAATCTATACGACTTGTATGTATAGTTGTATGTATGAGTGTAATGTTTATATGTTTAATGTATGCCTTCAACGGAAGGAATCATAATAACATTCTGAATTCTAGAAAGGATTGTTAACTTCTTGAGTATTGTTAAATCAAAAGGTTGAGATACTATTTCAAATCATTGGTTGAGGTTCATTACATTAGGTCAAATAACTCATGCATGTATATATTAAATTCCATTCGAAAAATTTAAGTTTAGGTGAAGAGACTATGAGTATTTGAGATTCTTTTAAGTGATCATACCACCTGAATAAATAGTCTTTTTTTTTAAGTGACGTAAGAGGTCTTATATGTGTTTTCTATTAAAAGGCATTGAAGACTTTGTTGGAGTACGTTACCTTTTTTTTAATCTAATATATACATACTTGATGTTAAAAGAAAGATCTTTTATATGAAGGTTGGCTAGAGGTTTCTTGTACGTAAAAACACCAGCCCCGCTCAGTTTCTAAGTAGAGTCGGTGGCTTGGCTCCATATTAAATATTTTTCTTAAAAAATTGAGTTATTAAATGAAGAAACTCAATGAATATTTATGACCTCTAGAGATTTTTAACTCATTTTATGCCGAAGGAATCCTCAACAGTATGAACAAGTTTTATGGCCGGCTCTGAGACATTAATAATTAATTAGACTTAACCAAGACGATGGTTAAATGGCATGAGGACAAAGAGTAACCTTATTCAAGGATCAATATAGATGTGTCTACTGGCAGATTAATTAGTCTAATCTTAGACTATTAAAACTTTGATTCCATAGAACATTGTCATGTACAAATACAACAAGTGGTGCAGTTTAATTTGTTCATGTCATAAAATTTGAAGGTTTTTTTGCTTGTCATCAAACCAAAAGTAGTATGCCTATTTTATTGGTTCCTAAAAAGATTATCTGCTCTTTTCACATGATATGGTAGTATTTTATTTATTTAAATTTGAACAAATTCTTAATTAATCTCATTTATTTCTAATAGATAAAATACATAAACTATGAGTCTATGACACATGCATTATTCTTGACGAACAAATATAATGACACAAGCATTATCACTTTATTATGCTCCCCATTTTAATATATTCCTTGTTTACTACCCACAGTTTGTTCAGCATTCCAACATCCAATTAGCAAAAGTTGTATTGTACTCTTAAAAATATGAAAATATCGAATATTTGAGTTGTAATGCCGTGGGCAGTGTAGGGTGTGGGAAACAGAAGAGATTCCAACAACCTAATTCTGCTTTTGCTCCCATTTTCCTCTTCTTAAAGAATATGTATCTAGACTTAAATTAGACCATAGCTAGCTGAGCTATAGCTGTGGTACCACTAAAATCTGAGGTCCCCCACTTTTTTGGGTCCCTTCCTGCTTTCACTTTTATAAGGGTATTGGTAGAGGCATGTGATGTGGGCCCATGATGCATCAACCTAAGTCATTTTCATCCCATCACAATCACATAGAAATTGCAAGAGAGCTGGAGGATAGCTCTGTGCACAGTTTCTTCTTAGAAAACTCCCATTGGGGACAGCTCATCTTCTACATATAATAATATGTTGCAATCGCAGGGAATAGAAACACACTTTTTAAGTTTCTTTTAAGGAAAATTTACAATGAAGATCGATATCCCATGTCATGCATGCAATCACACTATTAAAGTAAATAACAGTAAAGAGTGAGGGAAATTTCTACATATTGCCATCGCATAACATACAATTATTATTTTTATTACTAGATTATAGATTTTTACCGTTAGATGTAATCGTATGTCATACTCATATTATACTGAAAATAAACATAAACTTGAGGCTTTCTATAATAGCGAGAATTATCGAGTAAAAACACTTTATATACGCAAAAACACTATGAAACAAATCCATCATTAATTAGCTTAATTATCAATGCATTCAATAGTTGTTTAAGCATCTTTTGTTGTACATGCATGGGTGGCAGCAGATTGAACCTGCGTGTACAACATCTGGGCACACACAAATATTGAAAATTGGAAAGGCAGAATCTCTTTGTTTCATCTTTTTCCCACTTCAGGTGTTTCACGTTGGTTTATTTAATACTGCTTTGATCTTTCTACCACCACTGTCTCTATATAATATACCCTACTTTTCCTCACCTCTAATTTTCTCTAATTTTTAATTAATCCTCATTATTCTGAACTTTTTTTTTTTCAATTAAATTCTTGATTTTTGCAGGCAGCTTACACATAGGGTGGCATGCTCCACTTTGTTATCACAAGGAATATCATATTTGGGCACTTCCTACACAACCAAAAAGCACCCTAGTTTTTTGGTCTTTTTATTTTGGGTTTTGCTTCCTAGCTAGGTTTTGTTCTTTTCTCATTGGTTTTGTTTTGTTAGAAGAACTTCAGCAAGCCCTGTTCAAATTGTTCAGACCATCCAATATAGTTTGAAATTAGAATATTGGAAAGGTGGGAATCTTTCATAATTTGGCCTAGTCTTTGGGAAATGGAACAAATTCCCTGTTGCATTGCTAATAGGCAGGAGGGTTTTGAATAGATATTTGGCAGAGGCATAGCAAAAAACTCTGATAAGTTTCCATCACTAGCACATACAACATAACCAAATCTGTGGCATAGAGAGGAAGCCTTGCAATGCTTCCAAAGGCATTTGATGGAGACAGGAGATGGGTATCATCCAAATAATTCACTTACTACTACAAAACTATATATATATATTATGAGGAAGATATATAACCACCAAGTGGACCCCATAGCTAGCCCATATGTATCTCATCCATGACATGTTCCTCAACATCCTTCACATTAATTTCACAACGTACTTTCCCAAAAGATAGATAAATGAAAGATAAAGATTGTTTTACAAATTAATGATGCGCAAATGCTCAATGAATAGTTGATTTAATGCAAAAATTTAATAAAATACACATATAATAACAATTTTAATACATGATATGTGTATATAAAGTCACATAAGCATCACTATCCGATGTATAATGACTCAATTAAAGATTGGCTTTGATAATGAAGCTGGTGAGTGACATAGGTGTGTGGAGGGGGTTTTCCTTTATAATTAAAGTAGAAAAATCAAGGATTTGATGTTGTGCACCATTGGGATATTGGGCATCCTAATGCATAAGATATGCTCTAGAACCATAGCTGCCTATAAGTTTGGGGTAATATCACCTTTAAGGCCAATAGGCCATTATCAATCCACGTATGCCTTTTAGATATCAAATGGTTAATGCACCCATCAGAATCCAAATTTAAGAGGACCCCGGACAATGAGAGAATTAAATAGTTGGTTTTGTATATTTTAAGCTAAATTTTAATAGTTTAGAAGATTGTGAATCTTGCTAAATCTTTTATTTTTTATTTTTATAAGTTGATGTGAGAGAGAAAGAAAGAGAGTAGAGAGCTAGGGAGAGATTAGAGAGAATGGGTGGATTCAGATTATCTGCTTGTTTTTGCTTGATTTTTAATTATAGTCGTGTATTTATTATCCAATAATAAAGAATAAATGATAAAATAAATTTATAGCACTTTTTAAATGTGAATAGAATATATAACATAAATTCTTGAGCTTATATTAAACGATTAAGATTAAAACAAGCAAAACCAAGATAAGTAGAGAACCCATTTCCAGAATAGATTTGCATGAATGGATAATTTGATCAAAATCAGGAGATTTATAAAGTTTCGTGCGAATATTAAAAAGGAAAGTCATTTTATATAACCAAACATAAAAGAAAAGGAAATGTGCATATGAGTATATGATTTCCTTTAAATTCTACAGTATAAATTGAAAGTCATACATAGTTGACAATTTTGGTTTGGTAGAAAAACTGAACAAAGAGGTTGGTTAACAACCGAAGCCCACCCTTATATTTATTCGGTCATATTAAAATGAATAAATGGTTTTTGATTTTGTTGATTTTGTGTAAGAATCGTAGGATTCTTGAATGAGAACCTAACAAATGAACAACTAAGATCATTGAGTCGCATTGAGGTTGGACACACATACGATTCCTTTCAATTCTTATAAAAAGGGTCTCTCTTAACTAAATAAGCTAGTTTTCTCTACCTTTGATAGGGAAAAAAATAGTAAGATTAAAAGCACCAAATAAGTCTTTTTCAAATAACAAATTAGCATATGTTGTTAGCAATAAATAAATAACAAACAAAATACTGTAATATTATCTATTACATCAATAGATATCTAGAAATTTGAAAAAAAAAAAGGTTAATTTTTTTTTAAGTCCAGTTCATAAATTAGGCTAATAACTCAGCCCACTTATTACATAAAATTTTAGTATGGTCCACTTTAAAGAGAAGCGCATGACACGAAAGTCACTGAGCGTTCGGTAATTGCCACGGTTAGGCAGTGACAATCATTGTCACTATACGACAGTAGTTATTTGAATTGCAAAAAACATATGTATTATAGTGTTAATAATTGTCAATATTGCACGGTGGCAACCCGCTCAGTACTTGCTACTCGATATTAAAAATACGGAACAGACGTAACGTGAGATTTATTTATACAAAATTGAACTAGTTATCATTACAACTTTTTAGATGAATTTATTTATTATTAAAGACTGTAAAATATATTTTAGAGTAATTTACTAAAAAAATAGTACTGTAGAATAACATAATAAAAGTTGAAAAATATATAAGAGTTTCTAGCAAGCCGTTGATCTTTAACTCGAGGTTGGGCAAACGCTGAGATCAAGAGAAGATCCGAGTCCCGTTCATAAAAGTTTGATAAATGCCTCCTCAGTCTCTTTTCTCGTCACACACTTTGAAGTTTCAAGAACAGCTGCGATACTAGTGGCAGTCTCGTAAATTCACGTAGACGAGACTGGAAGGACACATGCCCCATATATCAACGGGCAATTATCAAAGCGGTCCTAGTGGCGTGGAAGGACATGCAACGTCCGATAGCGACAGTATGCTAGACGGATTCGGAGAGTTGAATGAGACGCCGCCGTTTAGGACAAAACCCACGTCAGTGACTGGCATACCGCATACATTTATAGCTTTTTAATTAACAACTAATTCAACCCAAATAAATTATAATTTAACAATAAAAGAAATTAATCAAATTAGGAAGAAGAGGACTGAAATATAAAGGAGTAGTTTTCAGCTGTTGGCGTGTGCATGAGAAGGTGATGGTCAATTTCCTTGACTTTATAATAAGCATCTTTTTGTGGATCCATCAACGTCAAGATGCATAGGGGTACATCGGTGGATACGTTGCTCCACATTGATATCTTTGTAAGTATAGAGGTAAAAGGGTTATAAGTTAAATACAAACAATTGCATACTCGTATTGAATAAATAAGTTTTTTTTTTTTGATAGCCGTAGCAAGGAAAAAATAAGAGTTTTTTATTTAAATTTTGGACAGAATTTTAATTTTGAATTTGATTGTAAAAAAATAATTTTAATTTTAATTTCGAGTAAATTTGATTAATAGTTAAATACAAAAATGGTTCACGAATTTTATTGTAATTCTCAATTTGGTCCATTCATTATAAAAAATGTCAATTTGATTCACAAATTTTTCAAATTGTATTAAAATAGTATAAATGTTAACTTCCATAAAAAAATTTAAGTCAAAATTTAGCCCACAAATTTTTCAAGTTGTATGATTTATAAATTTGAATTATTAATTAACTAAGTGATTCATATTTCAATAACATAACGCTATTATGTTTAAGAAAATATTAATGAAGCTTTCTGTCAATGCAAACAAAGTGTTATTTTAACTTTTTATATATGCTAGCTATAACATTCTATCTTTAAGAAAAAGTGCTTCACTGGAAAACCCTTCAATGAGAAATATTATACTTTCAGAAATTATGAGAAGCCATGTGTTTGTGGGAAAACCCACATCGACCCGAACAGCCAATCACAGCTCGACACGTGGCTGGTCAAACATCCACCTCGGAGTTGATTCTCAGTGGTCAAACTTTGACTTCCACGTCATCACTGATCAGCACTTCCTCTACCAGCTCAGACCGGATCTCCACACCGCCCCTCCTTGTTCGGTCCGAGCCGAACCGATGATCTTCCTTGGGATCGAGTGTCCATCTTCCCACGATCATCCCGGCTCGGCTCGGCTCGGCACACGAGATGGCTTCCTTCCGAGTTCTGGCGTCGACCAGTTAAGGCTCGGAAAGACTCCAATCTATGGACCGGCTCGGCTTGGAGTCCCATGCCCGATCCGACCACATATGGACTTCGTGTCTTCGCATGGGAACATATGTTCGTATCGGCTCGGCTCGGCTCTCCGCCGCCATTCCCAGGAAGATCACGCTGGGACGAACCGCCACACTTAAATGCACCTGACACATTCTTCTGACAGATAGAATATCAGGCCTGCATTCATGAATGTTGGAGCAGTCTACCTGAACCTTCCAACCTTGCATTTAATGGAGCATTCAATGCAGCATTGAATGCTGAGGAAGCAAGCAGCTGAGCATGCAACTAGGTCTGACCAGGTGCGTGGGTCTTTGGCAACCATTCATTCACATGCAGGTATCTTACTCATTAAGGTTTCCTTTGCTTATATACATACCAAGTCATATGCACAAAATGGGGCACCTAGCAATCCACCAATATACACGCAAAAACACTTGCATTCCCTTCTACAAAAAAAGCCTACCCAACTTGCTGAGAATAACCCAGAACATTTGCCTTGTTCTTCCCATTCTCCCAAGTTCTTCCTTTGTTCTTCCTCACCCACCATCAAACATCATCACTGATTTCATCATCGGAGTGTGTTTGGCTGGTACCACACCGGTCCATCTCCTTTGATCTTGTTTTGTCTACAGGAAGATCTCAACCAGCATCCACTTCATCATCCAACAAAGCACCTGATCAGCCAGGTCAACTTATCTAAGTTGTTGCATCTACCTTACGAGAATTTGCATCAACAGATTGGCGCCGTCTGTGGGAAGCTGACTTCAGCCGTTGTGTTCATCACCGCAAACGCTAAGCTCTTCCTCCACGCAAGTCATCATGACTACCATATTTCGGGACACCAGTTCTTCTTCAGGAGCGTCTCAGAATGATGAACAGCATCAGCCTGAGACACCTGAGAAAACGAGGGGAGCACAACTCCCCAGGACGCCAAAGTCCAAAGGTCCCTCCAAGATCCGAGCCGCTCACAAACTCCTTAAGGAGAGTCAGCGACATCTGGCCGCTGAGAATGCACTCCTGAAGCAGAATAACGAGCTGCTCGCAAAACAGGCCGAGCTGGCCGGGGAACTTGCACGCCACCGTGCTCAACTTGAGAATAGTGGGGGATCGGGCTTCCGATCACGCCGGACCCGAACCGAGCAGGAGGTCCTTTCGCCGTCTCCTTCTCGGCAAAGCACTCCTGCCGAGCCGAACGACCAGACCGATCAGCAGGAATCGGATCACGTCTTCCCGGGCTTCGAGGACATGCCCCCGGCCGAACAGGCCGAATGCCTGAACGCCCACCGTCTTCTTCAGCAAAAACAGGCGGCTTTCGGGAAACGTGCCCCCAGGAATTCGGGCGGAGACCGTGCCGACCCGAACACAAATCGACGACCCCCGGCCCAATCAAGGTTGGGGGCCAACAGTCCTGCCGGTTCGGCCGAAACCAGGGGCCCGATTCGGAATAGACTCGGCCCTATCGCCAGTCAGGATCCTTCCCCATCAGGAACTTACTCGGGGAGGCGATCAGTGAGCGACCGACTGGGGTCCACCATGATCATGTCGGATCGACAACCGGCAAGCGAGAGGCTCACTCGTCAGCCGGTGAGTGAGAGACTCGGCAACCAGGCCGAGTGCTCAGGGGAAAATGCGGCCGAGCCGACCCCGCCCAATGTGGAAAATCTTGTTCGGACTTTGGTCCAGGACCAGATCCGAAGCGTCCACGATCGGCTCGGACATGTCGAGGTCTCCAGGGGGTATACCGGTAGAGCCGACCACGGGGAGGAACTTCCCCTCCCGTACACCAGCAGAATCATGGATGCTGAGGTCTCCCGCGACACCAAGCCCCCCAAGATGGATCAGTATGACGGGACCAAGGATCCCTACGACCATCTTGACAGCTTCAGATACGCCATGGAGGCCCGCCAGGCATCTGAAGCCACGAAGTGCAGAATTTTCCCTTCGACCTTGAAGGGCTCGGCTCGGGGTTGGTTCCGAACCCTCCAACCGAACTCCATCGACTCCTTCTCCGACCTCCGGAGGGCCTTCCTGGCGAGATATCGGGTTGTATCCGAACGACTCTACAACTTGAACGATATGTCGCTCATCAAGCAGCAGGAGGGGGAGAGCCTCAAGGCCTATCTGATCCGCTTCAACATCGAATATACGAAGTGCGACGATTGCGACGATAGGTCAGCTAAGAATGCCCTCATGCAAGGCCTGCACGCCGGGGGACTCCGTTCCCACTTGATGAGGAATCCTCCCTCCACTTACGATGAGCTTTCTGCCGAAGCCACTAAGTGGGCGCGGGCTGAGGAGTGGGATGCTCAGGTGGAGGCCCTGAATCCCAGGCCGACCTCGGCCAAGAGGAAGGAGGGAGAGGTCGCAAGTCCCAAACCCCAGGTCCAACCCAAGAAGACCAGGACCGAGGAGCCACGCCAACTTCTGGGCAAGGGACCCAAGTTTGTCCAGTACACGGAGTACACTCCCCTCAACGCCGGTCTGGAGACAATCTACTCCAAGGTCAAGGACCAACTCCCAGTCGCAAGGGAGATCAAGGGACCACCCCCAGACAAAATCAAGGAGGACGTCTTCTGCAAATACCATTCCAATCACGGCCACGTCACGGGTGATTGCTACGCCCTCCGCGACGGGATTGAGACTCTTGCCCGGGCGGGTAAGATCAATCAATTCCTGGCCGGTGGGCCTAGGGTACCCAAGGCCGCGCCGAAGAAGCCCACCAACACCATCGAGGTCCAGGATGCTGCCATCGGATCGATCGGGGGGGGACCAACCTTCGTGGGGAACTCGAACCGATCCCAGAAGGAGTATGTCAGACAGGCGGCTCAAGCACACGAGTCCCTGTCGATCCAGGCGGGTCAGCCCAGCACTTCCAAAAGACAGCGGAAGGACTGGGCACCGGTCACCTTTGAGCCAAACGAGGCAAACGAGATCATCTTCCCCCACTATGATCCGGTCGTCATAGTGGCTGAGGTGGCCGGAACAACCATCGCGCGTTCCTTCGTCGATGGAGGGAGCTCAGTCAACATCCTCTACCACTCTGCGTTCGCGCAGATGGGCATCGGCGAGGATAAGCTGGAGACCGATACACCTGCCTTGGTCGGGTTCGGGGGAGAAGTGGTTCAGCCCCTCGGACACATCTACCTTCCCCTTTCGCTCGGGAAGGGGCCGATCAAGAAGACCTGCATGACGTACTTCATTGTCGTCAAGCGGCCGTCAGCCTACAACATCATTCTGGGCAGACCGGCTCTAGTCGACCTTGACTGCATCGTCCATTACGCCAACCTTCTCATCAAATGTCCGGTGGGCGACGACTGCATTGTCATTCAGGGAGACCAGTGCTCGGCTCGGTCATGCTACGCCGCTTCGATCAAGCAGAAGGGTCAGCTGCCGAACTCGCAGGAGCTTGACTCTATCGCCGATTCGGGCAGGTGGCCGAGGGCGGAGACATTCGACTTCACTTCCGAGCCGAGCTCAGATTCTCGGCCCCTCCCCGCCGAGGCTTGGGAGGAAGTGCCGATCTCGGCCGAGACACCGGATCGGCTCGTCCGAGTGGGGACTCAGACCAGCCCCGAGCAGCGCTCCGCCATAATTGACTTCCTCCGTGCCAACGCGGAAGTGTTCGCCTGGTCTTACGATGACATGCCAGGCATATCGTCTGACGTGATCACCCACAGGCTGAACACGGACCCGGGATGCAAACCGGTCCGTCAGAAGAGGAGGTCATACGACCCGGTTCGATACGCCGCCATGGCTGAAGAGGTAACCAAGTTGCAAAACAACGGGTTCATCCGGGAGGTCAACTACCCCGACTGGCTCGCCAACGTGGTCATGGTGAAAAAGAACAATGGGAAGTGGAGGATGTGCGTGGACTTCACCGATCTGAACAGGGCTTGTCCCAAGGATAGTTTTCCCTTGCCCAGAATAGATCAGCTCGTCGATGCAACAGCAGGACATCAGCTCCTCAGTTTCATGGACGCCTACTCTGGATACAACCAGATCCTGATGCACAAGTCCGACCAGGAAGGCACATCTTTCATAACTGATCGCGGCATGTACTGCTACAAGGTCATGCCCTTCGGCCTCAAAAACGCCGGAGCCACCTATCAAAGGCTGGTCAACCACATGTTCAGATCTTCCATCGGCAAATCCGTAGAGGTTTACGTGGATGACATGCTGGTCAAGAGCATCAAGGCGGACGATCACGTCAAGGACCTCTCAGACATGTTCGGAGTCCTGAAGGAGTATCAGATGCGGCTGAACCCAGCCAAATGTATCTTTGGGGTTCGGTCAGGAAAGTTCCTGGGCTACCTGGTCAGCCAACGGGGGATTGAAGCCAATCCGGAGAAGATCCAGGCTTTGATCAACATGAAGTCCCCAAGGACACGCAAGGAAATCCAGAGTCTGACTGGAAGAGTTGCCGCCCTGAACCGGTTCATCTCAAAATCTACTGACCGGTGCCTCCCTTTCTTCAAAGCCTTAAGGGGAGCAGGGAAGAGCATAGAATGGACCCCCCAATGTGAGCAGGCCTTTCAAGATCTGAAAAGGCACATGGGGGAACCTCCCATCTTATCCAAACCAGAGGAAGGTGAAGAACTTTTCCTCTACCTTTCTGTTTCAGACTCGGCTCTCAGCTCGGTCCTGGTGAGGGAGGTCGGCGGTGTACAACACCCCGTCTTCTACACGAGCCGAGCCCTCGCCGATGCCGAGACCAGGTATCCAAAATTCGAGAAGATGGCTCTCGCCCTGGTCAGCTCGGCTCGGAAACTGAGACCCTACTTCCAGGCTCATTCTATCGTTGTCTTGACGGATCAGCCGCTCAGACAAATCCTAGCAAAACCTGAGACTTCAGGTCGGCTCATCAAGTGGTCAATCGAGCTCGGCGAATTTGACATCATCTACCGTCCCAGGACGGCCATCAAAGGTCAGGCCATGTCAGACTTCATCTGTGAGTCGACCACCTCGACGGAGGATCCACCGCGCGCCGACGCTATGCCAGCAGCAGCTGATCCGAACAAAATCTGCGAACGCGACCAGGTTGATCTCATTACCTGGACCCTCTATGTGGACGGATCTTCCAACGCCATGGGAAGCGGGGCCGGGCTTGTTCTGATCTCTCCAGAACAAGTTGTGATGGAGTATGCTCTTCGTTTCAGATTTCAAGCATCCAACAATGAAGCAGAGTATGAGGCACTCATCGCCGGGCTCAGATTGGCAAAAGAGCTCGGCGCGATCAAACTAAACATCTTCAGCGACTCCCAGCTAATCGTCAATCAGATTTTGGGAGAGTATGAGACTCGAGAGCCTAGCATGACTGCTTACCTCGAGAAGACTCGTCTGCTACTTGGAAACTTCCACGAATACAGAATATCTCAAATCCCGAGGGCAGAGAACTGCAGAGCCGACGCCTTGGCGCGCCTGGCTTCGGCCACAGACACCGGATCCGCCAGGCATGTTCCAGTCGAAATCCTGGACAGACCTAGCACCGCCGAAACCGAGGCCACGGTTATGCAAACCGAGGCCGAGCCGAACTGGATGACGCCGATCATCACCTACTTGGTCTCCGGGATCCTCCCCCCAGAGAGGGATAAAGCACGTCTCATCAAAACGAGGTCGGCTCGGTTCAGCATGATCGATGGTCAGCTCTACAAGAGGAGTTTCTCCCTACCTTACTTGCGGTGTGTCACTCCCCAAGAAGGTCAGGATGTGCTGAGAGAAATCCACGAGGGGATATGCGGAAACCACTCGGGAGGAAGAACCCTCGCCTACAAGACGATCAGACAGGGTTACTTCTGGCCAACGCTGAACAAGGACGCAGATCATCTGTCTCGCGCTTGTATCAAGTGCCAGCAATTTGCCGCGGTTCCCCATCAACCTCCCCAATTGCTGACTTCCATATCCAGCCCCTGGCCGTTCGCGCAGTGGGGACTCGATCTGATCGGTCCTATGCCGAAAGCTAAAGGGCAAGTCACCATGGCGGTGGTAGCAGTCGACTACTTCACCAAATGGGCCGAGGCCGAGCCCCTGGCCACAACCACAGCCGAACGGATGGAGACCTTCGTCTGGAAGAACATCATTTGCCGGTTCGGCATGCCGCACACCATCATTGCGGACAATGGCAAGCAGTTCGACTGCAAGAAGTTCAGGAGTTTTTGTTCACGTCTGAACATCAACTTGCGCTTCACCGCGCCATACCATCCGCAGTCGAACGGACAGGTCGAGGCCATCAACAAGATCATCAAGAAAACCCTCAAGACTAAACTAGATAAGGCTAAGGGAAATTGGCCTGAACTCCTGCCAGAGGTACTTTGGTCCTACCGAACTTCCTATCGCAACTCCACGAAGGAAACTCCCTATGCGTTGGCGTTCGGAGCTGACGCCGTCGTCCCGGTCGAAATGGGGACTCCTTCATTCCGGACCGGCACGTACAATCCCGAGACCAATGACGCCGGACTTCGGCTCGGCCTGGACATGATCGAGGAGAGACGAACCGACGCCGATCTCTGCCGAGCCGCCTACCAACAAAGGGTAGCCAAATATTACAATCAAAGGGTCAGACCCAGAAGCTTCGGATTGGGCAATCTCGTCATGAAAAAGAATCCCCTTGCTATCAAAGAGAGCTCATTCGATCCGAACTGGACCGGACCATATAGAATCACGGGCATAGTCAAGCCCGGCACTTACAACTTGGCCACTCTGGCTGGGAAGCCTCTCAAGCATAGCTGGAACGCTGAACACTTGAAGACTTATTACCAGTAAAAATGTAGTTAGGATCGGGGACTGTCCGACCTAACACCCATTCCAATCAATGAAAAGATGAACATTTTTTCTACTCATTTTTTTTTTTCGAAGCAAACACTGGGGACTCTACTCCTATACACTTCTAACAAAGAGGAAAGATCTAAGTGTTTCCTTCGAAAAAATTGTACACCCATGTGCCGAGCCGAAGCGCCATTTCCGGCCCGATGCTCGGCATATTACAGACTCATCAGGTCTATAAACTCATGTGTCGAGCGGGCGCGCCATTTCCGGCCCGATGCTCGGCATATTACAGACTCATCAGGTCTATAAACTCATGTGTCGAGCGGGCGCGCCATTTCCGGCCCGATGCTCGGTATATTACAGACTCATCAGGTCTATAAACTCCCGTGCCGAACTAGCGCGCCACTTTCGGCCCAATGCTCGGCATGGTACAGACTTATCAGGTCTATAAAAATCCCTGTCTGAGCCGAAGCGACTTCCTACAGTCCTAACGTTCAACAGGATATTTCTAAAAGAAAAATATACACTCCAACCAAAACTTTCATCGTGCATGCCGAGCCGATCTGAAAGTAGGTTTGAATATTTTTCTCAAAAAACTGCATTCCTAAAATATCTCAATGGGTATGCCGAGCCCATCCTAAAATATTTTTACTTATCCTGGTTATGCTTATCAAGCTGATCCGAAGACAAGTTCATTTTCATTTTAATCGGCATGCCGAGCCGATCTCAAAATGTCTTTGTTCTTATTATGTTTTCACTTTTATCATTTTCTTTTCCATGTGTTATTAGTTTTGTCTTTTAGCTTAATTCCCGAAGCCGAACTGACAGCAACTTGTATCATAAAAAGAAATACTGATAAATAAGTAACATAAAACCAAATACAATCTGTTCCAAAATTAGTCAAACCCGAGCCACACCTCGGCTCGGGAAGAAATATAAAAACATAAACATTACAATTAAGCAAAATCAGCTATCATGCAGACCGCTCGGCAGGGCTCTCCTGGACCGGCTCGGTAGACTCCTCAGGCGTCTCCTCGCCAAGCTGCACCACCTCAACCCCGCCGATCTGCATCTCAGCGTTGGGATCGGATTCGGGGGCCGGGGGGATCGGGGTCGGCTCGTACGCAGGCAGTGGAGGGTCTTCCGGAGTCGGCTCGGCTTCTGCGGGGACTTGGCGATCAAGAGGAGGAAGCTCATCCTGATGACTCCCCTGGGTATCTTCCCCCTCGTCATCGGACTCGCCGAGGAATGAGACATCCCAGTCCGGCCTCTTCGCTTTGATCGCCTCCAAGAGCTCCTGATACCCATCAAAGTGGGCATCAGCCAGTGCCTGGGCGCTTGGAAGCCCAGCTCGACGCCGAGACTCGGCCGCCCTTCGTTCAGCCTCATCAACATCCCGCTGGAGCTGGTCAGCAAGTTGCCCCAGGTCAGCCACCTTTTGCTCTGAAGAGGCAAGCTCCTTACTGAGCCGAGCGACCTCCTCCTCCTTCCCGGCCAGCCTGGACCGCAAACCCTCCGACCGTTCACGCTCGGCATCGACCGTCCGCTCGGCCTCGGCTAGCTTCTCTTTTAGCTCCAGGATTCGTGCCCGAAACCTCTCCAGTTTCGCCTCGGCATCGACGGCGGCTTTGGCAGCTTCGAACTGCCTCATGGCGAGCTGCAAGAAAAAGAGAGGCAAATTCGTTACTAATCCGAACCGAGCGAATGGACAAAGTCCGAAGTAAAAGAGACTTACCAACATGGCCTGGCGGGATGCGATCAGAGCCTGGTGGCTGAAGCCCGGCTCGCCATGATCGGCCCACAGCCCCTCCTGCGCCCTCGCGGTCATCACGCGCTTAAGGCCCGTGACGAACGGCTCGAGGCCGGGGTCTACCTCCACCGCCTTCAGGGGCGCCGAACCGGACGTCCCGACACCAGAACCGCCGGGCTCGGTCCGAGCCCTCTTCTCCACCGGGGCCTCGGCCTGGGAGGCCTTCCTCTTCTCTGCCTGCCGAACCGGTCTCGGCGCAGGAGATCTAGGCTGAGCTGCCGCTGGGGCAGGAGCCTGGACCGGCTCGGTAGGGGGCCGCCCCGCAGCTCTCCTTTGGACACTCTTCGCCGCCTTCCTCCTGAGCCGAGCCTCAAGATCTGCCGAATTCATACCTCTTTCCGCTCTCGGATTCCACCTGGGTACAAACCAGGAGATCCCACTTAACCTGATCTGAGTCGGTCCGAGCAGGAACTTGGTGGACAGGTATTCGGTCGGCGAATCTCTGATCACGGCGATCTGATCCTTCAGCTCGCCTCGGAGTTTATATTTGCCCCAGCTGACTGCAAGGATGAAACCAAAAGAAGTTAGCCACAAAATACACATACAATCACTACAAAATATATATAAATTGCCCTCGGATCAGCCCCAGTCTTCCGTTGCCCACCTGGGATCCTAAAAGCTCTCGGAACCCGAGCCGTGGTGGGTCTGCTCGGATCGGAGAATTCCCAATCCCCGGAGACGAAGAAATATCTCCTCTTCCAGGTCTTCTGAGAGGAGGGGTTGCCCGAGAACAACGGCCCCGAGTAGGCCTGCAGGTTGTAGAAGCCGAGCTCAGTGTTCTTCGACCTCAGCGCGTAAGAGCAGAACATGACATCCTTGTGTGGCACACACTTGTGCACTTTGTGCCACAAGATGTGCATGGACAGGATGATCCTGTACACGTTCGGGTTCAACTGGTGTGGCGCCGCGCCGATCGTCGCAAGCCAGTCCTGCAGGAAGGTGTGCAGGGGAAGCCGAACCCCATTCTCAAACATCTCCGGGTACATGGTCACCCATCCTATCGGGGGTCGGCTCGGCTTCTCCCCCTCGCTCGGCAACCTCATCAGCACGGAGTCGGGGACTGAGTATCTATTCCTCAAATCCCTGAGATGGTACTCGGTCATCTCATTGGGGATCTGATCGGCCTTCCACGCCAGTTCCTCGTAGAAGTCCGGGTCGATCGGATTCCCCGTCACCCCCTGAGCCGAGGTCGACGCCTCGTGACCCCTATCCCTTCCATCCGAGCCTGAAGTAAGAGTGCTCGGGATAGTGGCGATCGGCTCGACGTCGAGAGGTTCTTCATCACCTCCTTCGGCCGTGCCTTGTTCCCAGTCGGAACTCAATATCTCGGGGTTTTCCTGATCCCCTCGGGCTCGGCGCTCTCCACCCGGATTGCGATTCAATGCCGAGCCGGCCTCGTCCAACTCTTCGGACAACCCGTCCCAACTCGCCTCACCCGCAGGTGGGCTTCGGCTCGGCTCGGCCTCACCCGCAGATGGGCTTCGACTCACCTCAGCCTCACTATCTCCCTCGAAGGCTTCCCCAGAGCCGAGCCGACCACTTGAATCAGTCTCGGACATTACAAACACCTTCTCACCTTTCTCTCTCTTGCTTTTTGAATCAAAAAGTGGTTTTTCTCAAGAACTCTCAAGAACACACACCCAAAACCCGAAAAACACAAAAACTCAGAAAGGAGGAGAATCACTTACTGGTTTTCCTCCGCCCAAAGTCTCCGCCCCTTACACACTCGGAACCACCTCGCCCGCGACCGTGTCTAGTCAAAATCAGGATCGGACAACCTCTCAGACGGCGGTGGGAGATTGAAATTCGCGGCGAGAGAGAGAGGTTTCGCAGAGAGAGGAAGAAACTGAAGATGAAAGTGTGAGGGAAGAGAGAGAAAAGCTTGATTTATACCCCCATGCAGACCGATCTCAGCCCTTCATTTCTGGCGCTTCAAATGCCAGATCTTGACACCTGTCAAGCATTCAAAAAATACCCATAATGAGGTGACCCTTACGTTCCCCCATGCAGAAATCAAACGTCCCTTCACCTTTCCCAGAGATTTTCTGACCAATCACAAGTCGTCATGTGCTCGGATCTTCGGGAACATGGGCTTGTAGGGTTCGGCTCGGACCAAGCGAACACGCCATCCTTGGGATTACACTTCAACTTCCAATCCACCACTGCCCGCTCGGATCGGAAGCTGGGGGACTCCTGTTTGTGGGAAAACCCACATCGACCCGAACAGCCAATCACAGCTCGACACGTGGCTGGTCAAACATCCACCTCGGAGTTGATTCTCAGTGGTCAAACTTTGACTTCCACGTCATCACTGATCAGCACTTCCTCTACCAGCTCAGACCGGATCTCCACACCGCCCCTCCTTGTTCGGTCCGAGCCGAACCGATGATCTTCCTTGGGATCGAGTGTCCATCTTCCCACGATCATCCCGGCTCGGCTCGGCTCGGCACACGAGATGGCTTCCTTCCGAGTTCTGGCGTCGACCAGTTAAGGCTCGGAAAGACTCCAATCTATGGACCGGCTCGGCTTGGAGTCCCATGCCCGATCCGACCACATATGGACTTCGTGTCTTCGCATGGGAACATATGTTCGTATCGGCTCGGCTCGGCTCTCCGCCGCCATTCCCAGGAAGATCACGCTGGGACGAACCGCCACACTTAAATGCACCTGACACATTCTTCTGACAGATAGAATATCAGGCCTGCATTCATGAATGTTGGAGCAGTCTACCTGAACCTTCCAACCTTGCATTTAATGGAGCATTCAATGCAGCATTGAATGCTGAGGAAGCAAGCAGCTGAGCATGCAACTAGGTCTGACCAGGTGCGTGGGTCTTTGGCAACCATTCATTCACATGCAGGTATCTTACTCATTAAGGTTTCCTTTGCTTATATACATACCAAGTCATATGCACAAAATGGGGCACCTAGCAATCCACCAATATACACGCAAAAACACTTGCATTCCCTTCTACAAAAAAAGCCTACCCAACTTGCTGAGAATAACCTAGAACATTTGCCTTGTTCTTCCCATTCTCCCAAGTTCTTCCTTTGTTCTTCCTCACCCACCATCAAACATCATCACTGATTTCATCATCGGAGTGTGTTTGGCTGGTACCACACCGGTCCATCTCCTTTGATCTTGTTTTGTCTACAGGAAGATCTCAACCAGCATCCACTTCATCATCCAACAAAGCACCTGATCAGCCAGGTCAACTTATCTAAGTTGTTGCATCTACCTTACGAGAATTTGCATCAACACCATGGCTTTCCGTGGTCTACAACATTGGTCGGTTGGCCCATCCTTGATCCTTAATTGGGTGCTTGACTTTGAAATGGATTTTACATGGACCTAACAAAGCAAGATATATATGGGAATTTAAGGCAGACAATTGGGACATGAAGCAATAAATATGATATTTCATCATCAATCAAAAACATGTAGGCATGCTTGGTGTGGTGTGGTGTGGTCCAAAATGTATCAATTTGCTGGCTAGTCATTTGTACTAGCAACTGTTAAGAGTTTGTGGAATAGATATTTGTCCTAGCAACTGTTAAGAGTACATATTCTAAGACGAGAATGTGAAGTCTTGCATGAAGTCTAATCCTCTTTATTCATTACTAATTAGTTTTAGCTTAATTAGTTGTTCAATTTTTTTTTATGATATCAAAATTGCATATAATTCACGGATTGTTAAGCTAAATGGGCACTAGTGTTTCTATGTCATCCAAGTATTCCACAATGCTCACCCACTACTCCACAAGTAAGAAAATAGAATCCTCAGCTAAATTTTTTTCCTAATTCTTATGCAGATGAATGCGATTAGTGAGAGAGGGATGAATGCGATTAGAACTGAATGCAAATGATATTTTGATGTGGTTGGTGAAGAAATTAGAACATTTCGATGTTCAAGTGTTACTAGTGGCTTGTTGAACGTTACTAATTTTGCTGCACCTGAAACTAAAAAGAGCACATTTATGTCTCTATCAAGTCCAAACAGGTGCTACTTCTGTATGGTTGGGCTCAATTAGTAAAAAATGACTGCAATCTAGGTGATTCATATGTAACAAGTTGGTTGAGTTTTTTACAAGACTAACAAAATTTTTATCTTTGTTTTTTTCAAGAATAACATTTTATGTATAAATTAAAGTTCTCAAGAATGAAAAAAAAAAAAAAAAAAAAAAAAAAAAGGCTGTGTATAGGTGAAGGGCATATAACACACCAATTTAGACATCAATTATGGAAGCTTATAACTCTAGTGATTAAAAACATTGTATTGTTTGGCCAAAAAAAACATTGTATTGTTGAGAAGTTATATCAAAAAATAATACTATTCTTTAAAAGAGGGGTTAAATATGTTATAAACTGGCAATAAATTCGTTAATTCATTCCTAAGTTGAGAGACCTTAAAAATCAAAATCCTATGTAGCTGACAAAAGTTCTGTTGGACAACAAGACCTGCCATTTTCATGCGTTGAAGGGCTTGCATAAGAAGTCATGAAATTCAGGAAAAAAATAACCCCATATATGGCACTGAAAGACAAATGCTATAATTGTTTAAACAGCATGCTGTATGGAGTAATTTTGTAACCCTCATCACACATTCTCAGTTTTGTCATGTATTAGAGCACTACAACAAGGAGATTGCCATACAAAAACTAACCCAATGAAAACATTATTAACTTGTCATTGGTTGAGCCCTAGATATATATGAGTGGGGTAGAGAAAATTATGCAAATTTTATATGCCAAGCTAGTTTTGGCTCAAGATGAAAACTACCATATTTTCCCTGGTTTTGGATTATTGCACGAAGACCTTCCAGAATGAAATTGGTGAAAGGGATGTGTTTTTTTATTAACATAAGTTAGGATGTGGACCTCTACGGCTCTACCTTTCTACCTTTTTTGAAATTTTAATTTGTTATGGGTTTTTAATTTCTTATATGCATATATAGTGGGGACATAACAGTGAAAGGCTATGGATCTATGCAAATAAATAATGATATTTTATCAAAGGCTACGTTTGAAAAAATGGGATTGCTAAAGACTTCAAAGAAAGGATCACTTGGGTCACCATCCAAGCTGTCTTACATCAAATAAAGAAATTTGCCCATCGGAAATTCAGCTAATCAAGCGGCTTCTTGGCTCAAGAAGCCGCTTGTTATAGGTTAAAAGTTTAATTTGAGAAATTAACTACACTTTTAGCTCAAGGTCTTTTCATTCATCAAGTAGGGTCGATTTTGAGATTTATAAGTATTAGGCCATTGGTCGGTTCGGATCGGTATTAGGGCTTACTAAATCAAAATGAAAAAATTTGGTATTTTTCGGTTTCGATATTTTTTGGTTCTGTAATTTTTGGTAAATTTCAGTTTTCGGTTCGATTTCGGTAATTTTAGTATCGGATATTTTCGGTTCATTTTCGATTTACTTCGGTATATATTCGGTTCATTTTCGGTTTACTTTGACATATCTTCGTTCATTTTCAGTTTAATTATAATAATATTAATTATTATATACCAATATAATTAAAATTTAATCAAATATGATGCATAAAATATAATGTTTGATGAATATATATTTGCACGAGTAGTATTGGTAGTTTAGTATAGTACTAGTATTTTACCCTAGTAATAATATATACTAGTTAATTAGTTTAATAATATGTATTAGTACATATCCTATTAATTTAGTATGTATATATACTGATAAATATGAGTGTATATATATATATGCATTACTTACTTAAAGATGAGATTTTTATTTTCCAAAAAATAATAACATTTACTTTATTAGAGAATGACTCTATATCTTAACTCACACTTTTGATAATATTAATATGATAATATTATACAATTATATTTTTATATAGTTGTTTAAGATATTAGTAGTTTAATATTTATTGTACCACTAACATAATAGTATTATATAAGCATATATAACTAAATTTCGGTATATATTTTAATTTTTTCGGTAATAATTGATTCGGTTTCTTTCGGTAATCAGTCGGTTTACCAACTTTTTTCGGATATTTTTGATTTCGGATTTTCGATTTTCAAATTGTGAAAATCGGTATACCAAACCAAAAAAATTCGGTCGTTAGTCGGTCGATTCGGTAAAAATCAAACCAAAAAGCAGCCCTAATAAGTATCAATAAGTATGAGTGAAAGACAAAGAACAAAATTATGAATTTATTTTTACTTAATATCAAGAAAATTTTCTATAGACTTTTGAATAATAATATAAACTCACATTTTATATTGATTTTATTGCGATTTTAAGTTGTACTATTATTCTGCAAGTGAGATATAACAAAAAAAAAAAAAAAAAAACCATTTACTCGCTGATTATAATTTTGACGTAATTAGTTGAATGCAAGTGGTCAATAGTTGACATCTAGAGATCGGCAAGATCGCCAAGATCGCCAACTTTTCTTTAGGCTCGAGCTGTGGGTTTGCACAGAGAGAGGAAGGGTGGGTGGGGAAGGAAGGGAGGGGTGGGTGGGTGGGGTTTGGTGTTTTGGTTTTTTTTTTTTTTTTGGTTCAAAGAGTAAAACTGAGATTTAGAGTTTACAAAAAATGAAAAAAATGATGTAGTTTGGGAGCATATTGTAGGATACAAGTAGAATTTCCCAAGGTGGGATCGTGGGAAGATTAAATACAATGGATCTTAAATGATGATGTGTTGTATGTAGATATTTTAGATTTATAAGATGTGCCAAATAAATTGATGTCACGTAAATTAAAAAAAAAAATTTTAAAAATCTGGACAATAAATATTTTTTTATTACATACAAGTATACAACTTAGCTTGTATATTTCTCTTCACTTTGTCAGGAGAAATTCCAAATTGAATCATCCTTCGAAATAAACTTATTATCAAGATCTATATACATTATTTTAAATTCCCCTATTCTTTTTTTGCCATTAAATTCCTCTATTCAAATGAATTATTCTTTTTTTTTTTTTTTTTTTATGGCCAAGTGTGCTAGTTATTCACTGTATGTGCTTATAGAGTTATAGGAGCTAATATGAGGTCAATTTAATTACTTATATTGGAGAAGATTCCAAGAATTAGCATAATTATTATATGGAGTAATTAATAATTAATTAGTGAACAGGATCACATTTAGATTTTATCATGTATAATATCTTGTGCTGAGAATTTGCAAAACAATAACCAATTAATTTGTCGCGCATGGTGTTGAATCCCATGTGCAGCATTTCATTTATGCTTGTTGTTGATCTATCAGCACCTCATGCATCCTATTTAAACAACGGATACAGTAATCATGGGCGGATCCAGGGTGGGGTCAATGGGGTCAATTGACCCCATGAACCCATAAATCTCCCCTATAAAGAAAATCTTGACCCCATGGCTGCTGCTTGAAGACTTGAAGTTGCAGGGGCAAAAATGGTGGAAGACTGAAAGATGTTTATGAAAATGTATGAAAGAGGCAAAGAGAAAAAGAACAACACGTGACTAGCAGCTGAGATTTTTTTTTTTTAATTTAGAGAATTTCCAAAATGATGTCGTTTTGGCCGTTAAAAAAAATTAAGGACTTATATCTTCACTATTCAGACAATACAATCCCTTGTTGCGTTTGGAGAAAGAACAGAGCCCTAGGCCCCTAACCCAAAAGGCTAACCTAAACCCACTTCGCCTCTGGTCTCAACCACCCAAACCCCATTCGACTCTCACCCAAACAGGCAAACCTAATTCGACTTCTCACCCCCGCCGTTGACTCTCGCACTCGACTTGAATCTTGACCCCATAAAGAATAATTCCTAGATCCGCCACTGACAGTAATGCAAATACAACCCAACAGTGTAAAAATATAACTTGTACAAATAAAATATATAGTGTTGGTCATGACCTGAAGATTAATTAATCCTTAAATAACTTATTTATTATTGTTTTACCAGTGATGTTTACCTTATCTCAGTAGTAGCTCGATCGTGGCGTCTGATCCTAGGTTAGCTCTTAACATATTCTTTTCTTTTCGTTTCTCTCTCCCTTTCTGACACACCTTCATATTCATACTAACTCCAAATAAACAACTTG
Source organism: Dryas octopetala (assembly GCF_963921425.1). Classification (NCBI taxonomy): domain Eukaryota; kingdom Viridiplantae; phylum Streptophyta; class Magnoliopsida; order Rosales; family Rosaceae; genus Dryas; species Dryas octopetala. The sequence continues at coordinate 9,622,217 of NC_141370.1, read as the reverse complement.
TGATTGTTTTTTTGTTTTCCTTTCTTTTGTATGAGTTGGCTTATGTCAAGAATCTGAACTAGGCTTGAATTTGATTCTATAATCTAATTTAGGTAGGACAAAGAAACAATTTAATATATAATGTGTTGATTTTCTCGTGTGCATATATGCATGTTTTTTCCATCATTTCCCAAAATTTAATTGTCTAAATTATCTAATTAATGTAATGGGTAAGTTCAACCCTCGATGACACATCCTTTTGGGGTTTGAACCTTCACGAGTTCATTCTCATTATTTTGACATTAATTGAGACCTAAAGTGCATGCAGTCTTACATATATGCACATCATCCATTAATTATCATTATCCTACTACTAGTTATTATGATAAATAGTAATATCTGAGTGGAAGTCTGGAAGAGAATGAAATACATAACAATTTAGAAAAGAAATTAGCAGCGAATTTAAGTACCAAGGGAGACACCTTATATCTTGATTTTGATACCAAGCTTAAATCAATACTTGGAATTGATCCACTCAACAAGGCAAGAGATCGAAGTAGCAATAATGCTTAATTAGACTTGATCCCTAGGCTGAAAATCGAAATGGAGATCGACCTTGGTAACTTCTAGTATGGGTTGTTGTCATATGTGGAGCGTTGGCTTTCCTTTTTGGTGATGTGCGTTTCTTATACAAATTGAGAGCGGTGCTTTGTATATATTATTGTGTCTATCTATCTCATTACGTGCTGAAATAAGTGATCAGAAAAACAAATACTTAAGGCATTCTACATTTGTAGGTGAGAGTAAAAGTCATATATAAGTTTCAAAGCGGCCTGAATAGTGCTAAAAGTGATTATATACTGTAACTGCAGTTGTGCTGAGAGTCATATTGTTATACCAAATTAGATTATGCCTAATTGTGATTAAGTGGCTGTTAATTTATAGGGTGAATTACTCCCAAGGACAAAAGGTAGCCTTACTTTAACTAGAAATACAACCAATAACTTGTTTAAGCTAAAAAACACTTTATGCGCGTATGCGTGTTCGTCAGCCTAAAAAGAACAACCGAGCTCGTTAGATGCATCTGCATCAGCAATTTTGAGTGCAAATCTGCAGTTGTACAAATGGATCGTCAGATTTTTGAGTTGCAGATGAATATGTATTTGCAGTTGGAACTACAAATGCAGAGTATTGAGCTGCAGATGCATATATACTTGCAATTGCGGAGCGTTCGGCAGTAATTTTGTCATGGAATGTAAGTTTTGGGTCTGGTGGACTGTAAGTTAATGTTTCTAGCACTTTTGTCTTGATAATCAAAGCACCCTAATTTATAGTTTAGAGGAAATTACAGATTTGGTCAACTTATTTTATATCTAGTTCAATTTTGATCCACAATATTTTTTAAGTTATGTTTTAGTCTACTAATTGTTCCACTTGTTCAATAAAGATCCATATTTGTTTTCTCAAATTTAGCATGCTTTTTACTCTATCAAATCTCACCCAAATTCAGCAAACATATACTTGTTTAAAAGCTATGCATCTCTTCTTTACAACCATATAAAGATCATTCAAATTGAAATTCTAAAACTCAAAATAATTGACCCCAAAGTAGGGTACCCGAAACTGCCAATTTTTCAAATTTCACCCAATCTCAATTCTCTTAAATTTTAATACTCTAAATTGGTTCCTATGACTAAAAAATGATGAAATATAACTTATACTTCAATTATAATTGAAGAAAACATAACTCAAATGATTTAAAGTCACAAATCTAGACCTTTATTGAACAAATGAAACAATAGTGGACTAAAACAGAACTTAAAAAAATAGTAGACTAAAATTGAACTAGGTATAAAATAAGTGAACCAAATCTGTAATTTCCTCTTATAGTTTATAACTTTAATATTTATGAAAATTATACCATTTTATTTATGTTAATGAGATATTTATAGGTCTAATATTGAATATATTTAAATAGTTTTATTTTAATACCCAAATTATGATTTCTCTATTTTTCTTTCATTCTATTAATTTTATCTCCAAATTTTCTACAAAAATTTAGTGTAAAAAGATAGATGAATGTGCTAAAAAAAGCAAGGTATGAATAAGAGAGCAAATTTCACGAACTAGACGTTGGGAATATGTCAGAATTTTTTGAAAAAATTATGGGTCACTTAATAATTTTTTAAGATTAAAATTAAATTTTGACCGTTGATTAATTTGAAAATCTAGTGGGCACTTAATTTGGACCCTAGATCTTGAGGCGTGTAGGTGGGACCCATGTTCTGCTTTCTTTCTCCTCTCTCTTCATCATGTGGTGGTCCCCACTTGTATTACTCTTAACCCATATGGGTTGGCACACAGTTTTCCAGCCCATTGTAAGAAGAGCGATACTTACATATAAGTTTGGCCCTCAATTTTTAGGTCCATTGTGATTATGTAGAAGGCCTAAGTTTATATACATCCCAGAAAATAAAAATGTGTGTTTTCCTAGCTATGAGCTTTGAGTTGTAGCCGAAAAACAAAATGCTCCATTAGATTGTAAAGTTCGACAATTAAAATTAATGGTTTAGGACAACTAGTTAAGTAAATTGAGTTAAATGTCAAAATTCAAATAAAGGCCAACTCAATGCATCTGTAATAAAAAATAATAATAATAATAAAAATTAATGTATTTATAAAAATACAACAAATGCATTTGTAAAATTAATGTATTTACGCAAAAAATAAGTGCATATGTAAAAACTCCATAAACTGTTATGTACACCAATTTTTTACGGTGCTTTACACTAAGTTTATTATTTATTAGTGATTTAGTATTATGAGCTAATTTACTAAAAACAAAAGGCAGAGCTTTGAGCTGACATCTAAACTCGACTCAACTCAGCTATTCAAAATGGATGGCTTTCAGATGGGACCCACGAAGAAGGTGCTTTTTCATGTGGGGCCCATATGTGGGGCCATGCCCAAGAGGTCGGACAAGGAAAACTCTGCTAAACAAGTCCTTTACTTTAGGCCACAAGAGATGCAAGCTTAGACCACGCGTTGAACAAGCGCGTGAATTAGGTCCAGCACTAAAATCGTAAACAGGCAGTGTATTACTGTAAGAATGGGCCCAGCAGTGAGCTCACATGGTTGGTGGGTTTGCAGTGGGGGCCCACCATAGCACTGACGGACCCTGTCACATCAGAACAGTACTCCTTGTGCGTCGTGGAGTGTAGAAAAAAAGAAAGAAGGAAAGAAAAGTTAGAAAAGAAAGAGACAGAGAGAGAGAGAGTGAGTGAGAGTGTTGGACACTTGGGACTGTTTGGGTTGTGATGGCTTTTGAATTCACCCAATGGTTTTCCCCAGCTTTCTGCATTTTATTTGTTTTTGGATTTTGGGGTTGGGACTTTGGCAAGAGATTACAAACATGACAATATAGGTGATATTAGCAAAATATAAATGTAACATTTAATTGTTTGGGTGTCTTACTCACACAGCGACCCACAAGGGTAATGTTCCTTTGTTCTTGTCATTTCTTTCTTTGTTTTGTTAATAGTAGTGTGAGAGTGACAAGGAGTGTAAGGAAGTTTGTAGATTAGACACACATGTCCCACTTATTCATCAAGTGATTGCCCCTTTATGGTGTAGATGATAAAATTGAAAACAATATCAATGCAATATGAACAAAATGAAAAACAATGAATCACGGAGGTTCCCAACCAGTTGTATCAAAACTATAATTCGACAGAGACACATGGCAGGTTCATTGAGATAATTAAGTTTGGGACAATTCTAATACTATATCCAGGGACGGATCCAGGATCCCAACCTGGGGGGTCATGGTTAGGTAGAGCCTGGAGTCGCGAAGCGGCGGAAAATTTTTTTAAGGACCGGGGCAGGTGACCGGCTCCGATGGTAGGGGCTTGGTGAATCACCAATGAACATAGACCATCCTGTTATAGTTTCTCCATTGCCTAAAGTCAAAACTCCAGCAAATTAACATACGATCAATAGTACCAGAGCCAACAGTTAAGACCCATGGGTACCCATTTAACAATGTTTGAGGGGTTGGACGACCTTTATTTCCTGTAGATGATGAAACAAATATACCATTTTTCATAGCAGAAAATGAAGCTATTGCCATAAGATCTATAAACAAGCTTTTCTTTGGGGGGTCGTCGTTCAGCCTGGGGGGTCATCGTTCTTCTCTTTGGGGGGTCGCCCGTGTCGCCGTCCAGATGTCGCAACCTTCTTGCTCCGTCGTCCGGGGGGTCGCCCGACCCCCCAACCTTGTATGTGCGTCCGTCCATGACTATATCAGAGTCGAAATATATTGATCCAACGAAACATGTAATATTGTAAGAAAATTTATGCCATACATTATGTCACAGTTACTTTTCAATCTTTAAATATTACGGGTTCACTTTTTTATTATTTATGTACAAATTTTTTATTATGAAATGTTATAATATGGCATACTATCAAAGACAAACTTATTCGACATTTTTTTTTTTTTTATAACTATCCTTCGGCAATGTAATCTCATAATTAGAACCTTTCTTTTAAGGGAAAACAACCATTTTTGTCCCTATAGTCTGGTGGTTGTTTCAATTTCATCCATGTTGTTTCAATTAAGTCCTCGTAATTTTGAAATTATTTCAATCAAGTCCAAAATTAAATTTTCATCAAATGTTTAAACTGTAAAACTGTTAAGATAGAGGCATAATGGTCCAAGAACAAAAAGATTATTACCGTCGGTTTTTTATTGAAACAATTACATCCCTACCTTCTACCTTAACGGTTCTCCTATCTAAAAACTTGATAGAAATATAATTTTAGACCTAATTGACAATATTTTGAAACTATGAGGACTTGATTGAAACAATTGAAATAATATGGAAGAAATTGAAACAACCACCAAACTACAAGGACCAAAATAGCCATTTACTTTTTTAAAGAGCAAATTACACGTAGCTACCTCAGGTTTACATCATTTTTTCAAGTTGGGACTACAATTAAAAAAAGTTGCAAAGACGTGCCTCAACAACCATTTTTTGACACTCACATACCTCTGTCAAGTTTTCCGTCTAGAAGGCCGTTAAGTGTTGATGTAGCACACTAACATGACTTTAAAAAATAGTCATATAGACCAAAAAAAATTAAAAAATCCTAATAATTAAATTAAAAAAAATCCCACACCCTTAGATCGATCAACAAAGCAACAAAACAGCCTCCACAATTTTTTTCTTTCTTCTTTTTCTTGTTCTTTTTCTTTCTTTTTCTTGTTCTTCTTTTTCTTCTTCATGCATTTGGCTTGCAATTCACACACAAAATAAATAATTATGCAGTAAACAAAAGTTGTAGTAAACCAAAATTCTTCTGGTTGTTTGAATAAAAATGATCGGAAAACAAAAAAACCAAAAAAAAAATTGAAATTCAACCAACCAAGCACATCCCCTTACGCCCCCCTAGCCAATCCCCCAAATCCCAACAGCCTCTCCTCCCTCCCACACTCCGTAGCAGCCAAGCCCACTCATCTCAAATGAGGGATTGACAAGAGATTGACCAACACATCCCCTTTACACCTTTAACCCCAAACCCAACCAACAACATCAGTCAGAAAAAACGACGACGAAGACGACGGCCAAAGACTCGAGGTCGGTAATCTTGACTGAGCCATTGGAGTCGATTAAGATGTTGCTTTGTGTAGACAGATAAATTTTGGTGATATAAAAAATCTCTAGACAACTGTTTCGTGGTCAATAAGTTAAAGTTTGATCTGTCAAAGCCAAAATGACATGTGTTATGTGACTTATAAAATTATGACATGTGGCACATGACTCATCCAAATCAGACGATTCCAAGGGAGGACATGTGGCAACATTAGAAAGGGACTTCCAATTAAATCAAGTTGATGGAAAAAATGGCAAATTGCCCATTAATTGGCTCCGATTTAAATCAAGCATTAAATTAGATCAATTAATTTAAATTAATTGACTCTAGTTTAATTAAGTTGATTGGTGGGTGATTAAAATCAGACATTCAATTAGAGCAATCAAATCAAACTGATTGGTAAATTCCCAAATTATGGGAATTAAATACCCAATCAAGCCAATCAATTCACTTGAAATTCTCTCTAATCAAGACCCTAATTTCGAGAATTAAGGATTTGAAATCAGGAGCCTAGAAGTGCCTATAAATACTTGGCTCCAATTAAGAAAGGAGATCTTTGGGCCAAAGTAAACTCCCAAAAGGACAGAGAAATTTCCTACACACTTCACCAAATTCGTGAGAAAGTCAAAAGCTCCACTCCCAAGTGCCGACCTTCTCGCCACTCTATTATTGTTCAAGATCAAGTGATCATCACCCTTGAATCAAGATCAAAACTTTGGAGATCAAATCAGAGGAATCTTTTCTTGTAGAGAACCCAAAACAGAGATTGTAACCCTGAATCATTAATACAATACATTTTTTTTGTACACGTATTCTTGTTTATTTACTTTTGTAGGAATCATGATTACACTTTGATGACGATGACACTGGGAGCCTCAGTCGTGGTCGATGCCTTTGATGGCAACGATGGTGATGTAGACAGGAACGCAAATGGCCTTGTGGACGAAGAAGACGCTATGGCCGATTTCGTCATGGTTGTGGAAGGCGTTTGGGTCCAGAGGGAATTGGGTCCAATTTCGTCTTAATGGATTTCTTCTTCTGTCATTGGAGATGAGAAAATGAGGTTGAGGGAAGGAGGAGGGGTGGTTGGGGTTTGGGGGCTTGGTTGAGGGGGCGTAAGGGGGATGGGTTTGGCATGGGTGGGTTCTAACTTTTGAGAAGTTTGATGATTTTGTGTTGAATTGTTATGATTGATGATTTGTGTTGATTTCGGGGGATGATTTTTTGTTTGTTTTTTAATTTTAAAATTGAATTATTGGTTTTTTAAAATTTTTAAAATTATTTTATTTTTTATTATTTTTTTGTCCATGTGGCTAAAAGTCATGTCAGTGTGCCACATCGACACTTAATGGTCTCCCAGACTAAAAACTTGATAGAGATATGTGGGTATCAAAAAATGGTAGTTGAGGCACGTCTTTACAATTTTTTTTTAATTGTGCTACCAACTTGAAAAATGTATAAAACTGAGATAACTATATAGTCTACATGTAATTTACTCTTTTTTAAAATATCATCTATATAAAATATTAGCTAAAATAAAATATTATTTGATAATATTATTGCTATCTAAGAAATTAAATTTTGAATTTTGAAGATTTAAAAATATAAAAATTTTGAAAGAACTTTTTATTACATTGAAAATTTAAACTAAAATAACAGAAATTTTTTAAAAAATTCAATAATTTCGTTTCAATAATATTTTAAAATCTCAAAAAAATAAAAAAATTTGAAAAAAATTAATTCCATGCTGCTGTTAAATAAATGAACGATAAAACTGTGATTTGATAAAGAGGGAGGGGATGATGAGATGGGGCCAGTTTCGCAATCACCAAGTCTTTTCTTCTTTTGCTTCCTCTGTTGATCCCTTTTGGCGTCTCTCTCGGTTTTCATGAATTAAATAATTTTATACCGTCAGCCATGTTTGACTATGTGGCCTCTTGAGAGGTCCTGAGCGATTAGTTTGTTTGTTTCTCGGCACAGATCCCAATAAGCATCTCATCAGTCGCCCTTGATTTCTGTGCGTTTGTGTTTTGTTTGGGTTATGGGGTTCAGACAACTTGCATCGGCCCATTCGGTCACTCCAACAACAATTAATTTTTTTATTTTATTTTCGCTATTTATGAATGTATTCAACAATTCCCGCCAACTGAGACCATGCCTATTGGCTCAGAGCCTAAGCCAAGCCAAGCCAATCAGCTACAACCAAAAGGCTGCTCTACTTTGTCGTGCTCTGCCTGCCGGATGTAGGAGTGTAAACGAGCCTAGTCAAGCCGAATACCACTATGCTTAAGCTTGACTTGTTTTAAATTTTGCGAGTTTGAGTTTGAGTTTGAGTTTGGATTGGCTTGTTTCTTATATGAACCGAGCTCGAATGAGCTAAAAAAAAATCGAATCCGATACGAACTCGAGCTGTATCGAGCTTATTCACATAATTTTATTGAAGATATTTTATTAGCTACTATTTTTAAAAAATATTAATTTCTATCGAATATTTTCTTCTTGAAAGCATTATAATATGTTAATTTAATTTAGAATTAATATATATTTTTAATTAAATTAGATAGGCACCAAACAAAGACTTATTTAAAACACCATATAAATGAATATGGTTTTCATGAAATACAACTGTACCAAATAATTTTATTTAAATATTGATAACTTATAACATTTGCAAAAAATTTCATTAAAAAAGAGACGTAAGGTAGTAGAAGTCTTATAATTAAACAATACAAAAACAAAGTAAGAAATAAAAATAGTAAGTTCTCATATAAGCTATGGAGAATGAGGTATGAAACATATAAACTAAAAAATACGAGCTGCTCACGAGCTTTCTGAGCCGAACATACTAAAGCTCAAGCTTGGCTTGTTTCTTAAACGAGCGACCTTCGGCTTGGCTTGTTTTTTTTCGAGCCGAGCTTAAACGAACCAAGCTCGAGCTGAACTCGATACGAACTCGAGCTGTATCGAGCCAATTTACAGCCCTAACCAAGACCCAAGCCTGATCGGCCCTCCTTCGCCGTTGACCTCCTTTTCTGGCGGAATAGGGACTGGCGACCACCTCCAGTCGACTCCTCTCGACGAGCTGGTCACTCCAGTGTGTTTAGATTCCCCATCCAACCACATGCGATCGACGGTGAATCGAAGCTCCAAAGTAGGCAGCTTTCCGAGCCAGTTTTCAGCGATGGAATCAGTCGAGTGATAAGAATTTTGATCATCTCTCTCTACTCTACCTGTTAGTATGATTAATTTGATCCAATCTTTATTCAAAATGAAAAACCCAATTCGAAAGCGGGCTTCACCGCAGCTGATAGCAATCATTGCCACTATGCGACAATAACTATTTAAATTGCAAAAAACACTCTATTAATTGTCAGTAGCAATTAATGACAGTAGGGCTGTAAATTGGCTTGATACAGCTCGAGTTCGTATAGAGTTCGGCTCGAGCTTAGTTCGTTTAAGTTCGGCTCGAAAAAAAATAAGCCAAGTCGAAGCTCACTCGTTTAAGAAACAAGCCAAGCTTGAGCTTTAGTATGTTCGGCTCGGAAAGCTCGTATTTTCTATTTTATATGTTTCATATCTCATTTTCCATAGCTTATATGAGGACTTGCTATTTTTATTTCCTACTTTGTTTTTGTATTGTTTGGTTATAAGACTTCTACTACCTTACGTCTCTTTTTTAATGAGAATTTTTGCAAATGTTATAAATTATCAATGTTTAGATGAAATTATTTGGTACAATTGTATTTCATGGAAACCATATTCATCTATATGGTGTTTTAAAGAAGTCTTTGGTGCCTATCTAATTTAATTAAAAATATATATTAACTCTAAGTTAAATTAACATATTATAATGTTTTCAAGAAGAAAATGTCTGATATAAATTAATATTTTTTAAAAAATATTAGCTAATAAAATATCTTTGATAAAATTATGTGAATAAGCTCGAGTTCGTATCGGGTTCGATTTTTTTTTAGCTCGTTCGAGCTCGGCTCGTATAAGAAACAAGCCAAGCCAAGCTCAAGCTCGAAAAATTTAAAACAAGCTAAACTTAAGCATGGTGGTATTCAGCTTGACTCGGCTTGTTTACACCCCTAAATGACAGTGCCCATTTTTTTAAAAAAAAAAAAATCCACGCAAAAAAACATAACGACGTTATTTGTACAAAGTGGCCTATTTATCATTACAACTTTTTATATGAGTTTGTTTATCATTAAAGACTATAAAATAAACTTTATGGTATTTTACTTTTAATAAAATAAAGGTTGGACTTGTATGAATCGAAGAAAGGAAACTCATTTTTGGGCTTAAACATTTTATAGGAGGCCCTTATTCTGTAGGGCTAAAACATTTTGTGAGAATTCAAAAACTTTCAAGTGCTGAAAAGCTTTATGTAATGGAAAATTCTAAAATGACCTCAATATTTATTTTTTAATCTCACATGCTTACTACTGTTTGTTTCCTAAAACTTATCATGTGAGCTTTAGAAAGCAAACATTTAGTACTTTTAGAATTTCCCTTCTGTAACCCAAAAAAAACCAATGCATACTTACTTAATTCAACAAAAATAAATCGTGGTTTAAGGATTGACCATATAAATATTACATGTCCTCTAAGGTACAAAGATTGTAACCTTAGTAGAGCACTATTGCACTCACGTTCTTGTCTTTGGCACACTTCCTAAAATCTATCTTCAAACTTGACCGTCGAAGAATCTTTTTTTTTTTTTACCGTAGAAGAATCTTTAGAAAATCCCTTTAACCTATTTACCACCACAATTTATAGATTCTAGCATCAAACTTACCATCAGCATAGCAGTTCAGGTTCGTAATATCTTGTTTTATGTTACTGTTCATTTATAAACAGTAGCACAAATTACACTGCTAATTGCGAAGCCCATCTTATTTGAGTGACCCAATGAAATTACAACTTTTGTCTTATGCTAAATTTGAAAAGCCCACGTCTAGGCCCAATGAGTACTCAATGGGCCTTTTCATCATTGCTTTGTTAATTGAAATCCCATGCATATATATAGCAGCATTATTCTCAGCCATGAATGCTGGAAACAATGAATTAATTAAGCAAGCTCAAGTTCCACACTCTCACCAACAGTGGCGGATCTAGGAATTATTCTTTATGGGGTCAAGATTCAAGTCGAGTGCGGGAGTCAACGGCGGGGGTGAGAAGTCGAATTAGGTTTGCCTGTTTGGGTGAGAGTCGAATGGGGTTTGGGTGGTTGAGACCAGAGGCGAAGTGGGTTTAGGTTAGCCTTTTGGGTTAGGGGCCTAGGGCTCTGTTCTTTCTCCAAACGCAACAAGGGATTGTATTGTCTGAATAGTGAAGATATAAGTCCTTAATTTTTTTTAACGGCCAAAACGACATCATTTTGGAAATTCTCTAAATTAAAAAAAAAAAATCTCAGCTGCTAGTCACGTGTTGTTCTTTTTCTCTTTGCCTCTTTCATACATTTTCATAAACATCTTTCAGTCTTCCACCATTTTTGCCCCTGCAACTTCAAGTCTTCAAGCAGCAGCCATGGGGTCAAGATTTTCTTTATAGGGGAGATTTATGGGTTCATGGGGTCAATTGACCCCATTGACCCCACCCTGGATCCGCCCATGCTCACCAAGAAAGCCTTTTTTCTTTTGGTCTAAACCAAGAAAGCCATTACTGCGCAGAAATCTCAGCAAAACAGGGAACTTGAAGTGATTCCAATTTGGATAGTGATTTTTTTTTTAATTTTTTATTATAAGGTTAATATATTTCCTTCTGTCCTTTTTTCTTTCTGAAAAAATAGAATCCTCAGCTGCAAACCGATCTTCTGGCACACAATGCTATTTACCCCAACTTTCATTTGACCAAAAAAAAAAGAATTGTGGGATTTCACAACTTTTTAGCATGTCAAGATCAAATTTCAAGATTTGGGATTGAGTGGGGGCAACTGCATTTCAAACTTGTAGCTTGATTTCCTTAAGACAATCAAATTTGTTTAGTTCATATATTTCATAGACTCGAGGATGTATGTTGGTAAATGGTCTAGCTATGGACCAAATGAGGATCCTAAGGGAGATGTTCACATGTCAAAAAAGGACACCCTAAACCTTAAGCCATTACTTATAGGATAGGCCTAGGACAACCCAACCCCACATTTTGGGGGAATTGGTCTTCTCTCTTCTCTTAAAAATAGGTCATTCTTCTTTCTCCGAAGGCAAGCACATCCATTCTATACACCAAAACTATGCCAAATTCTCTCTTTAGAACCACCATTCGAAATTTGGCACCATCGAGAGAGTTGCTGACTTGCTGGCTTGCACCACACTGTGCATGTTTCTAGGGACCATCTTTCTCTTTGAAGGTTTAGGTTGTGGTGTCTAACTAGGTTTAAGTTAAAGAGAATAATGTTCTAAGAGTTAGGATTTGAAGACTTATTGTTCCTAAAATATTTCTAGGCATAGGCATTAGAAATGTTCCCATTGGATTTGAGGCCTATTTTTATATGATGAATAGTAAATAATATGTAACAGACCCACACAAAAAGTTATTCGGATCAGGTCTTTGGAAAAACAATATATTAATTTACTATTGAATTGTCTCCATTAAACACACTTTAAAGTTTAAACCCTCTACAACAGATTATTATCAAAACTCATGACATCCGATTTCATTTGTGATTTGTCAATCAACATTGACTAGCTAGCTTGTGTTTTTCTTTTTCTTTGTTCATTTTTTCCTTTGCCAATACAGGCTAGTGTGAATGATAAAGAAACCACACATGCTAATATTATTAGAAGTTAAAACTTAAAATGTTGTATATATATTCTCATCTAGTTAAATTTCAAATCAAAATTTCAACTATAAGATTGTGCTGCAATTATTTATATTATTCTTCTGATCAGCGCTTCCTTTGTCCAATTCTATCTGATTTGAAAATAAAATTTTAGTCACAAGACTGTTCTACAATTCTTTATATATTTGTCTTCTGACAAATGTTTCCATGCATGTATTTTTCTCTTTTTTTCTTCTCTTATTTATTTATTGTAAAGTAGGTGGGGATAATGATTTGATAGAATGATAACTCTATATCTTCGGGGGGAGAAGAATTCGGTAACTTCGACAGATTTGGCCCATTTGGGTTAGGTTCATTTCTTATATTAAAAAACAAAATCAATATTTTTAGGGTTTTTTCTTAAAGTCCATAACATAAAAGTCCATTATTGAACGACCCCCTGCAAAAACAAATAGTGACATGTCGTTCTACTTTAATAAGTCAAACGCTTGGCACTGTTCACTAAGTGCTCAGAAATTACTGCTATTTGATAGTGACAATAATTGCTACTGTGCAACAGTGGCTATTCGAAACTGCATAAAAATAATATTTATATATACTTTATGATTTTTCTTACATAAATATGTCAAAAACTAATTAAACCAACAAAAAACACAAAATTCAAGCTTATAGAGTCACATCCACCCGTGTTATAACTTAAAAATGATTGTTACTAATTACCACTGTTCGACAGTGGCAATCTACCCAGTTAAAAAAAAAAAAACACGTTGAACGCTTGGCACTAAAAACATGTAACATGTTATAACGTGTGTTTATTTGTAAAATAAACTTTAAAATAATTTACTTATATTTTTAAAGCATGAGTCAAAATGCAAACTCTATGTTTATATAGAATATAGATTAATTATGATTAAAAAATGAATTTATTTCCATGCTAAAATGACATGAAAGTGTAAACCCTCATCTGAACTCTAGGCAAATGAGAGGCCATAAAACCCTTTTTCATCTATATATATGATATCATATAATTAATGCTAGGGGTACCATCTAAGTGTACCACCTCTCTAATAGAGGTGGGCCTCACCAAGTGGAAGCCACCCAAGTGGGACCCACCTCTATTAGAGAGATGGTACACTTAGGAGGGTGTACTCAATTCAGATTTTTAAAGATTTTTTTTAAGTGACAGACTTTCATAGACTTTCAGAATTATGACAGACTTTCAATTCAAAGATTTTTATAGACTTTCATGAAATTTTATTAAAAAATTTCATAGACATTGATAGACTTTCAATTTCAATAACTTCTTGATACAAGTACCATCATGAAATATTGTGAGATAACAGCATTTGTAGATCACAAAGGGCAATGAAAATGCAATGAAATCAAACAGAAGGGCAATGAAAAAGTAGTGAAATCAAACAGAAAATGGCAGGCTGATGAAATAATAACCTCTAAGAAATCAAGATTGTTAAGAAACCTACTAATATATTGAATGATCTAAAACTGGTCTTCAATATTTGTTGAACCTTACTATTCAATGTTACATGGATAATGTTAAATCCAGGTAACGTTGACGAAAACGAGCTTCCAAGTGTGAAGACAATTAAATTAAAAAATAAAATAATACATAATGAGAAATGCATATAAGTTTTAAAATTTGAAAGAAATAATGTTGTATCACTACTTAACATATAAGTCAAAAATTTAAATAATGTTTAACTAATCTCTTCATTATTGTATCTAACAAATAAATCTAACTCAAGTCATCCTTGAAACTCTCAGCGTAAACATACAAAGAATAAAAAGGTGGAGCAGGATATTATAATTGACATGTTGTAAACCCATAAAACCAACTTCTGGAGCACTGAAAGTCTAGAGTTAAAACCGTATATGACAGGTCTATTTATATGTAATGGCATAGTGATGAGACAATATAAGAAACAGGTGTATCAATGTTGGAATGGACATACACGCACGCAGGCAATGCTGGAGGAGGCGAAGAGAGAAAAAGGGAAGCCTTTTCTCAAAAGTCTTTCAAAGTCTTGGGAGGGAATGGAAGAGAAATAAAAAAGTTTGGTATATATACTTTAAAGCCAAAAAAATTTCAAAGTCTATGAATTTGAGAAATTTGTGAAAATCATTGACATTTTGAGTATCATATGACTTTCATAGACTTTTAAAAAATCTTAATTGAGTACTTCCAAACTTTTTAATTTAACAAAAGTTTTTAAAAGTCTTAATTGAATACAACCTCCTTAGATGGTACCCCTAGTATTATCCTTTCGGATAATATTATAAGCACTCCTTGTTTAATTAAGCTCTTACACTACAAAAATCAAAATAAATATTTTATGATTTCTACACGCACAGGAAGTTAGAGTTGAGTGCCAATAGTACTTGCATAGTTGCATGTCTATATTATTTTATTCAATATCACATATCATTTTCATTCGTTATAGATGATGGAGTGATGGACCAACAAAACGTACACGCATCATCTATAAATGGTAATATTTCTCCATGTAACAGCTCAGGAAATTCCTCCATAGAAGAAGCCAAGGTAGGAACTGTTATAATTGGGTTGGACTAAGCCAAGATCAACCCAATCAATCTTCTTTGTAATTATACACGCAATTTTTTTTAATCATTTTAAGTTATGTTGACCAAGACTCGTCTATCTTTTTTTTTTTTTTTTTTTTTTTTTATGTTGTGAAAGAAGACCAAGACTTGTCTTTAGGACATGGTTAATGTTTATAATTTCGAAAACAAAAAATTTGTTACATATTTCATAGTTTTTTTTGTTCTGAAATGAAACGAGACTTTTATTGAAACTCAAATATCGTAACAAGAGTTGACAATAAGAGCTGGCCTGTTGAATAATTTATGGGAGTTCTGTATGCCAAATATGAACATCATAAATGAACAAAGCAAATCTAGCTAACTAATGAGCTATACTAGTGATACCGCTATTAAAGAAGGAGATCTTGTCAAGCGCACTGGATCTATTGTGGATGTTCCTGCGGGAAAGGCTATGCTAGGGCGTGTGGTCGACGGGTTGGGAGTTCCTATTGATGGAAGAGGGGCTCTAAGCGATCACGAGCGAAGACGTGTCGAAGTGAAAGCCCCTGGGATTATTGAACGTAAATCTGTGCACGAGCCTATGCAAACAGGGTTAAAAGCGGTAGATAGCCTCGTTCCTATAGGCCGTGGTCAACGAGAACTTATAATCGGGGATCGACAAACTGGAAAAACAGCTATTGTTATTGATACCATATTAAACCAAAAGCAACTGAACTCAAGGGCCACCTTTCTCAAAAATGTTATTCGCATTTTGAGTATCGCAAGCAACAAGTGAAATATGGGATATTGAAAATGATCTAACTCTTAACCTAATCTTAATTCATATCTCTACAATTATGATTTTGTATCACTATGCCATAAAGAGTTTTGAACCATATATATATATATATATATATTTGTTGATGTGAAACCCAGTGAAATAAGATCCACAGGACCACATCCATCATCTATGAACAGTATGAAGCAAAGCAACTGACTCTATCATTTGCCAAGTGTCTGCACCTCATCAAGTAGGGATTTACATTCATGAGCAAGACAACAACCAATCGTTGGCACCAGGAAATTGAGGCCACGTACCGACATAATTTTTGTGGGTCCAAAGATGGTCAAAGTCTGAATCACCACTCGTGTGATTAAGTTGGGACGTAATCATACATTCACTATTTAAGCGTGAAAAACTACACTTTATTAGTTTATTAGAGAAAAAAAAAAATATATCCTTAAAAATGTTTAATTATAACAAACATAATTCAATTGGCCTAATTTTGAGCTAATAAAATAATACTGACCAAGTCCTTACATTTATTTTTTACCTCCACAGAGCCGTATGAGATAAAAGTCTCACGTAAGGTTTTGTAATAGCGATGGTAACAGATACATGTAATGCAATTATGTAATGCAATTTGCGCACTACATACAAAACTATGATGTGAACCTAAACTTTGACACGTGACACAATGACCCGCTGATCACGGTTGTTGTTGGAATTTGATTTTTATCGCATTCTCATGTATCCCCACGTGCGCAAGAAATGAAATCATTCTTTCATTCATTCCCATATCCCCACGTGCGGTTGTTCCTACGTGGCTCGAGACCGTGTATTCTTTTAACGTGCATCGCCGCCCCATAAATAAATTCCTCCTCTTCAATCTTCCCCTTGTTTTTTTCCCAACCCAAAATGGGTCCCATTCTCTCTCCATTCATTTGCCTCCATCACCACCGTCCATTTCATTCACTGTTTGACTTCCAACTCCAACTGTTCCAAACTTATTTTGGATGATGTGATCATATTTAAAATCCACTAGGCCACCTATTCCCCATATAATAAAGGAAGCTTGTTGGAAAACACGTACCAGTGCGTGGTACGTGCGTGTTTTCTAGATATAAACAAAGGAAGAAGGCAAGGAAGCAAGCAAGCAAAGCAACCCACCTATCCTATATATAAACAAGTTGTTCTTTGATAAGCGCATAGTCGCCATTGAAGATCAAAATCAAAGGAGGATCGAAAGTATTGTTCTTGGATCAAATTAATGGGTTGGTCAGAATCAGAGCGAGGATGCAAGAGGCACCCAGAAGTGAAGCAATTTTCAGGCGCAGTTTGCTCAACTTGTCTGAGCGAGAGACTCTCTCAGCTCTACGCTCCTTCTTCTCTACTAGTCCATTCACACGACGCTCATCAATCTTATTACTCTTCTGCTGCTTCGTCCTCGGCCTCGGCCTCTGCCTCTCCGGTCCGTCGTGGCCGGGGCCGCCATCAGCGCAATGCTTCGGATGTCATGATGGGTTCCATTTCTTTTGTATTGGGTGGCCATGGGGTCATGAAGAAGAGCAGATCGCTTGCGGTGGTTTCCAAGACTGCCTCCGCCGCCGCCGCCGTTGGTGGTCATATTTTTGGGGATGAGGTGGTGAAGAGTGGTGGGAAGGTGAAGAATAAGACAAAAAGAGGGTTTTGGTCCAAGCTGATTGGGTCAACGGGGAAGAGGACCAAGCAGGTTTTGAGGCACTCCAAGACTACTCTTAGATAATTAATAATTATTAGTCGCTAATTAGCTTCTGTAATCACTAGAATTTGATTTGGGAGATTGCTTTTCTACTCATAATTACTACTTGTTTATGGAAAATCAAATACATGGATTCTCTACTTGATTATCTTCATTTTACTTACCAGCTAGATCGGTGTACCACACACTCAAATGTTGTATAAACTAGTTATTGGTTTTTTTTTTTTTTTCGTCGAATTCTAAACTTATCTTAATTCATAGTGGCAAATTCAAAAATATTTTTCCAGACATAAGATAGTGAAGCGTTCAAATTTTGAGCATGACTTACCTTAAGTAAATCAATATGATAAAAGACCTTCCACATGGCCCACACCCTATTCATTCGGGTGGATTCCCTTTTGCTTCTTAATGAAGAATGTTTTTTTCAAAACATAATTGAAAGACTTTCATAAAAATTCTTGTAGAATTGAGAAAGAAGTTTTCATTCTGTACTTGTCAGATCATGAATTACAACGTAAATGAATAATAGAGATGTAGAAGAGTGTAATGGGTTGCACAATTGGTGAGTAGGGTAAATACCTACGCTCGCCGTTTAGTGAATATGTTACTGCTACATCATTATTTTATTCAGAGTCACCACTTAAACTAATAGAGGTTTAGCATAAACTAGTTACTGACAAAATGAAAATTTGTTTTTTGTCAGCACCGTTGTCACTTTTTCTTTTTCTGTGATAAACATATTTAACGAACACATTCAGTGAGTTAGCATTGCTGTTATTATAATCTTACTAGCTGGACTCTTTTGGTGGAGTGGTGGCTGACTTTCTTACCTTTTGCCTTCATGCATCAAAATTCCTGAATTTCCACAACAAATTGTGATAGGGATTTTGACGTAGGCTTTTGACTTGAAAGGGCCCTCTGTTTGAACACGTGCATGGATTTTTTTTGTTCTTTGGTCATATATATCAATATATGCAATTAATTAATTTGAACAAGTTGGTTATATTTTGTTTTTTAACATGTTGCAATTTGTTTGGATATACGCATGTCATCCAAGAGTGCAGTGTTAAATGTCTTATACAAATATAATAATGCCATCCAGTTGCATTGCTTGACTAAAATTGCAAAGAGACTATTGAAAAGGAGCTCTTGTGTCATGTCATATATATCTTAAAACACGACTTTAATCTATAATTTGTTTTGCTAAAACAAGTTGGGTAGTGAAGAACAGAGGATTCCAAAGACCAAGTGGTGAGTTTCAAATTTTAAATTAGATTTAGCACGAGTCCTTTTACTCGATCAAACCCCACTCTGCCACACATGCTCTTTTAAATGGCACGTGCCTAGCCACTATGTTAGTGACAAGCTTAGCAATCCTCACTATTTTAGTATCTGGAAATTCAACTGGATTGCTGTTCGAGTATTCTTTAACAAAAAAAACCTAAAAAGCATTCTGCTCAAATACTAATCAGTTCCAAGGTTTCCCGAGGAGAAATAAATGACAAAATGCTATTACATGTATAATTCAAATACAACATTCCCCAACTGTCAACTTTTTTGTGTTTTTGTTTTTCTTTATACATCACTTAAATGCTCCTATCTTTTCTGTCAAATTGTCTGACTGCTTCGACTAGCTGCTGCTAAACGTATGTGATTTCAGTATCGCAAAATATCCTCCCAGGCTTCATCGTGGCGGATCCAAATTTTTGTGAGGCAATGATATCAGCCCTTTAACACAGGACCTATACATTTTATGGGCTTATATAACCATTTCTAAAACAGCAACAAGTTCATTACCTAAAAACAGATTATAAACATCATCTAGCAGGGCCAGACTTCACCTCCTTGACATCTTCATCCTCATCACCATAACTCACATGGTCCAAAGATGGCCGTTTCAATCTCTGAAATATCTCGTCAAGGGACTCGGAAGAAGAACCACGAGACAAGTTTTTAGTTTCTTGAACTTGGCGCAAGGGAATAAATTTTTTGGCTGCTATGTTGGACTTGAAATTTTGGAAACCATTTTTCATTGATTCCCACTTTGAGGCCAAGCCAGAAGTTGACCCTCCTGTTGTGTTATCAAGGTGAGAGTCATCATCAAGCAAGGAGACTTTGGCGGCAGCAATACTCTTCTCCACTGGATTTGTATTGAAAGATGCTTGACGGCTCTGCTCTCTAATGGCAGCATACTTGTTGCTGATGGCTTCTTTGCTTGAGCTATATCTACGACCCTCTTCTTTCAAAGATTTTGAGGGAGTTCCACTTGCACCCTCAGTGATTAAACTTGTTTTTCCATTCATTTCCTACATATTTCACTGTTTAGGTTAGGATAGGACCTATTATCCAATAAACGAGTAGCAGATGAAGAAAAAGAAAAGAGTACGGAGTAGGATAAAATAAACTGGAAAAGAAGATCACATATTAGGATGGATACAGTATGCCATATAATTCATTCAGTTAATTTTCCTGTATGCTAAATAATAGTATACCATGCTGTTGCTGCCAGATTCAACATCAGCAGTGTTGAAATTCCTAGCCAATGGGATAACATGCTCACCAACTTTGCTACCTTGTTCAATCCAAGATCGTTCTGAGACAACAAGGACAAGTTAATTAACTTCAAGCAATATCACTTTATGTATAAGCATTCACAAAAGCTGGTTTTGATATTCAAAACCTAGAAAATAAAAATGGCCCACCCAAGTGAATAACAGCAGCAGGTCATGGTATATGCAGAAATGCTTACCTTTCTGTAAGATGATTAATCCAGATGGATCAAAACCATCCATATCATCAGCCTCGGTTTCAAATTTAAATCGCTTCCAGCTCCCAAGAAAATTAATTATGCGGTCAAAAAAATTACAAGCAACCAAGAGGGTGTATACAACCATGATAAGTGGATAGATTCTGTTAAAATCTTTCCCAAAGAAAGGGACAGCTTGATCAATATTTCCCATTCGCTGCAATAAGAAATACGCAATACACAAAGGTAAAGTGGTCAATTATTAAGTAGAGGGAGGGAAGTTCTACAGTTAAAACATCGAAGACAAACAACATTATTGCAATGTTCAAAAAGAAATTTACTATTAACAAGAAATCTATATTACATCAAACAGGAAACGTTCTGAAGACATAAGAAACCAAATGAGAAAAGAAGAAAGAGTTTACTCAAATATTTGAAAGTCATAAGAAAAACATTTTCCACTCGTAAAAAAAAGGCTTTGCACACCCTAAAAAAACAGTGCTTTCCCTGATCACAAATGCTACCCAAGAGTTTTTTTTTTCCTGTATAACAGCTACCTGAGAATATTTAGATTTATACTAAAATCGTGACAAAAAGCATTTAATGAAGTATATGTTTCTTATAAAAAAAAAGATCATGACAAAGTTGGAAAAGTTGTATATTGATTTCCGCTATAGGAATCCCATATAACTATAACATTTTTTGTGGCAAGCATGTAACCATAAACTTTTAAATTGCCCCAGGTGATTTATAGACCTTATAACTTTCCGTTCTCCATTTTCATGCATGTACATCAATCTGTTCAGTTTACCAGAGGCATGATACAATATACGTAAAGAAGTCATGTTGATTAAGAAAATGGGAGCATTAAACCAGAACTGTCACATAAAATTCAGCACTCCGAATATCTTGAATATAAATAGAAGAGACTTTATTCATATAATTTTACTTTCTGCTAGGGCAAGGTATAGATCATTAAGAGAACTGACAATCGATGAGAGAAATACCTTTTCAAATATAGTTTTTTGTTCATCAATAGTTCTATGTTCAAGACGGATGAGATTGAGAAAGTTGTATGAAACCGCAGGAGCATAACGAGCAATCATTCTGGCAGTTATTATGGAAATGGAACGTAAGTACCATTTAACAAAATATGACTTAGATAATCTTTAAGTCATAAAACTAAAGTTGAGATCAAAACTTACGAGCATATCATAAGCAAGTTGACGGAGCTTGTTTGCCTGGGTGTTAATGAGTAAAACATCAACATACCAATTTTGAACAAGGAATAATATGTGCAGATGCACATATACATCAAAGGAACAAAAGCAAATACCTGGAGAAAAGTTGAGTCAACAAATTTACAACAGTGAGCAGTAGAGTAATAAAATGAAAGTAACAACATGCCTTCAACTATGGAGACTAGATACATGTTAAACAAAAAAAATCAAAGCATGCTTCACTGTGCAATTTTTCACAAAGATGTGGACTCATATGGATCTAATGAGAATCTGAAGTTAGCTTTTTTCAATTTATCCTTTTAAACAATATGTTGGGCATCAGCGATGAAACCTGGGTGAGAAAAGTCAGACTTCGACAAATGGAAGTGATTTTCCTTATACACCAATTACAAAATGTCCAAAAAGAAATATAAAGACTTGAACTTACTAAAATAACTATAATCTACCTGCACAAGAACCTCTTGCTTTCCAACAGACTTGATCAGAATTGAAAAAAGAGATAGATCAACTTGAGGAGGAAGTAGAGTTGCCTCTGCTAAAAGAATAGCAGCTGAAATGATACCAAGAATGATAGCCAAAAGTTTCTCAACTTGTTTTCTTAGTATACAGCGCCAAAAGAATTCTGCAAAGGATAACAATTTATATTGAATTCAGTTTAGACCCTCAATCTCTAAAATTTTTTTAAAAAAATCAAGTTACAATTTAAAATTTGAGGTGTTTTACCAATAATATAACATGAGTTTTAAGAAGCCATACGGTGAAATGATGCAAAAACAAAAATTAAAGAAACAAACTTTAAACAAAAATAAATTATAATTAATGAACACATCACGCTTATAGAATGTGCTTGCTATATAAGCCAGCCAACAGACAACAAAATTTTCTTTTTGTGTTCACATGGATATATACAATTCAGATAAAAGCATATATAAAGACCCCATCAAACTAAAAAAAGAAAAAAATCTGGCATTCATTACACAGAAGTCCCAAGTACTCCTTCCACAGAAAAACCCAAAATTTAAGTAAAAGTAAATTATAGATCTGGATACTACCTATTGTATCAATGAGTGATCCTAATCTGCCAGTTCGAGTAGGTCTGAAGCTTGAAACATATCTCCTAAAATGGTAGCATGCGGTTAAACAGTCAAGACAAACACTTTTTTTTCTTTTGATAAACAGTCAAGAGAATATATATATATATATATATACACATTTATATATCATAGAGAGAGAGAGAGATGTTCTCCTGTCAGACAGTTTGGCATCTTAAGTTGTCAGATTGTCAATCTGGACCATTGATCATATGGATCGTCCATCAATGTGTGATCCAGATTGACAATCTACATAACATACCAAATATTTGGTAAGAGTTCATTCCCGTATATGTGTGTATATATAGGTACACACACACATTTAATGACTGGAATAAGAAAGGAGAAAAGAAGAATCAGAGGCATACCATCCAGTAGAACTGCGGCGTTCATAATTTTTTATTGTATCTTCAAGTTCAAGGGCCTCCATAACATAGGTCATATACTCACTGCAAAACTAATGGTAAATCTTAGATACAATGAACCTAGCCATTAAAAAAGGGTTCTCACGAACCCTACTGAATATGAAGACGTACATAGAAGCCGACCGTGGATCCCAAATTCATAATCCAATAAATACTTGAATTCCACAAAGAGGTCATATAAGTTGATTTTGGAAATAAATCACATAGAAGGGTAAATTCTAATACAACATACATATATTTATAATGGCAATCAAGACTTGGTTGAACAGCGCGGCATTTTTCGGTTTTTTTTTTTTTTTTTTTTTCCAAAACAGTACAGGTTTATTTAGGATGTAGAGTATGGTTTAGGATTTATATTCTAAAGGTTTGGGCTGTTAGCGCTAAATCTTAGAGCTAACCCAAGACCCTTAATCCTAGAGGTAGACCAAAACTCTAAACTTTAAGGCCTAAATGAAAAACTAACAGATAACATGTTGTTCCAACAGTCCTACTAGACATTCACACACACACACACACACATTATTGGAACAGTGTTGTCTAATGATTCAAACCGTTCAATTTTTAGATTTCATTTAAAAATCATCGCTGCAAAAGTTTAATCATTTGCTTATCATCATGATCATTTTGGAACATTGTGTTCGTCTATTTATTCTATCATAATTAAATGACTAAATGGTTTCCGATTTGGCTAATTTTTATACAATGATGATCTTTCATTGGGAACCTAAAAAATGGACGGTCCAGACCATTTTATTACATTGCGGGGTGGCCCCAAGAACGATTTCAGCAAAATTTAAAGTTTTTGGATGTCCACTCTAGAGAATAGTTTTGTGTTTTGTTTGTGTGCGCGTGTGTACATGTAACTTTCAGAATGACAACTAATCAACCAAAAGGAGCACAAATCATCTAGAAGGAACTTGCAACCTATGGTTGTAGCATGCAGTTCTGGATTGCTTCAATAGATAACTAGAGCCAAGATAACAAATATAGAATATAAGAAAAAATGTCTACAGACCAAATAAACATCGATCTTGGAAAATCAAAAGGATTTCAATGAATAGTATGCAGGTGATGAGCATACAGACAGTATCTTCAGCTTAAGAAGTTTACCTTTTATACCGGTAATACTCTTCCCGGGCTCCTCGAAGATGACGCCTTAGTGTTGCCATTGATTTTTCGTCAGTATCATAGTCCATATCGTTTTCACCTAATCGGCCACCTTGTGGTTTGAAGGATGGATCTTCCTTAAACTGGTGAAAGATCAGACTAGAAATATTACAAAGAGAACCCACTACAGAACTAGTGAAGTTTAAATTTTCTTTTCCAATTTTTTTAAATAAGTAGAACAAATACCATTTGAGTTAACATATTGTCAATAACATTCATGTAGGGTCTCAAGGGATCACGCTTGGCCATCTGAGTGGACGTTGCTTGGGCGACCTAATGAAGAAACCATCATTCAGTTTAGAGAAAAATAAAGAATACATAGATTGAGTTAGATCAAAATACAACCATACTTTGAGAAACTGCATAAGATAGCTCGTGTTGGTAGAGCCCACAAAAAAAAAAATGAAGATTGTTCAACTTTTAAGGAACAATGAGACAAATTGATTTGACAAAAAAAAAAAAAAAAAAAGAGACAAATTGATGAATTTCTAACAAGATGTTTCGGTACAAACAGTGAAAATTACAAACAAATTTTTCTAAAGAGAAGTAACCACATATGTACAGCCACCAAAAAAAAGACAATGCAAATAATGCAGCCTCTTTTCAGGTGAACACAAAGTCATGTATCAGTCTTGTAACCAAACCCCTCCCAACCCCCCCCCCCCCCCCCCCCACCCTATTCTGTATAAAAACATATGTTATCAGTGTAAGCTCCTTTCTTAAATCGTTAGAAAGGTAAAGATTTCACTTAAATCATATGTTGGACTTTTGAGTTCACATGTTGGACAACTGTCTAACATACGTTGTCATTGTAAGCTCCTTTCTTGAATCTTTAGAAAGGTAAAGATTTCACTTAAGAATAAGAGAAACATACAAGGACCAAAGCACAAGACGCCCTAGGTGAAGATAACAGAACATGAGACAACACTCTATTGAACTTGCATTAAAACTAAAATATAATTGTCTGAGTGGGAATATAAACACCAAGTAGTCAGGCCTGTTATATCAAAATGTAAGCATTAAAATGAACAGTGTGTTGTACTAAGAAAGTATCCATGCCTTACAGCAATATTGAAGACCTGATAGTAGGGGTGGCACAGGTTGGGTTGGATCAGGTTGGGACCCAATCCTATACTGACCCAAAATAATCGGGTTGTGATTTTTCACAACTTGAAACCAACCGACCCAACCCAACCCAACAAAAATCAGGTCAGGATGGTTGGAAATCGGGTTTGTTAAAACTAAAATTTCAATAAATTTTAAACAGACAAGAAATTATAAACTTAGTTGGCCCGAAGCTCAAGCCCATTTGCTAGAACAGTGTGCCTTTGAGAGTTTTCACGCATTTCTAGAGAGAAAAAAAGCTGAGCCATCTGTTTTAGGTGATGCGGGATTTGCTTGTACAACATCATTCACAAAAAGAGAGATATATGGCAGGACAGGAAGAGAAAAGTTCGGCAAAGGGTTAGTTCGAGAACAAGTTCTTGGAGGTCAAGTTTTGGCCTGATGGGAAGCTCAACTCTTGTTGATTTTTAAGCCCTTGAGATCTTTGTTCTTTGATGTAAATTAGACCTAGAACTAGAGATGACTTGCGACAATTGAAAACAGAAAACCAATCACACGCAGCACGCACAAACACAAGAGATTTATACTGGTTCGGCAATAAACTTGTGCCTACGTCCAGTTGTGATATCTCCCGAGAGATTCACTGCACTATGGAATAAATTCAGAGGTTACAAGGACTTTTTGGAACCCTAGAACCTAATTCCCCTTCAGCAGAATACCCTGAAAAACTCTCAATCACTCGACTCTCTCTTTGCTGGTGCTTGTGTCGAAGACATTAACTAAAACCTAGGGCTGCTGCAACCTATTTCTAACTCATAGGTTGCAGCTAACACTTATGTTTCAGCTGGGAATCCTAATCCTAGTAGAACTAGGTAATTGGCCTAATTAGCTGATTCTAATTCCTTGTACAATTAGAAATACTCAGAACCCCTTCCTTAACTAGGAAGACCTTGCGCAAGTCCTCTCAGCATTCCTAAAATCTGTATCCTACTAGGAATAACCCAAACTGCTACTTTCCAGACTTTTGATGAGCCAAACACAACACTATGCCATTCTTTGCCTTTCTAACCGTCTCTCCCTAGCCCATCTCTCTCATGTCTTTGGGTTGCTCTAGGAGGAAAGAAGTTACAGAGACAAAGATGAATTCCACGCTTTTTTACTTCTTTTGAATGGATGAAAATCATGAAACACATCACACCACACAAGTCATATGGACTGGAGTGATATATTGATGTATTTTTCTTTTCCTCATTTTGGGGAAACAAAATTCATGGGCACCAATCTCTTTAGCTTTGTGTTCTCTCTCATACCACTTCAAGATCAAGCATATATAAGATGGATCACAGTGTCTTCCACACAAGTTGCTTTCCTGGCAATCAATTGACAATTCTTTACATTTTTTGTTATTTGGATGATTTTGGGAATGACTGATTGATTCTAGAATGTATGCCAAAATGGTATGCTACAATCTGTTGCAAGAAAAAACAAAAAATCATGCACTCAACCAGTCAGCTTTTTGGAAGCGAAAAAAGTGTAGCACAGCAGTTGGGACCTTTGTGTTAACACAAAATGTCAGTGGTTCGAATATCGACAGATGCAAACATCTCAAGATTTTTACTGCTATATATGAATCGGGATGGGGCAGACAGAATTATTGGGTTCAGAAGTATTTAAACTGACAATGAACCAGTTCCATCGAGTTGAATTGGTATTAACCCAATTCAACGGGAATGGGAAAGAAAACCGGGCTGACCCGGTCTAGTCAGATTTGGTGGATTGGCCAGAAGAATGCCTACCCCTACCTTGTACTTAGGACCAAGTTACAGAAAAATGAATGAACAATGATAACACAAATCAAAATTTCAGAATGAACATGTAGATAAAGAAATTGTGTGCATATACAAACAAAATTAAACAATCACAAAAATATTGATAAATATAGTATGGCGTAATTTATTAATTAGGAAAAAGATAACAAAACAAATCATGGATCTTAAATTGTAATTGAAATAAAATCTTACCACAATAGCATTTGAAAGATCTTGATGAGCATCATCAAGTTTCACAGCCATTTTAGCAATTTTATGAGAAAGAACTTTCTGGCGAGTAGTCCAATCTGCATTTCTCCAGAGGCCCTTTGGAATTTCACTCAAACCAAAGCCAAGAAGAAATGCACCTGTAACAAGTCCAAAAGTATTCGAACAGGCCATGGCAAAGCCTAGAACACCTAATTTCCTGTTAATTAAGCAAAAAAAAAAGATAAATAAATCGTACACCTCAAATAGCCAAATAAAAAAATAAGGTAAAAAGAATAAGCGCCTGATAGAATGACAGCCACCTATCATCTTCCTAGCATTAGTTTCTCTACTGTGACCATAATTAAACACCTTTTTGACATCTTATTTGCACTACTTAATGATTCTTTTCAATTTTTTTAATGTAATTCAGTCCAATCACTTATTATTGCAACAAATAATTAATTTCATAGGTTATTGGAAAAAGAGAAAGTTTACACAAGAAGATTATGAATCATCCTGGATCTTCTTCCATTTTTCTTTTGTGTTACTGTAGCAATCTTCATTGTTTCTTCCATTTGAAATAAGAATTTAACAACTTAGTTTAATATCTCTAGGCTCCTAGAAGGAAAACCTAATAAGAAACTAATATCCACATCGATATAAATCATCTTTGGAAGGGCAGAAACAGACCCATCCTTGTGCATCGTGAAGAGGAGAATTAGTCCAAAAAGGCCAATAGCTCCCAAAATTAGATAGAAAACTAAGTTCACATGTACACTAGTCTTCAATCTCTCTGTCACAGTGAAGTCTCCAGCATCTTCAAAACCCTGAATAAGGGGCACCACAGTCCTGCTTAGAGATAACATAACTTAAAGTATGAGGAAATTTATAAAAACATATATATGCCAATTTATTATTTATACAATCAAATCTAAATTAAGGGACAGATAATCATATAATCATGATTCCAGAGCTACAAAATTGGAAATGGCGTGGCATACACTTCAAAAATTCATTAAAGAACCTCAACAGAAAAGAAAACATCAGTCAGCATAAATAAAACTGAGTAATTGGACATAAACACAGATAAGTCATTCAATTCGACCAAATTTGTTAAGCAATTGCATGCCGTCCAATGGCTCAAAATAAGATTCCTGACAGTAATGTTAATCACTAAACCAAGAGAGAGGACGATAACAGTCAAATGATATAATAATTGAAAATCTGTAAATTCATGTGACACGGGTAGAAGAGGGCAATTAAAAGAGTCTATGAATTTCCATGTTTCATACCAGGTTAGTAAAAATGTACTCCAAAATGACCAGCTCCAAAAGAAAGAGATTCCTCCATTTTCAATATGATTTATCGTCTGCAAATGTAACAAGAGAATCAGAAACATTCATCAAACAAACAATCGTTGCATAGACAAATGATTACGAATATAACAACTTGAGCCAGTAAAATAATGGAAAGGATGTGCTTTAACAGATAATCCTTTCAATGTTAAAAGGATTAGACGCAACGCATACCATTAACTTAAAATTAAAGTCCATATTAGGCTTTTTTGTTTAGAACCCAATGACGCAATGGTTTACGTAAAATACACCCAGCTACCCAAATCGCAAATAAATGTGCTCATGCATTATCGCAGAAAAAACAAAAAGAAATCCCAAAAGAATTTACGTAAGCACAGCTGAGCTGCAGAGAAAATTCTCTGGTCGAGCTAGTGAAACAGATGGTATTGATTAAAAAAACGTCTCTGAATTAAGAATAATCAAAACCCTAATCCCCAATCGATTCATATAATCATAAACTGAACGAATTGGCAAAGATTGTTGAAACTGCATATGAAAAAAAGTACCGTCCAGATGTCAGCGGGCACAATGACGATGATGGAGAGCGAACAGAACCAGGTGTACCCAACAGTGAGGAGCACATAGCGAGGGACCTCCGGGCCGGCGAAGTACCTGAGCGTAAAGAGGACCATCCCCAATGTGAGGGGCAAAGAGATCAGGTAAAACACCCACATCTCTCAGCTCTGTGTCTCTAAAACGACGACGCAGTTGTGAAACGGGTCAAGCGGATCCGACGACCCGATCCCTACAAATGGTGCGCCACCGGCCTTGGGTTGGATTCCGTGTCATGCGCTGAGAGAAGCGCTTTCTGGGTTCTTCTTCGAAGTCGGAGGAGGAGGTCGGAAAAAGGAAAAGACTTAACAGAGCGTTTAAGCGAATATACTGTATGCCATTTATTGGTTTTGGGCTCGGCCTTTGTATTTGGTGGGCGGGTTCGGATCCGGATCTGAGACTCGGGAGTTGGGGGTTTGGTTTGCGTACGTTTGTTTCCGCTTCAAGAAACAATTGCCGTTTCCTTCAATTGTGAACCACACCAACAGTTTTGGATTGGTCTAATGCTAATATAGTTGACTATTGTTTAAAAAATAGTACAGGTTAAAGCATACATGTCATGACAATACCAAGTATTAAATTCATTGGACCAAACAATTAAGCAAATGTTGTTGTCACGTCTTGGATTCAAGTTTCGGAGGTCAAGTTTGGGTTTCGGGTCAAGCTTCTGTGTCCTTGGTTCGAGATCCCTTGTTCGAGGTATTGGGTCTCAGGTTTTATGGTTGGGTCTTAAGAGTGAGTCTTTAATCCTAGGTCATACAAAAGCTTTTTTTGACCATTTCCTCCCAAAACTTATATTTTTAACCCTTTTACATTTGTTCGGACCAAAATACCCCTTATATATATCATATATAGACCTTGCATTCGACAACTAGACCAGAACATCGACCAGTTGCTTCTCATCCACTTTCTTCGCCTTCGAAACTTCGATGGTCGTGTTCCTGTAGCAACTACTTTGTCGGACCACCACCAAAATATTGGTGGTGGAGGACGACGGAGATTAAGGCTTTCTAAGAGGCCAAATATAGTGGGATTGGAGACGGCGAAAGCTGCTGAGAGCGAGGACCACAGATCTCAGATCTCATCTTCTGGTTGCCGCAACCAATGTTAGCCCAGTGTCTGGTGCAGATGAGCTTCCAAAGCCGCCCATCCTACGTCGTTTTATGCCACTGCTTGTTCACACACAAAGCCATCCCTAGCGTTCGATCATCCACTTGCTTGAACACCTCGAATATTAAATTGTCGTCCAAATTCGAAAACCCAGAACCCCCTTAAACTTGAACACCCTCTTCTTGTTTTTCCTCGTCTTCTTCAACCTTTATCTTCTTTCTCATTTTCTGATCAGCTGTGGCTATCATCGCCAGAAGATGATAAGCAACTAGTCGATTTTCTGGTATAATTGTCGAATGTGCGGTCGCCGGAAGAGGAGAAACAACTGATTGATTTTCTGGTCTAGTTGTCAAATGCGCGGTCTACATATGATATATATCAAGGGTATTTTGGTCCAAATAAATGCAAAAGGGTTAGAAATGTAAGTTTTGGGAGGGAAGGGTAAAAAAAAACTTATTGCATATTAAAAAGGGTTATTGAATTAAATTACCCTTTAACACTACTAGTTGGTATAATGAGTCTTTTCATAATCTCAGTTAGCACGTCGAACTTAAAATAGAGGTGACATTCGTGTTAGTTAGTCGTGTTCATGTCGTATTATTTCGTATTCGTGTTAAATACTAGTCAAATTCTACTCGTTTAATTAATTGTGTTGAATGACTCAACCCTAACCCAACATGTTTTATAAATCGTGTTGTATTAGTGTTTACACATATTTCATGTTATCTAAAAATTTAAACTTAATTTGTTTTATTTTTAAACCAAAACTATTACATATGTTGTATGCATCACTTATAAAACAAAAATTTATCTAACCAACAAAACCATTAAAAAAATAACTTTGTAATCATGGAATGACTCATACATACATTTTTTTAAAATGAGAAAAGTTACTCATTTCTTCATATAATATTCGTTAAACATGTTTATTGTGTTATAATTGTGTTACACATGTTTGACACTAACTCAAGTACTCAACCCCTTTATTATTTACATGTTTAGTGTGTCATGTCATATTTGTATTTGTGTCAAGAAATAATCAACTCAAACCTGCTATCTACGTGTTGTGTTTCGTTTTGTGCTATTGTGTCTTGTCGAAATTTATCACCTCTATTTAAAAATAACACATATTTATGTGGAATTAAAAAATGGGATTTAATCCCATGTTAAATTCTTTATCATACGTATTCTAAATTTCATTTTAAGATTGTCAAACAAGGCAATTTAATCATATGATTTTTTTCAAATGTCTTTTTTTTTTTTTGGCCCTTTTTCAAATTTCATTTAAAAGCTATCAAACAAGGTAATTTCATCTTATGGGATTTCAAAAATTCACATAACCATAAATCTCACCTCCAAAACCCTCAACCTCGAACCCTTTGATTGTCTTGGATCTCTACTTTTTGCAACCCTCATCTCACTATGTTCATTGATGTCACTTAATCGGTTAATAAAATTTGGGCATAAAGGCTTCGACTCTCGTGTGTTTTCATCGCCACAATATTTGCTCATGTTCGTAGGGTTCTTTGTTGGTTACCCCAACACTTATTTCTTAGAGATTGTCGAGCTATTTGGGTTTTCTAATTAGTAGAGATGGTGATTGTTCTTTGGTTTTCTGATGTTTGGAGGATTTGGCGTTGGCTTGGAGATCGCTCTCCTTTGTTTTGGTATGTATTAATTCTTTGTTTGTTCCGGTGTTACTTCTTTTCGCATATTGAATTGCCCATGGTTGTCAGTGGAGCTTATTATACCTTGGAGGCGGCTATGTTGGTGGTACTCTTCAATTTTGTAATCTAGGGTTGCCTTCGGTAATTGGGTTGTAGATCTATTTTGGGCATTAATGTTTTTTAAGTATGTGTTTTGCCTATATATGAGATTCTTTTTTGTTTTTTGCTTTTTAGTTTTGGTGTTTTAGGTTTGATTCAATGAAAGTTGAGGATGTTGGGCCTGCCTGGTACTTTTCCATTACAACCTGTACATGGGCTTTATAATGTTTCTAATTATGTTTTGTATGTTTATTTGTTTATCAATGAAGCTACAATTGACAAAAAGAAACGGAAGTGATTTTCACACCCCACTTTTCTCCACTCAATTTTTAATATTACTTCCCTTTCTATTTTTAATATTTTTATGAGTCCATTAATTATAAGTTACTAACAAAGAAAAACATTAATAAAAAACACTCAATCCATTTCTATTAACTTGCGGACACTTTCCACTATCTCAAAACATAACATGCGAACACCTTCTTTTCTTGGCCAAATCGATCTCTTTCTTCAACTTTATCAAATTGACGATTGTTTATGTTCACTCTCAAGCATCATTCTGCAACTGCTACAACAACAACGAAAAAAAGAGGTCAATCTCTACAGTTTCATCTATAGTAACTGCAACTGCAACTGCAAGTTTGCAACTCCAATAAACTACAGTTTCACTTGCAATTAGTAATTGTAATTGCAAGCCTGTAACTCCAATAAACTGCAGTTAGTAATTACAACTGCAAGTTTGCAATTCCAATAAACTGCAGTTTCAGTTCACTTGCAACGTTCCAAAAATTGCAGTTTCATAAACTGAGCTTAAAAAAAAAAATCAAGAACCTTCTACTGATAAGAAATCAAAGTAGAAGTCTACCACGAGCTGTGATCATGCCCAATCGAGGAGAAGCTGGAGTGGTCGGAGCAGATCCAGAAGACTTCGATCAAGCTCGGAGCAGATCCATTACTTCTTAATTGGCGTTGAGATTTTCAAGGTCGTTGACAGCAGCGCTGCTCGTGGTGGTGGTGTTCGTCCCGGAGGTGCTTGCTTTGTGAAGAAGAAGAACAAGAAGATGATGAAGATGAAAGAGAAGAGAGTCATAGCAGGGGGAGAGAGAGAAGATGAAAGTGAAGAGAGAAGAAAGAGAAAGACAAAAAATAAATAAAATGGCAATTGACCAGATTTCAAGATAAGCCAGCTAGCTGCAACTTGCATTGTTGTTAAATAAAATTAATTGGTGCACTGGAGAGTAAAAACAATAAGTAAAAGGTCGCCTAGGGTAATTAATTTTCTTTTTATTATATTCTTTTTATTTCTAAATTTACCCTTTTATTACATTGTCTCGCCTATTGTTAGTCTCTTGAAACCACCGATAATTCCTTTCTTGGGTCTACCTTTAACCATTTACCTAAATATTTTTTTAGAATATCCATAGTGGCCGTAATTCAAAACACCATTATTGCACTTTCTAGTGTCATCAATGAAAAGCATCTCAAACACACTTTTTCACTCACTAATCTAGTAACAAAACGATACACTTGGTTACAAAAGAAAGCTTGGAGCGCCCACCTCGATCTATAATGGCCAAGAAGTTCCTTTCATATATGCTATATCAATTATCAAGTTCTTGAAACAACAAGATTGTGTGTCTTCCATGTAGTCGATCAACTTTTTATTTGAAATGCAATTTTGTCTGTATTTGGAAAAATCACAAGAGGTTGCAAAGACCAAGGTGTGGTCTTACGATGAATGTGCTTTCCTGGTAGTGGTCCAATTGCCACCTATTGGTGATCCATTTAACTCAAAAGTATAAGAGGGAGGTGTTTAAAAAGCCCAACTGTGATCATGTAATGTGTGCTATTCTTTGGAGATGGGACATACAACATTGAGATGTTCTATGAATGCTTAAACATAATAGATTTTTTTAAATTGTTCATTGTGTTTTTGTAGTCGAGAATAACTCATGGCCAATTGGGGTATAAAGAGTAGATTTGGAAATGTAGATAATAAAAGTATATTAAAAGCATTAAAAAGAGAGAATGAGTGCAAGTAGAGAAAAGTAGAGTGCGAAAATCGCTTCCCAAAGAAAAAAAAAAAAAAGCATTACTTATTTCTTACACTACATGCATTGGTTGTATAATTATTTAATTCTTTTAAAATATATGGGCTCATTTGGTTGCATACATGGATTTGGATTTAGCGAAAACCCAAATCCAAATCTTCTATTTGGGTCTATTTGAGAGAAAGAGTATTTGGATTTGGCCCAAATCTACTAGGAATTTTAAAGACCAAATGCTGAGGATTTCAAATAATTAGAAGTGGCAACTCGTGTTAGTGGATCATTTTTGTGTAGTGTCATTTCGTGTTCGTAGAAATTTGAGCCAACTCTAACCCATTTCATTTAACTAATCGTTGAATGATTCAATCCTAACCTAACATGTTCATAATTGTGTCGTGTTCGAGTTGAACCATATATCTTGTGATTTAAACAATTAAACACAATTTCCTTTAATTATTTATAACCCAACACTATCACTTATGCATCACCTATAAAACAAAATCTATTTAATTAACAAATTAAAATATAAAAAATTCTAATTATACAATGACTCAACTCAATGTCATGTCATATTCATGTTCTTGTCAATAAATAGTCAACCTAAGCTCGTTAATTTCGTCTCAGATTCGTATCGTGTAAAAAATTGTCACCTTTACAAATAACTTCCAAACCCTAGTTACTTGAAATCTCCAGAGCTTGGCTGGCACTACCTACACTATTCCCATGTGCGCTCCCATACCCCATCCATTGTCTCTCTCACATGTCCCAGGGTATTCATCCTCTCTCTCTCTCATATGAGAATCGTGCAATCACTGATTTATTTTGTTGGTGCAATGGGCTTGATAATTCCGGCAAGCCTACCATTGTGATGGGGAAATAGGGAGGACACCAGGGTTGTCAGTCCCACACTCAACTTCAACATCAAGACCATCACCTACCGACAGTAAAGTTTTTCTTCAAGTTAAAAACAACTATGAAAAATTGCCTACTTGCTTTTTTCATTTTGCCTATTTTTGTTGGCAGTTGCAAAAATTGCAATTTTATATCATTCAAGTAATGGGTTCTCATGCAATGTTTGCTACTCACTCTTAGGTCCATTTTGAACTTTTAGCAAAATTTATGGAAAAAAAAAATCTTAAATGAAAATGGGTCATTTATTTTTTTATATATAATTGCTTGTTCTATCTTCTCTATTGTATGATTTTGTAAACTTGTCTTCTTTGCACTGATGCTTAAGAATACAGCAATATTGTGTAGTCATAAGCTATGAGTATTGTAAAGGAGATATGGCAGCTGAGCATAACATTGTTTTGTTGCCATTACAACAAAAATGGAGCTAGATTAGCAAATTTAAGGCTGCTTAATTCAAGCTAATGAACATACAGTTGTTGCTTTTTGAATTTTCTCTCAAATATGGATTACTAATTTCATTATGAATATTTATTGTTGAGAAAAATAAAATCTCACTCATTAATCCATTTTCATTTCCCCTATTAATCTTGAATGTTTTATCAATTATAGGTTTGGTATGGACAACACAAAGTACTCTTGTGGCAAAAAAAAGAGTATGTTTAGTGAATTAGAAGAAACTTGTTTTAAATTAAAAAAGAAAAAGAAAAAGAGAGAGACTCATGACTTAGAGCATCATCAATGAATAAGGCAAATGATGGGGTAAACTTTATTTGTAGTGTCATGTTAGATTTTGGGCATCCAATGAATGAGGCAAACTCATGGTCAATTAATTTTATTTTATTTTTGTCGAATGGTCAAATTAATTTGATCAAAGGGAACATCATGGTATATTAAATTATAGAAAATAGGGACCCACTTACTATTCAACTAATAAAAAATCTAATATCTTCATTATTTCATCAATTCCAATAATACAAAATCAATAAAATAATATTTGTTCTAACTATTTGTCTCATCCATTGGAGTGACAAATTTTTATGTCAAAGTGTCACTTGGGTTAGTAAGGGCCAATTTGATATTACTATGAGGTAATGTGGTTGTGAGAAATAGTTGTTGTGGGGTAAAGCAACCTTCTACCTGCTTATTTTGAACCCTAAAAAACAACTTATTTTGACTCCAGTTTTAAAAATAAACAGCTTCTACTTTTTTTACCAAACACCTTTGGGTGGAAAACTTTTAAACTAAGCTACTTATTTTGATCACACCTCGATCAATACCAAACTAGGCATAAAGGACATTTTTAGCATGTAATGCCCCAACTCTCAAGTCCATAAACATTTATACAAATACATTTTTAATGAGCCAAATACATGCTTAAATGAATAAAAACCTTTATTCAAAATCCTTTGTATCAAAAATAGTTAACAAAATCAACTAGGTCTCACTGTCTCGTCTTTTCCCCACTACTTCCTCAGCTTGCTTATCCTGCAAAACACAAATCCTACACCACATCCATAATGCCGAGTTATATAACAAACCCGGTAAGCTCATAGAGCTCGTATGAGTAAAATAATTAACAGAAATCTCAATTCATAATCAATTGACACAAATAAATATTCATCAAATCACATAATATCCATTCACTAATGATTCAGGCATCAAGATAATCATAATTCTTCAATTTCACCATAATCAGATTATCCAAATAGTATGAAAATCATTCCAACAATTCAAGCCTAATCATCCACTATTAACCTCAACTATAATTTAGATGTCTTATTCAATATCTCTAAATTGATTCACCAGAATCCAAACCACACATCATATTCAGTAATTTCATGGCAATTCATAATAACTCAAGTAATCACTTAATAGGAAAAATTATCATCATTTCCATTCTTAGGATTCAAGCCTAGAATTATCCTTTTCTAGCATACAAACAAACAAACAAGTTAAACAAATAGACAATTTCACTCACAGTACAACTTTACTAAAAGACCAATTTGCCCTTCATGGTGCCTTCGCTCGGATTTCCAATCCGACAACCAATTAGCATCGAGTTAGGATTTCCGAGCCAATACAATCATGTTAAGACCAACAAACAACCACAATCACAACATGGTTCATAACTAACGAAATGGTCGTGGGTTCAAAAACTGGTTCTTTCAATTTATCAACTTTCAGCTCAATCCAAGGTAACCAATAGAAAAATGAGGCAGAGTGGATCGATTTCGATACCTGGGTCGACATAAACAGCAGCCGGATCACCGGGAAACCGCTAGCCTTTAGAGGCTCTATTCTTTATCCTGGGTAGTCGTCGGAGCTAAAAAAAGGTATGGCTAGACTCACCGTGGCCTGGGGAAGAGAACCCAAGTGGTCGTTGGGCTTGATTCCGCCGGAAAAGAGGTCAACGCTGGCAACTCCCGTTCCGAGTTTTGACTCGATTTGTCGTCGTTGATGACTGGATGGACGATCGGCGACCATAGGAAGGAAGAAGAGGAGGAGGCGAGCAAAACCCGACCAACACCTCTAGCGCCACACGCTCCAGAGAGACGATCAACGAGGGAGAGAGAAGAGAGAGACTCGGGGAAGAGGAGAGAGAAATGTGAGAGGGAGGAGAAATGAGAAATAAAATCTAATTTTGGGTTTATAAAACTTTTGGGTGCAATTTTACAAAATTGCCCCACACTTGCACGGTCCATAACTCCTAACTCGTAACTTCGATTCTCGAACGGTTCGCGTCTACAAACTCGTGGACTCAAGACCTTTCCAACAAGCCCAAACTTAAAATCAAAAGTCAACCTTTGGGTCAAACTAATTTAAAATTTAATCCAAATCAATTTATTTCTCAAATAAATTCCCAAAATCTTGAAATAAAATCTCAAATAAAGATTTTGAAAAATATGGGGTCTCACATAGCCTATATATTTGCTACCCCCCTTGGTGATGCTATTATAAAGGCAACCTCAATAGGAGTTGCAATTCAATTTTCATTTTTATATTAAAATAGCACAAGGTGAAACTCAAGTGTTGCTTTTGAGTTGAAATCAAAAGTTATATACCAACGGGGGTTCAACTCCACATTTGTAGGCAATAAAGAGCCGCCACTTGTCCCGCAAAGCACATGGGTCTTAGTTGGAAAAGCAAGTAAGTCTCGCTTCCTACCTAGCCAATAGCCTTCTCGCATGGATCTCGTGCCTTGAAAATCGCTCCCAACCTTATGTTATGCTCCGATTCAGTTCAACTTAAAGTTCAGTCTATTGAACTTTGAAGTGCAACTCAGGCAAAGTTACCCTCCATGGGAAACTCAATTTGGGTCAAAAGTTGCATGAATTGGAGTTGATCCACTCCATTGAGCTTGCTCTAAGGGTACGTTTGGTTCAAGTTTTGATGGTTTGGGAATATGAAATCAATCTTATACCCACGTTTGGTAAATGCAGGGATGAG
Organism: Dryas octopetala; assembly: GCF_963921425.1. Classification (NCBI taxonomy): domain Eukaryota; kingdom Viridiplantae; phylum Streptophyta; class Magnoliopsida; order Rosales; family Rosaceae; genus Dryas; species Dryas octopetala. Next base: position 9,583,772 of record NC_141370.1, on the reverse strand, counting down.
AAATGGTTTCTTGACCTATGAGAATCTGATGCACCCAAAAGGGAGAAAATGAGTCCCTCATTCTAGCTTGGGTTTTGTTTTTCTCTCCTTTTGGAAAAACATTTATTACACTTTTTCTAAACAAATATACCCCTTCTAATATTTAAAAATACCAATTATATATAATACCTTCATTTATTACACACCTTCATTCATTATATGTTAATAGATGAGGTTATAATTTAAAATTTGAACAATTTTTATTTCCTATTCCTGCACAAACCAAACATAGGAATGAAAATAAAAAGGTAATTCCTAATTTACTTTCCCAACATTACCAAGCACAGTAATAAAAATCTTACACTCCATTTCCTTAAATGTAAGAAATCAATTCCGCGAACTAAATGGGCCATAAGAGATCACAAATTCCCAATACATAGTAGGCTGAAACAGATATTTTCCTTGTGATGGGCCAGACTTATTAGACCACCCAAAATGAGGAAAATGAATCCCTCATTCTAGCTTGGATTTTGTTTTCCCTTCTCTTGGAAAAACATTTATTACACTTTTTCTTGACAAATATACCCCTTCTAATATTTAAAAATACCAATTATTATACCTTTTTTTATTACACACCTTCATTCATTATATGTTAATAGATAAGGTTATAATTTAAAATTTGGACAATTTTTATTTCCTATTTCTACACAAACCAAACAAATGAATGAAAATAAAAAAGTAATTTCTAGTTGATTTTCCCCGTATTACCAATCACAGTAATAAGAATCTTACACTCCATCTCCTTAAATTTAATAAATCAATTCCGCTAACCAATTAAGCCATAAGAGATCACAAATTCCCAATACATAGTGGGCTGAAACAGATATTTTCCTTGCGATGGGCCAGACTTATTAGACCAACCAAATCCGGCACACTAAATCCGCAAGGGCCCAAAACACCCCCACAAAACAACAACCAAACTACCAAAGTGAAAAAGAAGCCGAGCCATGGCGATTTTTCCCCCTTTTCCTCTTTGATCTGTACATTATCGAACCAGCGTCCGACCTCAAAAAGACAGAAAGTCTTTCGCCGCCATGAAAGCTTGAAGCTTCGGATTCAATTCTCTGCCTCCTTTATTTCCTATTCCTATTCTGTGTTGGATCCGTAACCAGCAGATATCACAATCCTATTCCGTGTCCACTTTATCTAACCCTATTAAACTCTTCTTCCTCCTCTCTGCCAGTAAGTTTTTTTTTGTTTTTTTCCTTATGGTTGCTGATAATTTTGATTTTTGATTTTATCATCTATTCCATGAATTGATAAAGGAAATCCCTTCAGCTATTCCCGATTGCTATGATCATTTTTTCTTAAATTGTTTCTCTAGGGCATTGTACGGCAGTAGGGGAATGAATTTTATAATTTCTTTGTGAATTTTGATGGCTGAGAGATGCCCAAGTAATTATAAAGTGAACACCTTTCTAGGAAATTTACTCCAGAGACGGTTTAAGTGAACAAGTTCTTTAAGGTGGTTATCGAGAGATACCCAAGTTATTTGTTTAAATTTAATATTTAATGTCAGTGGTTTATCTCGGAATCGAGGTTTATTAGTTGCTAATAGTTTGAATTCGAGCTGATTATTCATTGTCTTCAATCTCTGATTTTAATCACTTTGTTTAACTTAAATTTATTATTTGAAAATTTTGATACTTTGTACTCTACTACTCTGTTTGTTGGAATATTACCACAATCTGATACATACAGGAAAAAATAGATATGAAAAAGCATTAAATGGAATTATCCTCCTTGAGTTCTCTCATGTTTAGAAGAAGAAAGACATAAAATTTGGTCTTTAAAATTCCTTTTAATCCTCAATGTTATCTTAATCAGTTAGTGTTGTTTGCTTACATTTTTGCACCGATTAATTGGTATTGTTTCTGGGTTATATGTTCAGGTCCCTAAGTAGCTTATCACCATGGCGGCTCTGAAGGAGCTTCTTCCGCCTGCAAAATCAACCACAACGACTTACTACGACCATTCAAATGATCCCTGGTTCAAGCAGCGATTTAGTTCAGCTGAGGTAGAAAAAGCTTCTGTCATCAAGCCTAATCCTGTACCTCCTTACTTGAAGCGTCAAGGCTTTGTTCCTCGGAAGGTAGAGGATTTTGGGGATGGGGGTGCTTTCCCGGAGATTCACATAGCTCAGTATCCTCTTGGCATGGGCAGGGACAAGTCCTCAAAGCCCGGAACAAAGATTCTTCCAGTCACTGTTGAATCCCATGGGAATATTGCATACGATGCCATTGTTAAGCAGAACGAGAATTCAAAAAAAATTGTCTACTCACAACATAAAGATCTTGTGCCTAAAATTTTGAAGAATGAGGAAGATCAAATGGACGAGGATGAAGAGGAGGAGGAGATGCAGAAAGTGATTGAAGAAACAACAGCAGAAACAAAAGCTGCACTTGAGAAGATTGTGAATGTTAGATTGAGTGCTGCACAGCCAAAAAACGTACCCAAACAGTCGTCAGATTCGAAATTTATCAAGTATCAGCCATCACAGAAATCCGTGGCATTTAATTCTGGCGCGAAGGAGAGGATTATCAGGATGGTGGAGATGCCTGTGGACCCACTCGAGCCTCCTAAGTTCAAGCATAAGCGTGTTCCAAGGGCTTCTGGGTCCCCACCCGTGCCAGTCATGCATTCTCCACCTCGCCCGGTGACTGTGAAAGACCAGCAGGATTGGAAGATTCCACCTTGTATTTCAAACTGGAAGAACCCAAAAGGGTATACCATCCCACTGGACAAACGTCTTGCAGCTGATGGTAGAGGCCTTCAAGATGTTCAGATTAATGATAATTTTGCAAAGCTTTCGGAGTCTTTGTATGTAGCAGAGCAGAAGGCTAGAGAAGCAGTTGCGATGAGATCTAAAGTTCAGAAGGAGATGATGATGAAGGAGAAGGAAAGGAAAGAGCAGGAACTGCGGTCATTAGCTCAAAAAGCTCGTTCTGAGAGAACAGGTGCAGCACCCCCTGCTGCTGTTCCAATGCCTTCTGAGAGAACAGCAATGGATACTGATGTGAGAGGGGATTATGAGCGTCCAAGGGAAAAGGAGGTGGATTACCCAAAGGAGACAAGGGAGGAAAGAGAAGAGAGGTTGCAGCGGGAGAAGATCCGTGAAGAGCGACGCCGAGAGAGGGAAAGGGAGAGAAGGTTGGAGGCCAAAGATGCAGCGATGGGGAAGAAAAGTAAAATTACAAGAGATAGAGATCGTGATATTAGTGAGAAAGTTGCCCTTGGCATGGCTTCTGCTGGAGCAGGAAGAGGGGGAGAGGTTATGTATGACCAGAGGCTGTTCAACCAGGAGAAAGGAATGGACTCTGGGTTTGCCACTGATGACCAGTACAATGTTTATGACAAGGGCTTGTTTACTGCTCAGCCTACACTTTCAACCCTGTACAGGCCTAAGAAGGATGTTGATTCTGATATGTATGGAGGTGCAGATGAGCAATTGGATAAGATTTTGAAGACTGATCGCTTCAAACCTGACAAAGGATTTGGAGGATCTGCCGAGAAGACCGGTCCAAGAGATAGGCCGGTTGAGTTTGAGAAGGATGCTGAAGAAGCTGATCCATTTGGTTTGGACCAGTTCTTGACAGAGGTGAAGAAGGGTAAGAAAGCCATGGATAAAGTTGGTACAGGAGGGACAATGAAAGCAAGTGCTGGGTCTTCAATGCGGGATGGCTATGAAGGGGGATCCAGCAGAACTCGTATTGGGTTTGAAAGGGGCCGCTAAGCAGTTCTCGTCAGTTTGTTTTGAATTAAGTCAATCTATATTAGCCCTTGTTGTTTTTCTTGTTGCTTATAAGGTGTTCTCACAAGAAGTCATTAGTTCTCTGAAAGCTTGACTGGCTGCGCTTGTATGATGTATGAGTATGACCAGTGATGAGTCTACAAATTCTTAATTGTTAGCTAAGTCTTTTTAATATATGATGATGATGGTCATGCCATATTTTAATCAAATGTGTAATGGTATTTCAGAAACATTATATTCATTTCTAAAGCAGAATCAGTTGATTTTCTTTGTGAAGTTCATAATAAATGGTTGGTTCTTTATGAATGACGATTTTGACATTCACCCAAAGCAAAAAGGCGAAGTTGCCAAAAGAAAATAAAACTAGAAAAAGCGTCCCTCTTTAGAGCCACTTGGCCTCCTCGTCCTCTGAAGAGTCCCACATTCCAAATCAAACACAACCTCTTACTGTCACCCCGCAATACTTAAATAAATAGGCTGCCTACACAAACTCAAGTCTACGCTGATTCTCTTTCACTCTTATTCTTTCTCTGTGTGTGTGTTATGGCTCTTGTCTGTAGGCTTCAATCTCTGTCTTCCTCTTTATCTTCCACCCGTTTCAGAAAACCCAACTCCTTAAACCCACAACCCATTTGTTCTTTACACTTCAACTCCTCTTATTCTTCACCTTTTACCGAGAAGAGTTCTATTGAGAGGTACCAGAGAGACCAGTGGCTGTACAAGAACCAATTAGAGCAAACCACTCTATGCTCTCTCCTGCCCGACTTTGATTCTTTAAGGCAAAATGACATTGCTTTGCAGCTACCGGAGCTGAGAAAGCTGCTTCAGGTGCTGAGAGAGAAGAGAGAGAGTGGAGGGTGTGGTGGAGGCAACTGTGGGCCTGGCAATGTGTACTTGGTGGGGACAGGGCCTGGGGATCCTGAGCTCTTGACATTGAAGGCTGTGAGAGTTATTCAGAGTGCTGATTTGTTGTTGTACGATAGGTTGGTGTCCAATGATGTGTTGGATTTGGTTGGCTCTAGTGCTAGACTTCTCTATGTGGGCAAGACTGCTGGGTACCATAGCAGAACCCAGGTAAGCACAAATGTTTATTAGCATTTCTTGTATTAGCTGAAACCAAATTTCACATTTTTGTTTTGTTTGTCAATTGGGTTTCTAGTATGGATTCTCTCTCACTATAAATTTGAAATCGTTGGGCAATTTGGTGAATTGTTTATTTGGGTTTGTGGTATGGGCCAAATGTTTTAATGAATTGAATTAGGATTTTACTTGACCTTTTATTTGGTGACACATAAAGTGTGGTTTTGCAATTGGGATTATGTTGAATTGGGAAATGAACTGGATTGTTTTACCCCCCTTCAGGAGGAGATACATGAATTGCTACTGAGTTTTGCTGAAGCTGGAGCTACTGTTGTGAGACTAAAAGGAGGGGATCCACTGGTGAGTTTCTATATTGAATTTCAGAAAGCTATGACAGTTGTTACAGGTTGTATGGTGCACTGTCTTGTAAAATTTGTAGTGAAACATATTGTTTGTCTATTAGGTGTTTGGAAGGGGTGGAGAGGAGATGGATTTTCTGCGACAACAAGGAATTCAAGTGCAAGTTATTCCAGGTACAATTATACATCAGTCTCAGTAACTGTTATGTGGTTGAGCATTTTTATGAGAATATTAGACTGTGTCATGGACATTAGATGGCTCCGTTATTTACCCATTGTTTTTCAAAGTGAGGATGCTCAACATCTTGAGTGGAGCCGGTGTAATGTATGCCATCCATCTCAAAAAATTGATAAAATTTCAATTGTCATTTCAGAAAATTTAGCATTGTCAGCAGTGGCAACAGATCTGTTACCCTTGAACATTATGAGCTATGTAATTCCTGTTGCAAAACTCTATTTTTTCAGTTGGTTCCTTAACATCCTGACATTTCATTGGCATTTTGCCCTCATTGAAAATTCCTTATGTAAAAGGTACCTGAGATGAGTTTACATTGCTTCTTAATTCCTTAAGAGTCTTTTGAGCACATAGGCCATAAAACTTTAAGTATGGACAAGGAGCACTAGTGAGATGAATTGAATGGATATGAGGAAAATAACATGGCACGGTAACTTTTAATTTGAGGGAAAACTCATGGTAGTCCTGATCATTTTGACTATGCTATAAGGTAGTAGGACTCTAGGCACAACTTTCACCCTATCTAGGTTGTGGCCATTTTTCATGTAGCAAAGAACTCCTAGCTTTCAGACCAAGAAGAAAAAGAAGGAAACCCCAGCTTGCCTGTTTCAAAAAAAAAAAAAAAAACCCTCCCCTTTGCCAAATTGTACATCCTTCTTTCACTTTGAAATATTATTTTCTGAAGAAGTAAAGCTCTTATATGGTTTGAGACTTGCTTATAAATAATCAGTTTTTATTTTTTTTTACTTTTCAGGCATTACTGCTGCTTCAGGAATAGCAGCAGAGATAGGGATTCCATTAACTCATCGAGGTGTTGCAAATAGTGTCAGATTTCTCACTGGACACTCCAGGAAGGGAGGAACAGATCCTCTATTTGTGGCAGAGAATGCAGCTGACCCCGATTTGACCTTGGTGGTTTACATGGGTTTGTCGACTCTCCCCTCTCTTGCTCAAAAGTTAGTGCATCATGGTCTGCCATCAAATACACCAGCTGTTGCAGTTGAGCGAGGGACCACACCTCAACAGCGCACGGTAAGGATGATCTTCTATTTGTGCATTGATCTGGCTCCCATGTGTATACCGTTTTGCATTCCAGATCTGTCCATTTCTTTACCTAAATACCTGAAATTTATATCATTGTTAGTGTTAGGACATCAACCATTAATTATAAAACTGACAACCTGGGAGAACTCTGTTATTTGTCGTAGACACGAGGTTGTCTTATGCCTGTGTGGAATGTCTAATTGCCCCTTCATAAGTACGTAAATTACCAAATATTTATTGATATATCTATGCAAAATAGGACAATAGAACTGTCATGGACAATGAATATGCCATTCAAATTTGGAGAAGCTTGTCAAGCATCATTTAAATCAATTTGGGTCTCCTTATCTTTACTTAAATCAATTTAGATGTCATTTCTTTAAATTGTGCAACTATATATGCTACCGGTTCTCTATTTTCTGTGAATTATAGCAACTGATTGTCTCAGGGTATAAGTATAGTCATGGGTTTGATTCTTGAAAGTGAGCATTTTCATGTAAAAGTACTCCAGGTTAGAATTAGATTCATTGCACACTAATAATCAAATAAGAAAGCCAGTAGCTGTATATATGTCTACCTTATTGCTCTGATGTGTGTTTCAAGATGCACTGACTAATTGATCTATATATTGCTCATTGCAACAGTCACAATGAATTCACTTAAAAGTATGTGGCACGTCTGTGGCCACATATTCCTTATATATTTCCGAGGAACATTTAATGTGAAATATGTTTTTTTATTGAGATACAAAATTTTATTAAAACTCTTAAAAACATATAATCACACTGGACAAGTTGTCCACTAATATTTCGAAACAAAAAGCTAGCTATCAGACACTAAAAATTAAAATTGCAATTACTGTAGAATGACCTGAAATGGTGAAACCCAAAAAAGGCATTCTGATGCAAAATATGTTAATTGAAAAGGCATTCTGATGTAGCTGCATTTTTACCGAGTCTTTCCATGTTTTTCAAAGGACATTGGATCCAAGTTTTTAGTTTTGTTGCTTGTTTTTATTTAATTTTGAAAATTGCAGGAGGGTATGATTTGTACAATGATATAAAGTACTAATGAAGCTGATCATTGGAAATTAAAATGATATGTGTCCAGTATGCTTGATTTATATTAATGATCCCTTTCAAAGTCTGTGATACAAGCATAGTTTCTCCCCCTTGTTGAAGAATTTTAAATCGAAATAGAAATAAAAATATCCTTCTATTTTAGTAATGATATGCATTTGAATTATTGTTTTTTTGCATATTTGAACAAAGCATGTTTGCAGATAGGCATACACACAGTATGAGCAGCCCATTTCCAGTTTTCATGTTGTTAATGATAAGCTGATTATTTTGCAAATTCATACAGGTTTTCGCAGAACTGAAGGATCTTGCTGATGAAATTACGTCAGCAGAGTTAGTATCACCAACGCTGATTATCATCGGGAAAGTAGTTGAACTTTCACCTTTGTGGCCACATCCTTCGAAGGAAGTGCCCTGTCTTGTAGAAGTGATATAGACACATTTGAGCATGCACACTAGTATTTATGCCATCCAATTTGACTTCAAATCTTTGGCTCACTGCTCATGACTTTGTGTAATTGAGACCTTCCAGCTCATGATCAAATCAATTTGAATGACGGAGGATGATCTTGGTTAATAGGTAAATTAGCTGCTGCTATTGATGGAGGCACATCTTGTTCTGAGATTTACCGACTTTGATTGATTTTAGAATGAGCAGAGCTGGATTGTGTTACAAGTATGATGCTTCATTGGACCAGTCAAATTTCTTCTGAGGAAGAATTAATCTCCTGCACTGAAGAGAATGAGTGAGCTGTGTTTTTGTTCACTGGCAAACACAGAAAACAAGCCTTCTGAGATTAAATTAATCTTAAACCAAGTTATTAGCATCAGGGTCATTAGGTGGAAAATTTTGTAACATAAGTGATTAATTTATGTAGACAATTGAAGAGTTTTTTTCAATTTCCTCAATGATTTGATTTTGCAATCAAATTTCCTTCTATAAATTGGTTCACATTTTCAATAATGTTTTCTTGACTGGAGAAGAGACTTTCATCAGATTTGCATATCCACACAAAGACACGTGATTGTATTAAGGACAGATTGGAAACCCTGTTTAGGAACCAATTTTGTAATATGAAGTATTAATATTGGTAGTAACTTTAGCTCCGAAGATATTAGTCAAAGACAATTGAAACACACCCATAATATAAGAGATAAAACTGGAAATTCTCATGTTACATTGGGAGGAGCTTCTCTGCTTCTGGTCAGCCTATAAATGGCAGTTCTAACACTGTGTACACTCCAATAATGCGCATGCCGGTATATATGATTTTTCTCCTCCATTTTTGCTTTACACTGTGTATATTATTTTCTTGATATCCTGCATTTTTTTTTCTTTTAGCAGGTTTTCTTTGGTTCTGGCAATCGCCTGCACAATAGATTTGCTGCAGAAGCTAGCAGGGCCCAACACTAATGGAAATTTCTCAATGGAAGCCTGAAGAAGGAGCTACAAATTCATCTAAATATCTGGGAGGTTCCAAGCTGAGCTCTGTGGCACATTCCTTTGCAAATTGTAAGTGACAGACATGGCCAATGAACATATTGACAAAGGTGATGCATCTCCTCACTAATATATATAATTTCTTCTTTTCTATTACTAGAGAAACAACAAATGGGTATGATAGTGAAAACCGATGGCCACTATGTACTTCAAGTAATTGCATTACTGCTTTTTTTTTTTACTACCAAATATGAATTTGGCGTTTTGAGAGGGACCATGTTAGTTAGTATTGATGTTTCTTCATCATATCAGTTCTGTTCTGGCTGATATAAGTTCAATAATGTTTCATGTATGGCAAATATAATACTCTTAGTTCCTGGGTTATATTTAATGTGGATCCAAATCCATTTTAACTACTGAATATTGATTGTGTTGCACAGGATGCACTGGATAGACATCTGAAACTTCTACACAAGCATTACAATATAGGCTGGGTGCCTTCCCACTTCCCAGGTAGTTTTTGTACTGCAAAGTTCTTGGAGAGATTCTATATTGTCTCCTACTGTGATGACCTTGTACACATGCACTGAATATACTTATACCTTGAATTTGTTTAATGGAGGTCTATATCAGTGAGCAACTTAGCTAGAACCTAGTTCATTTCCCTTGTTAAATATATACATCTCATCTTTTGCTCTGTTTTTTTAATTTTTTCTTCCTAATTTGCAAATGAGCATGAAAACCCTCCAGAAATAAGAATGGTGCTGAATTTATTTGGACTTAATTCATTCTCTTCTGTTACACTTCATCATACCTTTCATGAATCTAGCTCAATTATCTTTTCATCAAATTTACAAAATAAAAGGCATCAATAAAGGTTTTGGGCTCGGACACAATACAGAGTTTCTTAATTCCTCAAACTTTTTCTTAATTTTGACGCTTGGTTGCTTCTTAGCTGCACCCGCTAATTAATATGTCGACTTTAAAACAATTGGTTGTCAATACATACTAAATAGGCTTCAAGGAGGGGGGAAGATGCAGTTGAAAAAAGCAAAAATCATTTGAAACCCAAATTTTATTGGACATATGCATGCATGCATGGGTTGGGCATAGGTGTGAAAATGTTGAAAATATCTCTCATAATTTGGCCATAGCCCATAGCTCTGTAAGTTACTTGACTCTTCTTTTGCCACATCATTTGGGCAGGTTGTTGAGTTGGTACCTTACCAGCATTAGTTGGTCAATAAATCAAACCACAGTTCTTAAAGTAGTGGAACCACTTGCAAGTTGCAACACATCCTTGTAAGGGTGGAACTTACTTAGTCAAGTTGATCCGACCTCTATTCTCTATTGAATTGACTAAGAGATGCGACTAACAATGTAGTTATTAAATATGCACACTAGCAACTCGGGGCATTTCTTAATATTGAGTTAACAATTATCCTATGATATACAATTATACCTAATATTTAATAGTGAAAAATTTATCTTGAGTGGGAAGACTCAAATTTTTAGGTCTCATACGAGTGATTAGGCCTTCCACTATGGTAAACCCATTTTTTGTGACCTAAAACCCATTTTGGGTCACAAATAGTGTTGTGATCCAATTCTCACTGCAATGGTGCTGTGACCCATTTTGGGTCACAGTGTTTTATACATATTTAAAATATGTCTAATATTGATTAAGTGATATTTAATTGATAATTTTAAATTTAAAGTATAATAAAAATTATTCTATTGATCTTATTTTAATGAGATCTTTAAAATAAGGTCAATATTGAATATATTTAAAATAAGAAAATTTCATAAATTAGACAACATAAGCCTTACAACATCGGGACTTCAACAACCACAAACAAGAAAAACAACACGATGATTTAAAGGAAAAACAAGAACAACATGATCACTAAAAGAAAAAACAAGAACAATACGATGATTTAAAGAAAAAACAACAACAACAACTGCATTCGACATGACAGAAAATGAATCGAACTTCTTATTCGGAGTCCGATGATGAAGAATTGACACCCCCGTAATTATATCAATCTGAGATCTTCTGTTCGGTTTCACACTCATCACATGGTTGAATCGGAGGGTTCTTCCCGCATGTGCATGGCACGGGTGGTTTGGGCTCTGGCAGGTGGTTCAACCATTGGTGGCGAAGATTTGGGTGGTTGACTAGATCCTTGAGCTCCAATCTCTTGCAAAATGCACACAAAGGGACCAAAATATCATCCGAACACTTGCAGCACCTCCAGTCTAGTTCTTTTGCACGCTCCATCATTAAACAATAATCGCACAATGGTGCAACACAGTTAGGGAGGCACTTACACAAGCTTTGATCGCACTGTTGTTTGGAGCTCTCACCGGTGCCTTGCTTGGAGCTCTCACCGACGCCTTGCTTGGAGCTCTCACCGACACTTTGCTTGGAAGAGGAAGCCATTTCTAAATGATAGTTATGTGGATGTGTTGGCCTTATAGTTAAACCTTGGTATTTATAGGGAAAAAATGTGCATAACTTGCCCATTGGATTCCCTGATGGATTCACAAATACTCGAATCTCACATGTGAAGCAACAGTGTTGTGCATGTGATGGAGTGTGGAGTCAGTGTATAGTCTTGTCATTGGTTCAGTGAATTATTTTGCAAGCATGTGATGGTTGTGTCATGTCATGTTAGCTAAGAGAAATCAATGCCTTTATTTCATTTCACAAACTGCAACTGACAAACACAAACACACTTAAACGGCAAATACAAAGACAAATAACAAACTTCAAGATCAACTGCGAAGATTAACCTAACATACGATAATGAGAACAATATTGACGAACCATGATCCAGGTCGCACTAGGTTGGGGCAAGTGGTGGGTTCCCCTCTCGGATCCAGATGTGCTCAATCAAATTGATTTTTAGGGATTCGTTGACATTTCGGTCCCTAAGCAAATTCCGACGAACATTCATTTTAGGTAATGATGATGGAGCGGCACCGGTCGGACATGGTTCTACACCTTCGTATTCAGCTTCTGCCCTTCTAGTGCTCGCTTCTGGGTCTATTGGGTCATCCCTACCGTCATCCTCAGGGCGTTCATCCTCCACGATCATATTGTGCAATATTATGCACGCCTTCATGATATACCCAAGCTCAATCGAACGCTAATAACGAGCAGGTCGTTTTATAATCTGCCACCGGGCTTGTAAAATTCCGAACGCCCTCTCCACATCCTTCATGTATCCCTCCTGTCAAGCGGCAAACAACTTATGGTGGGGAAGAACGGGACTGTGCAATGTAGTGATAAGAGTTGACCATTGAGGGTAGATCCCATCTGCAAGAAAGTATGGAATGGTGTAGTTTATCCCATTCACAGTGAATTTCACCTTGTGGTTTCGGCCGGAAATCATATCATCAAAGAGATGAGAACAGTCCAGCACATTGATATCATTATTCGACCCAAGTATACCAAAATTTGCATGTCATATCCACGTGTCGTACCCAGCAACGGCTTCAAGGATAACTGTTGGGACACGATAATGCCCACAGTACACAGCTTGCTCGGCCATTGGGCAATTTTGCCATACCCAATGCATGCAATCCAAGCTACCAATCATACCTGGAAATCCTCTACGGCTCCCCTTTTGCAAAAGTTTTCTCAAATCGGTCGGGGTAGGCCTTCGGAGATACTCTGGTCCGAAGACGTCAGTGATGGCTCTCACGAACTTCAAGAATGACTGTCGTATGGTGGTTTGGCTTATGGTCATTGACTCTGAGACCAAATCATATGGAATGCCATATGCCATCACCCGCAGTGCTGCAGTCACCTTTTGGTGAGGTGTGCAACCCACTCTACCGACGGCATCAACTGTTGGACGGAAATACTCATCCTGGAGGCAAACCGCTTCGAGAATTCTATTGAATAGCAGTTGGTGCATGCGGTATCGCCTGCGGAAAGTCACGGTGTCTCGATTGGCGAGGGGATGAAGTAGTTGTCCATGAGACGTTCGTGGGCGGCTTCTCGATTTCGGTGTGTGTACCGGCGATTTGAAGAAGTACCGACATGCCTTGGTGTACCGGCAACGACGGTATGACCCATTGACACAATCAACTGACCCACCATCTCCCTTCCATCCTCTTCCCTATCCCATTCAGCATCAGAGTCCGAAGACGAGGAGGAGGATGAATACACATACAAAGGATTCATTTTAGTGTTTATGGAATGAGAAATGATCCTGAAATAAGATTGAGTGTAACATGGTAAATATAGTGGTATTTATATTGAAACCACTTGCATTTGAGATAAGGAATGAATGGTCCACATTCATTTGCTTTATGATGGTGTAGTCATTTCATGCATCAGTCTTATCTACTGTAAAGCATGCATCAGTCTGTGGTTAATAAGGGAGAATCCAATGTTGGGTGGAAATGCAAACATGACTTGAATAAATAGCAAACCATGACTTAAAACAAGATTGACGTTCAAATTAAAGGATACAATTAAAGAGCAAACATAATTTAAAACAAGATTAACATTCAAAATAAAAAACACAATTAAAGAGCAAGGTCTAATTCTAATTATTAGGCGGGTACCCCTGGTTTGAGTGATTGAGGTTGGAAAGATCCGGGTAGTATCCAGATGGAGTGCACTCCGAATGGTGGTTAGCACGCATTTGCCTCCTTGCAATGACTTCAGCCATCTTTTGCTCCCAATACATCCGTTGCCCATCATTCATTTTGGAGAGGTCTTGGCCCATAATATTTTGTTCTTCCCATTCTAGCTGCCTCTCGATCCTCATCCTTTCTCTTGCTTCCTTTGCGGCGTCTCTTTCACTCCTTGCACGCTCTCTGTCAAGTCTCGTTTGTATGAAAATCCTTGAATTTTTATTATAATGATCTACTGCCTCAACCATATGAGTTTGGATGGGCTCGGCTGCCTTGGCCCGTTTTGCATAGTTTCTCCCTGGTGGCCTTGGCCGCGAGGAACCTATTGGTTGAAATGGTGGTGGGTTTTCGTCCTCGCCAAGTGGTATGACTAGATCGGCCTCCTCGGGATCATCATCGGCGGGATTGTCGGCATCGTCGGTGGCGGGGGTCTCTGAATCACTAAACCGAACAGGAGCATGAACCGCAGCGTACTTTGCACTTTCCTTTATTTTTTCCCAAATGTGCACCCATGGAAACTTGAATCCAGTCTTGTTTCGAAAGCCTTCAAGTGCTTGCGTAAACTACAATAATAAAATAAAAATAAAAATATATAAATTTTCTTGTGGAAATGCAAACATAACTTAAATAAATAGTAAATTTGCTACATTTATAAACAAAACAAAAACCATAATCATACAAATATATAAATATGCTTGATAGATAAACAAAATACAATATAATAATATCATTATATAAATATGCTATATTTATAAACAAAATAAAAAATAATCATACAAATATATAAATATGTTTGATGCATAAACAAAACAATAAAATAGTAATACCATTATATAAATATGCTTCATTTATAAACAAAACATATAATAATTATACAAATATATAAATATGCTTGATAATTGGATAAAACAAAAAATAATCATACAAATATATAAATGCATAAAAATTTACCACATTGGCATCATTTGCACCGCTTGCGCGCATTCGCTCGGCCTCCAATAAGCAAGCATAAAATTTGTTGCAATCACGTGCAATATCTTTGAATCGTGCTTTAACACCGCCAACTTTACGAATGGTTTCACCCCCCATGTTACGCTTGAAAATTTGATAAATTTGTTCCCAAAGCATGGCGGCTCTATTTTGGGCACCAAGACAACCGTCGGGAGACCTCTCTAGGTATGCCATCACTAGGGCTTCATCTTCAGCTACCACCCAAGCACTTCCTCTTGGAGCCATGACAAAGAAAAAAAAAATTTGTGCAAATTTGGTAAACAAAGGTTGTAATTTGTGATGAAACCATATGAGTGTTGTGTGATATATATAGACCCATTTGAAAATATAGCTGTTGGAGGATTTGGGGAATTTTTTAAAATTTTTTTGAAATTTTTTGGCAATTTTTCGGATATTATATCTATTTTAAATGATTTATTAATTATTTGTTAAAAAAAAAAGGATTTGGCCGATCTGGACCGTTGATTATCAACGGTCCATTAATCTAGGCCTTTGATTCATTTTTCGGCCCATCTAAAAAAAAAAAAAAAAGACAAAGCACAGTAGCCGTTGATCACCAACGGTCATCTCATCTGGACCGTTGGTGACCAGCCAAGCACGCCACGCGTCAACAGCCAAGCAAGCCAGGCACGGCCCACGAGATGACCCACGTTCCGGATTTGTTCTTCTATTCAGCCGACAACCACAGCAGCAGCTGCAGGCGCGGGGCCCACCAACCTTTCTGCCCAGCAATTGCTTCTCTCTCCTCACGTGGGTGGGCTTTGCTGGTTTTGGGTCACACACAATTTGGCTCACACTGAAACCCGAATTTGGGTTACTCCCTCTTTTGGGTCACATTTTCCGGCCCATAGTGTTAAGGTGTGACCCATTTGTGACCCAAAATGGGTTTTGGGTCACACTTTCCGACTGCATAGTAGTAGGCCTTAGTAAGACTCATTGTGTGTTTTGGCTCCAATGGGGAGGACCCAAATTTGGGTTTGGGTCCAAACTTCAAATTAGAGATGGTCACACCCAAAAGTCTCATAGTTTTTTTCTTTCTACTAATTTTCTTTCTAGAATATTTGTGAATTTTAGTAAACAATTGGAGTTTATTGAAATATATTTTGAACTTCTAAGAATTATTTGAGGAGTTATAAATTTTTAGAATAATTTTAGAAGTAAAATTCTTGATTTGAGGTTATTAAAAAATATAATACTTGTCAAAAGGAGTTTGTAGAATTTTTTGAAACGTTTTTCGAATCCCTTAGAAGTGTTTTTGGTGAATTTTTGAAGTTAGGATAATATTAGAAAACATTATGAACATCAGACTTACGGAGGAGGTGAGGATCAGACGATCCGAATGACGCCTAACATTAACAGCTTCATCGTTGATGCGCACGGCCCACATCTGACTTGTTGTTGCGTCCCTATTGGCCATTTTAGTCTTCTCTTGTTGTTCACATGGACGGGTCCCTCCAAATGGGTCTCATTCTGAAAAGGAAAAAAAAAAACTAAATATGGGCTTACGTTTGGATCCTCCGATGGATCTGGGTCCAATTGCTCTAGCTCATTGGAGTATTTTTTTTTTTTTGGGTGCTTTAATTAGAAATTCAAAATGAGAAAGAAATTTAACTCAAACTTCAGCCGGCCCAAAAATTAAATAGAAGTCCAGACTATCTACCGAGCGCTTAGTGAGAATTGATGAGCGCTTGATAGATGCATCTACGCAACTTAACTTGCATTTGGAAGCTGCATTTGCAATCTAAAACCTGCATCTACAACTTAAAACATGTCATTTGCAATTCAAAAAAATGCATTTGCATCCATCGAGCTTTCAGTAGGCTACCGAGCGCTCAGTAGTGTCTTTTTTTAACTCCCCGAACGTGTACACGAACAAATTGAGCTTAAACTTAATTTTTTATTTAGTTGTGTGTCTAGTTAAAATCTTTCAAAAACATAACTTTGGACTAATTTTTTTTTCAAATAAAAATTCAAAAAAAAAACTTTTATATGACGGGTGTATATATTCACATTCTCACAATATCTCCTCACATGTTAGTCATGTGACTACTTTTTGTAAGAGTGAAGGTGTATACACTTGTTATATGTAAGTTTTTCTCAAAACCCAATATGAATTTTGGGTCTTTAAAATGAGTCTTCACTAGAAATGCTCTTATATTAGTGAAAACATAATTTTGCCAATATGTAAGAATTAAAAATTAATTATGCATCATATTATTATTGTGTGGCAATTTCAAGTGTTTTGGTGACATGACATCATAAAAAAAAAAAAAGTTCAGGACATTGAGGTTTTGGGATCCATCCCCTCTCTTTGTTGTTGATGTCATATGACCAAACACTTGTTGCAGATATATTTTTCTTATGGGAGAGTTTTTTGCAATAGAAATAAAGCTGATTGAAATTTGATTTTACATAAATTTTTTTTCAATTTCAATAAAAATTTTATTTTTAGAATGCGGAGTCAATCCATAGCGGAAGTATTCTCTTTTTCTCATATACATAAACACAGAGGCCTCACACATTTTACAGTATGATGATATGATCATCATGTCACGTGATTGTCATCACATACTTACCTGATCAGACAAGACTGAGAGACAAGACATTTTTTTTTTCCTGTATGGACAAAGTTCCAGTTGAAGACAAGAACCTCAAACATATGTCAGTGTCTTATTTGAAACAAAGACGCATTGAGGGCTCTATTGGACCACTGGTGATGAAGCTTCAGTCTTTCAGAGCACACCACTCACAAAAAATGTCAAATTTTGAAGCTTCCTTCCCTCTCTTCATCATTATGCATGCCTTTTCTTCACTAGCTTTTGATATCAAATCATCACTTTCTCTTTTGACCCTCATCTGCTGGTAAGTAATGTGCTGATCATATATGCTTTAGAAGATTCTCGAGAGCAGACACTGAGAATTAAAGCTTTGCAGTTTGCACTCCCTTTGGTCGCCATTGGATTCTTAATTTTTGTTGCTTTTTAATTAATTTATTGACATTCATGGATATGGTCTTTGCCTTTGGCCTCTTTTCCAAAGCTGTAGTAGTTACTAGTACTCAATTGTTGAAGTAATACTATTTTCTCAATGGTGGGATCACACCACTCGTGCCTAGCTGTGACTTTAACCACATTAACCAAATTTTTGTAATGGCTAGCTTTTCACCTACTCACTACAACTTGATCATAAACTAGCATCATCTCTAATTAATTAAGTATATTCTTTTAAGGAATTTTTTTCACTGGCAAGAACTGTGATCAACCCTCTAGGGACCCAACATATATGCATGTCCAATTGACTTGCATTACATTAAAATGTATAAATTCTATTATATAAATGGAGAAGTTAAGATGTCATCCTCTTTTTCATTCACTAACCTTTTCCTTTTATTTAATCCATAATTTATTTAACCTATTTATCATCTAATAATTTTGTTTTAGATATGTACTGCCTAATAAAAATCACATTTTTTCCTTAATACAAAATTATTCAAAACCATGACAACTTTTAAAAATACTTAAAAGCATGCAGGAGTGAGAGTGTTTGAATATCTTCAAACGCTTGATATTTTTAGATTATTAAGAGTTATTTTAGTGTGTGAGAATATATTCTAATATCGTTTATGAGACGCAAAGTTTAACTATACTGTAAAAGTGTAATTGCACAAAAAAAAAAAGTTCAAATTTATTTATAAATAAGAAAGAAAGTTGTCACGACTTTCTCAATGAAAACCCTTTTGCTTTCAAATATGTTTTAGACCTTCATATTATATACTTGAATACGGTTTAATATTAGGGTTTTTTGCGACTTTCTCAATGAAAACCCTTTTGCTTTCAAATATGTTTTAGACCTTCATATTATATACTTGAATACGGTTTAATATTAGGGTTTTTTGCACTAATACTACCCAGATTATAAGAGGTGTGCACATATACCACCTAAAAAAAAAAAATTATAATTAACCACCCAAACTTAATAAGATGTGACAATGTGACACTTACCGTCACATTCTGTTAATTTTTCTGTTATTTCAAATTTGAAAACCTAAAAACCAATAACATAAAAAAAAAAACATTAAAATAAAAAAAGAAGAATGAAAAAAAAACAATTGAATAGCACCCCCACCCCCCACCATATCGCACAGCCCCACCCCAGCCACCCATTTTCACAAATTAAAATAACAAGAGACTTGTATTATTAATTATATGCACAAATTAACATAGTTTACCATGTTGAAAGCTTTGGCTTGTTGCATGACAAGACATGTCCCAAGAGAAAATGATCCAACATTAGTGAGAGTAGGAAAATCTCCACCTAATAAAGCAAAAGAAAATGACTTCCATTGAAAATTGGGAAAGTGCATGCAAAAAGCCATGCAATGAGCGGTAGACCAAAGAGTAAAGAGGGATGGGATGATCAGGTTATCCTTATCAATATCAATTTCAATTTAATAACATATATATTTGTTATAAAGCTAGAACTGCAAGATATAACGATTCAGACAGCTATACATATATTCGATCAACTACTCGATCCCCCTCTAGCCTGAATCTTGATTTGCTGCACACAATCCCACCTAAGCATCTGTTGTTGCGTGCACTCAAAGTTGTTGTTGGGTGCTCACTTCAATAAGTATACTAAAGATGAAAATGAAAAACGAAGCTTAGTAAACTTTCAAGAATAAAGAAAAATAAATTAATACCCACATTTGATTCCATATATTTTCAAGAATAGATAGTTAAAGATAGAATTAATCATGCATATATACACATGATCTAATTGACATGCATCTTTAATTATTTTATAACATTCTCTACTTTTCAAATATCTAACATTTGTAAGATTTGTTGTTGTTAGAATTACATTTGTAAGATTACAATTTTGTGGTGGCCTGAGTTTGTAGTTCTAGAAGCTAAATATATATATTTACTCTTATGCTCGAGTTCATATATCTCTCCCCTAATATCGAATATATATTAGCTATTTCAACAAAAATACGTACTATTGAGTGAAAACATTTCCTACAAAAACACTATTAAACAAAAGAGTCAAAGTCTAACGGAAGATATGAGAATATATCTATACATAATTATTTAAGGAGGTCCAGTGACTTATGAATGGGGTCAAGTGGCATGGTCAACCCTAAAAAAATACATGTAAAAATGCATTTCAAATAATTGAAGATCAATCATATATATGTATAATTGAAGATATATATATATATATACTTATATTTATATCTAGACTTTATTACACTTTACTCACCTGAACTTTGAGCTCAATCTCACTTTATCACCTAAAAAAAAAATTGTCCCAATTTATCACATGAATTAAAAATTTGTTGCAATATACCAATTCTGTCTCATTTTGTCTAAACTTTTGTTAAAAATAAGGATATTTTGGTCTTTTCAAGTCAGTTTTTTATTGTGTCAAAATAGGTAAAGCGTAAAAAAATCATTTTTTTCTAACAATAGAAACTTGAAAAAGACCAAAATACTCCTATTTTTAACAAAAAAAATATTGATAAAATTAGCCATAAGTGATACATTGTAACAAATTTTTAATTTAGGTGGGTAAAATATAAAAAAGCCATATATCTATAAATAATTCCGTTTGAAGGATAGGATTATCCTATAATCAGTGGCGAAACTAGGTGCATGACTGGCTTTGCTATAGCACAGCCAAGAATTCTACTAAAAAAAATTAATATATATTATATAGAATCTCAACTCATTAAAAGAGTAAAGTTAAGGAAAATAGAAACAAAATTATGAGCCCAATACAATCAATAATCACTTTTCATTAGCCCATTAGCCCAATACCTTCATGATCTTCATGGTTTTTTTTTTTTTTTTTTCAAGTTCCTATATGAATATTTTATGTGTTTTTTTTTTAAATTAGGAAATAAATTGTCTAAAGATTTAGCCCACCCGAATTTTAAATCCTGATTCTGCCACTGTCTATAATGGGTTTACATGCAACTGTGCAAGGTCATATTCAAGGAACTTAATTTTTATTTTTTTGGTCAAATTCAAGGAACTTAATTCAAACCACAAATTTTGTTTGGTAGGTTTTTCCAAGATGCAAGACAAATAGCTTTTCCAACCAATAAATCCGATAAAAGTGTCACCGACATTATGGATAACAATAATGCTAATTGTTCCACATTTTTTTCACACATTTATATCCCACTTGATGTGTCATTACTTCACTGGAAGGGTATTTTTTTTTTCTTTTTTAGGTTTTATTTTTTAATTTTTAGTGTTCAATGTATGAATGCCATATAAGATGGTATGAAATTGTGGTATAAAAATATGGTAAGTATAGCATTATTGTATTAATAAACATGACTAACATAAAAAGGACAGGAGGAGGACTAATCAAATCAAACATATGCGGTTGTTTTTGTTTCTGAATATTTTTTGGATCTTTTATAGTGTAGTGTAGTGAACATTTTTTAATTTACAATGGATAAAGACTAAATAATTAATATGATAAAATTTCGATATCTCCTCTTATGAGTGTATGGTGGTTGTTCAACAATTTTGAAATTAAGTTCCTATCTGGTCCATGCAGGAGTAGGTCACATATATGGTTCTTATTATATGGCAATAAGAGCAACAACTTTGACAACACCCAACATTTAAGACCATAAATATGCCCTTCACAATATATATATATATTTTTTCTTTTGATAAGATGCCCCATAGTGCAATGGGCATATAATTTTAGTGATAGAGAACTTATTTTCACACTCAAACTAAGAATTTTGGGTGTTTTGCGAATTTTTAGACTTTCACGTACACTCATACTAAGAATTTAGGGTATTCCATGAGTTCCAGGACTTACCTCATCTTAATTTGGACTAGGAAAAACAATGGTGTGCCCTTTAGATCCCAAAGATAGAGAGATAAATAGATAACACAATTATAGACAATAAAATTAGGGAAAGTTAAAGTCAAGTTTTCTTTGTTTGTCATGTGGTCATCCTATACATATAATTAAAATAGGATTTTATGTACAATACAATATTGATTTTGTTTCATGCATGCATGTACTTTTGGTGTAATTATAGGAAACAGCTAGCCTGTGTGGATTAAAAAAAAAAAAAAACTTTTACTCAATTAATATATTAATGTAGGATTTCAAGTGGTGAAGATGTGAAATCATATGTATTGTTTATAAGTAGGTACGTACAACTACTCTATATATGGCTGATTAATCCAAAAAACGAAAAAACTACTCTATAGCTGAGTCAAGGCAATTGCAAATTAATTGAATAATAAAATATTCCATACTTATTGTGCAATGAGAGACATATGAGAGCGATTTCCCATATGATTAAGGACATTATGATCATGCAGTTTGATGTATACTTTTTATTATAACAAGTAGTTGTTATAAACTTATAATCATTATATATAAATTTTGAATAAATTAAATGCTGTGCATTCAAGTACATGCATGCCAGCTGATCAATTTTTGAGTAATATATAATAACTCTTTTTTTTTTTTTTTTTTCTGTGTATACAAATTTGAGAATGAAAGAGGAAGAGGGGTCAGTGCAGAATGTATGTGATCTCATCATGACTCATCATCGATCGCATGATTGTCTTTCAATTATGAGGTGGGACTTTTTAGAGAACTAATTGAATAATGTTCAGCATTGTATAGTTGAATGTACACAAATAATGGACAAATGAAATCCAAACAAAATGCATAATATTATTGTTAGAACTTAGAATGAATTTGACAAACAAATGAAGGGCGCATGCAGTTGACTGCCAATGTAGCTATTTTCTATGGACTTGGCTTGCCTTCATAATTGGTCAGCAATTGAAACCAACGACCCTTCCTACCATGTGTGAAACATAAATAGAAAATCTCATTTGCCAAACAAAAAATAATAACTATAAAATTATTCTGCATTGTAGTTTGATCATCAAAATTATTTATTTTTAAATTTTTATGTATAAATTATTTGTCAAAAATATGTGCCTCAATGTCAATGTAGTATATATTAAAGTAGGTGAGGACTCAGGTCTTGGGAGAAGTCAAACTCAATGGAATTATGTTCGACACAGTAAACTTTAATATGTACTTGGGAATTTTTTTCTTTAAATATCAATTCAAGTTATTGGAATTAATAAATTAGCGGTCATGTTGTAACATAATTAATTCACCACCTATATGAAAAGCCTATGATGCGTGGGAAAATTAATTAATTAATCACTTACTTCTCTTTAAATCTTCGTAGAGTTTATATATGCTTCGTAGAGTATTTTTTTTTTTTACCTCCTAATAATCGTGTTCATGCGCAAATAATAGCGATCCAATTAATTAGGTATTCTCTAATATAGTGCGTTGATGCTAAGATTCATAAGAACATGCACCTTCGGATGTGAGTGAGTGTTGGACTGAGCGCTCACATCTTAATTAGTGTGTAACTATGATATATTGTTTTAAGGCTGAATTAAAAAAAAAAAAAAAAGCAAAAGAGAGAAAATTTGATTATTTACCTTTAAATATGTAGATATATATATATTGTTATACTGGAGGAAATGGAATCAATGATCTATCATAATCCATTTCTCTATTTCCTTTCATCATTTGGGCTAGTTCAAAGGATATTGTATTTATATATTGTTTTTCATTTTTGTCAAAATTTAAATTGAAGAGGAGAAGTAATGATCTCTTTTAAATTGGTCATATTACATTTTGGATCCTTATAATTTCTTTGAGTTATCAGATTCGTCCCTATAATTTAAAATTTTAATTAAGCATTTGCACTTCTAGTCCAACTTGTCGAATTAATTGATTTTTTGTCAATTTTAGTACACGTGTGGAAACATTTTGGTACTTTTAGGTGCTCTCAAAATCAATTTCAGCTTTAAGAAGTTGTCAAATTAATTGAGAGTATCATAAAAGATTGAAATTCTCTTGTACGTAATGGGCAAATGCACAAAAATTGATGAAAAATCAATAAATTTGACGAATTAGACGATTTGTATAAATGCTTGGTAAAATCGCAGAAAATCTAATTGCATAAATGAAAGCGAAAAACTGAGCAAACTACATGAATGAAAATATAATTTTGCCTTTTTAATTTTAGATTTTGTTCTTTTGTATTTGGCCTTGAATTTTAGCTTTTGTTTTTGTTGGTGTGAAATAATAGATTTTGGATTAAGTGGGATAATATTTGAAAGCTTGACAAGAATGGATGGGCAGAGACGTACGTAGCTGATCCAAGAGTAAAAAAACTAAGGAGAACGTACTTCTCTGGACCACGCTAAACCCACCTCTCATCACTCACCAGCACTTGGCGGACCTGGCACATGTTTTCTCGTCATCACTGCCTCACTGGTCGCTACAAAAAATAAAATAAAAAGAAAATGTCACTGATCAAATCAGCCAAAATCTCTAAACGCCGCCACTGTAATTCACTAATTCAGTGACCAAAACTCCCAAAATCCCAAAAAACCAGAAAAAAAAAAAGTCCACTCTCTCTCTCTCTAAAGCTTACTACTACGCCTTTTCCGATGACCTCCGGGAGCTGCAATTGCTGAAACTGAGGCTGCTTCTGCTGCTTTGAAACTCGGCTCTTATGTCCGAAAACGACGTCGTGTCGCGGACGTTCCGAGCGCTGGTGGAGAGCGCGGACCGCAAGTTCGCTAGGGTCCGCGACGTGCCGGCGTACGGACGCGTCCACAACCAGCACTACTTCCACAAGGTCTTCAAGGCTTACATGCGCCTCTGGAAGTACCAGCAGGAAAACCGGTCCAAGCTCGTCGACGCCGGTCTGAACCGCTGGGAAATCGGCGAGATCGCCAGCCGGATCGGCCAGCTCTACTTCGGCCAGTACATGCGGACCAGCGAGGCCCGCTTCCTGCTCGAGGCCTACATCTTCTACGAGGCCATTTTGACTCGCAGGTACTTCGAGGGCTCCAAGTCCGGTTTCGGGAAGAAGGATCTCGGCGTCCGGTTCAAGGAGTTGCGGTTCTACGCCCGGTTCTTGCTCGTTTCCTTGATTTTGAACCGGACCGACATGGTTCAGCTTCTCGCCGACCGGTTCAAAGCGATTGTTGATGAAAGCAAAGCCAATTTTCGGGTAATTTTTTTTTCTCTTTTGTTTGAACCTCTCATTCTTCTTAGCGGCATTAGGATTTGTTTGGTTGCTGAGAAAATATGGGAAAAAAAAAAAGGAAATGCCTAGTCAATTCTCTAAGTTCATTCAACCATACAATCGTACAAGACTATGTTGACTTGGTCATTTTTATTTTATTTTATGAAAATACACTTTTTGTATGCTTGGTGCAGTGATTAGATCGATTAAGTGGTTTATTCGCTTCTGAAATTTGATTTTACATATTGATTTATGCAAATATTGGGCTCTTCGATTTTCAAGCTAAGGTTATATTTGTTCTTTTGTGAAATATAATGTGTTTATTTAATGCCATATTAAGTAGTGAATACGACCTGCCACCTAAATCAGATCCGAGTGCTATGCTGTTATGAAACTGGTACCTCAAGCTTTCCTGGTGAGGAAGGCAAACTCACCGACCCAGGTGGGTCCGAAATCCACATCATGTTGAGAGAGATAAGTGGGAAACATTGAGAAAGCTCAATTTTGTGACTACAAGCACATCAGGCAGCTAATTTTAACATATTTCAATTTTGATGGTATATAAGTGAAGCTTAGATTTGATTATAGAGAGACTTGCAAGTTAGCTATCAAGCTTTAAGTTTACAAGGAAGTTGAAAACTCATCTGGCCACGATTATTGAGTTTGAGTTTGAGTTTGATCTGAGACTACATGTAGCTTCTCATGCATACTAAGGATGACCAATGTATATCTTTGCTTTGATCTACTAGGAGGTTGAAGAAATTTATGCATTAGAGCATGGTGAAACTAGTGTCCCATTCTGAAAAGAATCGGGGAGAAAGATGGAAGAAGTGAAAAATGATCAAGGGCAAAACCCAAATGAAGTCAAATGGATGTGTACATAGATTATCCCGAAACACTTGGCTCAAAAAAGTGATTCCTGATCACCCAAATACATATGGCTTAACTGATGCACTGTGATCTATAGGTCTGGTGCATCTTGGTGAGCTACCCAGTTGGCAAAGTGACTGACAGACACAAGTGGTTTGGGTGGAGTCAGTGGAATTTATACAGAAACGTAGGGAATTTTTATTTTATTTTACTTTTTTTAGGGGGTTGGGTGGGTGGGTGGGTGAACTGGTGAGCTGTCACTTGAATTCCTAACTCGTTGGATGACCCGTTATGAAGTTGTAAGTTATTGAATGCAATTTACTTTCTTCTTGGATACTCATTGAAAAGATTCCATGACTGAAGCAACTAAAACTACATTATCTGAAAGTTAAATTAAATCTGTACTTTAATACGTAGTATGTATGTATGTATGTATTTACTGATGTTTCAATTCAAGTAGTTAATGTTTGTGTAAATTCACTTATGTCTCAATTCAAATAGTTAGATAGAAATATTTTTCCTCAATTAAGTTTAGGCTGTGTGCATACTTCTTTCATTGGGTTACCTGCATGATTTTGGACATTTGAGCTATCTTTTCTCAGGATACTAATTTTAAAGAATGGAGGCAAGTGGTGCAAGAAATAGTTCGATTTATGAAAGTTGATACGGCCTTTATGAATGTCAGGCCATTGCGATACTGTACCTTGTTTGATTCACATCCAGCATCTCTTCCACATGTGGCTCGTTTCCATGCAAAGAGGGTTTTAAAATTTCATGATGCATTGCTGACAAGCTATCACCGGAATGAGGTGAATATTTTCTTGTTCACATTGATGGTCATTGATCTTAATTCCTTTCATATTTGAATAATAAAACTGCCCTCAGAAAAGAAAAGCATTGTGAATATACACGTACTGTGACTTGCAGGTCAAATTTGCTGAGCTTACATTGGACACTTACCGAATGCTGCAATGTTTGGAATGGGAGCCAAGCGGGTCTTTCTACCAAAAGCGTCCAGTTGAACCAAAAGAAAATGGCACTTTTATTGATCACTCTGGAGCTTCTGCAGCTTCTGTGGCTTCTGGACTAATTGATATGAACTTGGCTGCGGACATGATGGATCCATCTTTACCTTCAAATCCAAGGAAAGCCATTATCTATCGTCCATCTGTGACACATTTGATAGCGGTGAGTGTTAAGGCCATATTTATCATATTTATTGCAGTTTCCTTTCTCAGTATGTAGGTGTAAATTACAGTTTGTTATCTTATGTCTCTGGAACTTTATGGATCTGCTTAGAGCTTTATAACTCATGTCCTTTGGTGTACAAAATGTGACATTCAAAATGATACAAAACTGACAAGGGAAATGGAAAAATCCTAAAAATATAGGACACGAGAAAAAAAAATTGTAATTCCCTATGTATTTGACACATTAAGGAAATCACAAAAGCGAAGGCATGATTTAAGAAAATTCGTGAAATTTGATCAAAGTTCCCACTTCTAATATTGTTATGAAAGTCAAAGAAATTGAAAAAAAAAAAAGCAAAAATCTTATAAGTTTGAAAAATTAATTACATATAGTTTTAGCCTTTGCTTTGCTACCATTAATTTTATGGTGAAATAAGCAAAGATAAGCATGACCCTTCATGACCTTTTAGGCTCGCTGTTAGTTGAAATGCTAATGGATGCCTTGACCCCTGAGTTTTCATTTCCTTGGAAAACAATGGTTTGGTATGACAAATAATTTCTTTCTGTTCCCTTAATGTTCTTATGATTTTTAATATTGCATTAAGAATCACTCCCTCTTCAAGAAACAAAAGTAACCTTTTTTAAATTACAGAATGAACCCTAATTTTTACATTTTCTAAATTGGCCCATCCATGTTGGGGCTGTGTCCCAGATGTGTCTGATGCTTTTGTAATTTTTTAAAGCTCTGATGCATTCATCTGTGTGCTGGAGGCGACTTGAGTGTGTGCCCGAGCCTACTCACGTCAGATGTGGTGATACAGGCCCTTGGGGTGTGTCCATGTATCAGTGAAAAATGTCCTGGCAATTTGAAGATGATTTTGACACACAGTGCCCTGGAATATGTAACTTATTTGTTTGATTCAGCTTTATTTTGTGGGGTTCATTATATCTTTGAAAAAGGGCATTGCCAGATGCACTAATTTTTCTTCTACCTGCAATAGAGATGATAGTGTAAAGAAGTCTTAATTGCAACTATGTGGGGTGGCTCATCAAATTTCAGTTGCTCATTTTTTAACATATATCAAATGATGTACATACATATTTTCATTTTTTTAAGATGTGGATATATAATAGGCAAGGCTGATGTTTTTAGTGATGCAATGGCAGGTGATGGCTACAATATGTGAGGAGCTCCCTCTGGACAGTGTTATGCTAGTGTATCTGTCAGCCTCAGGTAAGCTTTGGTTAAAAATCAATACATCATTTCTTGTCATCCCAGATTAGTGAACTTGATGATCAATATGCAGGGAAGGCTGGCCGTAGTAATGTTACTCAGATGTACAATTCTGGAGGATCACAGAAATCTTTAAAAAACAAAGTTTCTCTCCAAGATCAGACTAATTCTCGGCCTGAATCTTGTATAAATGACAAGGGAGAGTCTAGTGGCTATTATGAAAAATATCTTTGGTTTGGTCCTAGAGGAAATGGGGGTAGGTTCCTGTATTGAATCTACGTGCTGTCTTGTTTTATTGTGAGCATTTTTGTGCACTACCTGTTAAGTCTTGTATTTTGTCTTCTGTGTATTATTGTTCCACACTCACATTTGTTTCTTTTGGATTTTCAGGTTTGAATAACCTCTACCCTGGCGACATAATTCCTTTTACTCGTAGACCTCTTTTCTTGATAATTGATAGTGACAACAGCCATGCATTCAAGGCAGGTTTGTCAAAACTTGTGCATGAATTCCGAGGCTCCATGTTTTGTTCACAATAGAATGTAGTTTCTGAATTAGATTCCTCTTCCTTACAAAAATTGCATTTTATGGTTTTTGTCATAATTTTTCAATTTATGGTTACTCCGTGTCTACACTATATGTTTGATCCTGGAATAAGTTTTGAAATGTCCAAATGAACTTAACATCCTGGAACCAGTAATGCTCTAAATGTGACATGCATCAATAGCAAAATAGTAAATTTGGAGCCGTTCTGGCTGAAGCATGTCTTTGGTATCTAAAATCAAGGGACTTCCAATGCCTTCTGAATCTTTCTAAAGGTTGCAGTTGTGGAAATTAGTTTCTAGAATTAGTCCCTCCCCCTCCCTCTCCAAATGCAATTTTTTCGATGGTTCTTGGCTATTTTAATGGGATTTGAGAAGCTTTCTCCAATTTATGGTGTTTGTTCGTTGCCATATAGTGGATTGAGTCAACCTGCATCTGATTCTTTTTTGTCTGTCGAAGTACTTACCTTCAGGTGATGAATGATTTCAGGTTATACATGGTGCGGAAAGGGGAGAGACAGCTGCCCTGCTTCTTTCACCTTTGAGACCAGCAGTCAAGAATCCAGCTGATGCTGATTTAACGCAAAATGGAAGTCAGTTTACCTTTTTCTTGACTGCTCCTCTGTCAGCATTCTGCCAATTAGTTGGCCTCTCCTCTTCTGATACTGAAGCAGTAAGTTAATTGCTAGACCTGTTTTTTCTTGACAATCCGGTTGTATTATAGTTTTTCCAATTTATTTGTTCTGCTTTTAGGATGTTTACAATGATGCTGAGAGCATACTCTCTGCTGCCTTCTCTGACTGGGAAGTAATTCTTTGTACATCGACAAGCATGGATCTGGTATGGGCTCAAGTTATATCTGATCCATTTCTGCGGCGACTTATTCTTAGGTACTTATATCCCACCTGTTCCCTTTACCATCTGAGGCAAGACCAAGGAATATATAGCAACAACTTTCTTGTTCTGTTATAATTTGTTATGCTTGGTACTATCTACTTGATTCTATTTCTTGGGAAACGCCATAATAGCAATTTTCTTGGAGTTTTGATTATGTTTATTTTTTGGTTGAAATATTGGAAATGTGTACATGATTCTTCTGTTTCCAGATTTATATTCTGCAGAGCTGTGCTTTCATTCTTCTGTCCTCCAGAAGATCATGAGCAGTATTTGCCAGTTTGCCTACCTCTTCTTCCCAATTCTGTTTCTCCAGATTCTGAAGTGGTGCAGTCCGCTGTCCACCGGCTTGCAAAGCACCTTAGAGTTGCAGACTATTTTAACATTGTTGACACATGATTAGAACCCAATATCAAAGCAAGATTGTAATTATAGCATTGCGTCTTCTGGGGTTACATCTCAGCAATCTGGTGGGACCACGACCCATATCAATCAATTGGCATATTTGGGGTCTTTGAGAAGATTATAATCGGTTGATAGCTCGAAATGTAGAGAGAAAATATGTGAGCGTGGTTGTTTCTGCTTTTTTATTGGCATGCAGCCCCGCTGTTTGTTCATGATATACGGTGATCTGTTATTCTGGTTAGGTTGGTGTCTGATCTTTATAAGGTGTGAGCATTGCCAATTTCCAGGTGAATCTTTGGAGCTTTTTTCAAATTACTTATAATTAATTGTCAATACCTTTGTACAAGAAAATCAGCTAGTGAAATGAGATCTAAATTGTTTTAACCTTTTTTGGCGGCACTGTTATATTTTTGGAGAAGCCTTCTCAATAGGTAGATGTAAACGGGGTACTGAAGAATGTATGAAAGGCATCCGCTACTAACTCCAGATTCTGATTTGATTATATTTTTTTTTGGCTTGTATTGGGGACTTGGTATAAACGGCTTTCTTTGTTCTTTATGCTTCTTTTAGTAGCACTCTTTTTTTCCTGTCTTTTTTATGTTTGGTTGTTAGTTTGTTACATATACTTTTAGATTATGTGAACTCAAAAACGGGGTTCTCTCTAATGCGGAATGTGAGTTTGAGTACTAAAGCGTTCTCATATCGAAAGGATACCATCTTAAAAAAAAAAAAAAGAGAACAGAATTAATACCGGCTAATTGACACTATTTTGCTGGTAATTTTAACTTTGGGTCTTCTAAGTCGACTCTTGTTGAACCCAAAATTTTCCGAAGAGAAATTAAGTCAACAATCAAATTATTTGGAGTTTGAACGTCTGACGTGGAGTGGAGTGGATTGAATAGGTGGGATGCCTAAGTTAGCACAAGAACACTTTTTAGTGTATGTAAAATTGGAGTGGAGTGGATTGAATAGGTGGGATGCCTAAGTTAGCACAAGAACACTTTTTAGTGTATGTAAAATGATTGTTTTACGTCCCTTTCATTAATGACCTTCACGAGACTTTATAAAAGTCTGATTCAACTAATGAGATTAATATAATTTTGCTCTCCAGACTATTACACCTGTATCAGTTTGCTCTCCAGACTTCTAATTTGAAAAATTAAGAATTCTGACTTTTTTAATTTTGCCAATTGAGGTTCTTCCGTCAATTTACACATTTTTTATCCAAATCTTTGAGGGCAAATAGTCCCTTCCATTTAGATCTTATTGTTTTTTCCTCATGCATCATTTTTTCTCTTTTATTTCTCGCTAAATTCTGGTTGATCATCTCGACATTTTAGATGAAAAATGTATAAATTGACGGAATAACCTTAATTGGCAAAATTGAAAAAGTTAGGGTTTTTAATTTTCCAAATTAGAAGTCTAGGGAGCAAACTGATACATGTGTAATAGTCTGAAAAGCAAAATGATATTAATCCCTCAACTAATTTCATGGTTTTTCTCCACCTTTCTTATCCTCTAAGATGGTAGGCTTTGTTGGAGAAAATCATGAGATTTTCGGTGGAGACTTGGTCTTCTCCTGAAGAGATTTTTTCCAGGTTGTTTCTGCATTTACTTTGGATGGGAAACAAAGAGATTTCGGCTGGGCTTGGATTCCACGTGAGAATCCTTCCCAAATGCCATAACTCCTATTTATCTCATTGTTTAATAAATAAAATATTATTAAAATGTAATTAATTGACTCCTTATCAAGATATGCTATCAATAAATATTTTTGAAATTTAATCACACATCACCTTTAATTGATTCATTATTCTCCAAATGACAAATGAAAAATTGTCATCTGTGTGATTTTTTGTTCCAACAACTCCCGTAGTTGCTTGGTTAAAATAGAGGGTCAGAAGGCTTAGGTTGAATGATTTGACTAAGTTAAACAACTATTGGTAAGAAAAAAAGGATTGTCCTTTTATTGTTTTAATTGGTCATGATATTGACTGTTCTTCCCGATAAAAAGAAAGTACTCTTGCTATTTTGTTTTCTCTAAACAATTGACAATTTTGTCCAGTGAATGTCACATAGACTCATAGTCTTTCTTTTGAAAAAAAAAAAAAAAAAAAAACTAAAATTCAAATATCATGGACGCAATTGTTACAAAATAAAATAAAACTTTTCAATCAAACAATTTAGTTATAATCATCTCAAAGGCTCATTGAATATTTTACTTTTAATTTTTGATATCGGGAGAAAGGGAATTTGAAGTTGAAACCTCTCCAACTTTATGTCAAATATGAGTGATGTTATCGTGTTGTCTTAACAATTGTCACTCTCATACCAAACTAATAAATTAGATTTTATATTGGAGAAATTTGAACTTCATACCTCTCCAAAATTGTGGCGAAAAATATCACTTAATTAATAATTAGTTGGTAAGCTAATAAATCATATGAATTAATTACACAAATACCCCTTAAGATTTAGCATTTTTTCACATAAGCTCTTGCGCGTCTAAAATTCACTTGAATACTCCTTAATGTTTAATACAATTGTAGATAACCCCCTTTGTGATAAAATTCAGTTAATAAAGCTAACAAAACAATGAAATGTCTAAAATACCCTCAAGGTGTTAATTTTGTTTAACATTTAATTACACAAACACTCTTGAAGTTTAGCGTGTTTGCACTTTAGATTCTGTAATTTTAAAATTTTAGAATTCCATTGTCTAAAAACTCGCTAAACTTTTAGAATGTTTGTGTAATTAACTATATCGAAAAAAATTAGCTCTTTAATGGTACTTTGGACTTTTCATTGACTAGGTCTGTTAATTGGCTCTTTTACTAGTTATGTGTCTATATTACACCTAAAAGGGTGTTTTTGTGAATGTTATGATTACATAGAGTTATGTTAAAATAATTAAGATTTAAGACAGACTCGAAGGGTGTTTATGTAACTCGGAAACAGATTGATAGCTTATAGATTTTGTTGTCTTTTGTTAGTCTCAGTCTCTCTAAAATATGTTATAGATTTCTTTTTACCTAAAATTGCTAGGTTTTTTTTTTTTTTGGGTCTTATTTTTGTGAGAGTATGTTAAAGAGAAACTAGCTTATTTTTTGTAGGCTCCTTGCAAAAACTAACCAATATTTTTTTTTTTGAGTTGGAGAAGGAAAAATCAAATTTGAGTGCGTTGTGAGTAATTTTACAACTTTTTTAACTAGATACTAACAATTACAATTAAGAAACCAACTTAAATGGCCAAAAAACAAAAAAACAGGAAAGAAGTTAAACAGTTAAACTTTGCTTTGTTGTGACCCAAAAACAGAAACTTTTGCTTCGCGTACTCTAGAACACATTACCGCATACATAACCTCCCCAATTACACAACTCCCCGTATGAGAAAACTCTGTTGCTTTTCTGGACCAATAGTAAGCAAGTATTAGTCGTTAACGATCCGCGTGACTACCCCATAAACACATCCTGCCCGTCCATACAAATTGAGAAAACACAACTAAGGCCCTCCATCACCGTTGGATACCACTAAGAGAAAACACACGGATACTGAATCCTAACCGTCCGATCCCCCAGACCGTTTAGAGTTACACGCTATATATAGGTCTTAACCTCTTTTACGTTCAAATCTTTAGTTGCTTCGGAGAAAGAGAAGAGAGAGAGAAGAGAGAGAGAGAGAGAGCGCGAAGACATCAGAGGTACGACTTTTGTTTCTAATTTTGAAAATATCTTTTGTTTTTCTTTCTTACGTTATCAATTAAGGTTTGCGTTTAGTTTTCTATTCGGTTTGGTTGTGATTATGATCTTGATTTAGGGAAGAATTTTTTATTTTTTTGGTTTAGATTATGATTTAGGGTTTTGTTGTATGTCAATGTAAAGATTTAGGGCTTCTGAATTTTCTTCTATGATTATAAATTAGGGTTTATAGGAAAACGTAGCTGTTATAACTTTATTTAAGTGCTAAAATTTATTGAGTTGTTTGGTGGTTTGGTCAAGATCTGTACTAGTTACGACCATGTTTGGTTTCTGAGAAAATTTAGGATAATCAAGAATCTCGTTATATTTGTTTATGCCTATATTCGTCTCCTACTTTCTTGGTGACTGAACGTAGGTTGATTTATATTAATTTTGTATTTGTTTTATGTATTGCAGATGGCCCGTACCAAGCAAACTGCTCGTAAGTCAACTGGAGGAAAGGCTCCTAGGAAGCAGCTCGCTACCAAGGTTGGTTCTTGTGAATTTGCCATTTCCTATGTTCTTCTGTTTCTTTAAATTGTGTTGGGTAATTTGTTTTAAGCTGCATATGTAATTGTGATCGTCTCGCATATGTGATTAGGCTGCCCGTAAGTCCGCCCCAACCACTGGAGGAGTCAAGAAGCCCCACAGATACCGCCCTGGTACTGTTGCTCTTCGGTAAGTTGATTTCTCCTCTTAGTTCAACATGTTTTGGTTCTTGTTATGGCTATAAAGGGTTGGTCTTAAATTTCGATTGTTTTTGGTAATGTTTGGTACAGTGAAATTCGTAAATACCAGAAGAGTACTGAGCTGCTGATCAGGAAGCTGCCATTCCAGAGGCTTGTTCGTGAAATTGCTCAGGACTTCAAGGTATATAGTTGTAAATGTTTTGTTGATTTGTTGACTTTAGTTATGCTGTTTGTGGATGATTGTGCTCATCAATTTGCTCTGTTTGGGCCCTTGTGTTTGCAGACTGACCTGCGTTTCCAGAGTCATGCTGTGTTGGCTCTGCAGGAGGCTGCTGAGGCTTACCTTGTGGGTCTTTTTGAGGACACAAATCTCTGTGCCATCCACGCCAAGCGGGTTACCATCATGCCGAAGGATATCCAGCTGGCCCGGAGGATCAGGGGTGAGCGTGCTTAAGTGACCTGCCTGCATTGGGGGTGGTGTGGTGGCTGCAGATGGATGGTGGTGATATCATTTGTCAAATGCTCAATTGGAATGATAGGAGGTGTTTTTGTTTGGTTCCTTTGTGAAGTTGATAAGATAGATAGTTGTAGGCTTTAGTACAAGTCTTATAGGCAAGAACAATCTATGAATGATGTTTGTGGTTTGTTTTTTAGAATGGGGAACTTGCATTTGTTGGTTCACTGTTAGTTGTGCTTCTGTTCTTTTGGTTGTCTGCAGCTGCCCTAATGGGGTATTGAACAAACTTATATTTCATCTAATCTAGTTTAGTTTGGTATTTCCAATTGTTCAGTTAATTATTTTGTGCATTGGTTGATTGGTGAAGAATGTATTGATGTTGCTAATAAAGAATGTAATAAGTATGTATGAATGTTATCCATCCTTCCATGAGTGGCATCTTTATGATGCCTTATTTTGTGGCAGGATGAATTATATCCTATGTAATTCAATATTTAAATGGCTTGTTTCTAAACTCAGCACCATATCAATATCCCAGCTCAACCCTGTAAATATCCATTAGTGGGGTGCATCTTGTTTAGGTTCAATGAATGTGGTAATCTTTATTTTTGATACCCAGGTAGCGTAATGGAAGCTTACAAATATTTAGAGGACATACATGTTGTCAATTCCAGTCCACTAATGTTCCATAAATTTTGCGTACGGTCCATGCTTAGGCTCCAAATTACAATAGACAATATGGATGTTATGAGCAGCTGGTGTGACTCTGTACCGTAATGGCGCTTCGCTGCTCTTTAGTGATCTTTCTGAAGAAAGAGTAGCGCCTCAATGAACTTTCAGTACTCTACAAATATATGTCGGTGCAAGTGTACCCAATGTCCACATGAACATTATTCATGTACCACTTCCCTGATTGCTCGGCCTTCCAGGTTCCAGAAAGAGAAGACACATAATGTAATGGCAGAGCACAATTTATATATCGAAGCAAAACAATATTTTCAGACGAATTTTTCACTATGCACATTCGTAGCTAGCTTTGCGCTATAGTGAGATTTTCTATTAATCATGTATTTTCGTGTTTGAATGAACACTGCAAGCTGCAAGAAGAGCACCCCATATCCCATGGTAATCAAAGCATTTCATATGGAAAGATTTGATTCAAATCCATGTTTAATAATGAGGACGTGAGCTTGAACGGTTGAGAAAGCAAGCAGTGGGCTACACACAAGCACCCATCTCCATTGGCCGGAATTCTCACCGGCGGCAGATGGATTTGTGCGCTCCATGAACGAGCGAGTGTGATAGACTGATAGTCCAGCGACTCCACCCCCTGTTTTTTAGTTCTGTGTGCAGCCAAACAACAAATAAGGGTTTGGGCTTGATGGGTCTTCGGGTTTGGTTGATGTATTTGCGGATTTGTTGGTTTGGAGGGTGAAACACTCAAATCGGACCATTTCATTAGAGCAATAGCAGCAAGATAGTGGATCCATAAACCTAAATGCTGACTAAATCCATTTTTGAATAGGCAAGTAATCAAAAGTTCAACAACACGTAGTCCATGAAATTGCTCTTTCTCTTTGGATTTTAGTCGGAGTAATAATCTAATAAATCAAACCCGCTTACTGAGAGAAAAACAAATGTCAAGACTTTTTAATCATTAGAACAGAGATGTATATATACATAGACACATAACAAAAGAGTGAGAATATTCAAATTAAAAGGGATAACAAAACCAAACCCAAGTTCTTTGCAAGTTAATTTACAAAAATTTCCAGGACCCAGAAAAAGAAAGTAGCAATTATTTACATGGAGGATCTAGATGGTGGTTTGTTGGGTTGCCACCGATGACAAATCCAGCGGTGAGGAAGGGATGGGGTGGGAACTGGGAAGAGGTGAGAGAATGAAGGTGACATGACTTCTAAAGTTTTTATAGTCCGTAATTTATACCACCCAACTATAGGAAAAAATTTGTTGCCGCACCCAGCCATTACCCAACAAACCAGCCGCACCCTAAACACAGCCTACCAATAGTTTAGGCTTCATTATTACTAGAATTTACGTCTATGCCATTAACCAAGCTCACAGCCCACAGCCCACAGCCCGCAACCAATCCCATAGAAACTGCAACCAAGCCCACAAATTGCCAGAAGCCCACAAACAAACCGCACCCAAGCAAGTCCACAGGACAGCTGGAAGCCCAAAACCCCCCAGCAGCCCAACCCACCTCACGAAAATATCCCACGATCTCTCCCACGAACAGTTTCAGACCCTCTCTCTCCCACGAACAGTTTCAGAACCCATTTCAATTTTCCATACTCCCTCCTCCAAGATTTCTCCTTCCATTAGAAAAAATTTTGGAACCGACTCCCCCCTCCCACGAAAACAGTTTCAGAACCCATCCCCCTTCAACTTCCCCACTCCCCCCTCCAAGATTTCTCATTCCATCACTGAAAGAGTTTCAGACCCACTGCCCCCCACGAAAACAGTTTCAGAACCCATCCCCCTTCAACCTTCCCCACTTCTCCCCACCAAGATTTCTCATTCCATTGCGAAATCAGTTTCAGAATCCACTCCCTCTGAACTTCCCCCAACTCCTCCCCCCCACGATTTCTGATTCCATCACGAAAGCAGTTTCAGAACCCACTCCCCCCTCCGAAAACAGTTTCAGAACCCACTCACTCTTCAACTTCCGCCACTCACCCCCCACGATTTCTCATTCCGAAATCTACTCCTTCTCCTACAAACCAACACATATATTAGCTGAAGAAACCAAAATCGACAACAAACATAAAGAATTTTTCCAGAAAAGGTAAGTGTACATAATTTTCTTCTCGATATTCTGGGACATAAAAATTTGTGGATATTCTGGGTAAGTGTACTAATGTAACTATATTTGTATTGAATTTGTGTTTCTTATGCAAATTTGTAGGGTTCTAAAACTGTGACTACTTTCAGCAAGGTCACTAGTATATTCTAATAACTGTGACTACTTTCAAAATTGCAGGGTTTAAAAAATGGCAAAGGGGAAGCAAGCAACAAAACAAAACAAAGCACCGAAACATAAGGTAAAACGACAAAAAACAATTGCAACTCAATTTCTAAATAAGAACAGTTTCACTTAGTGTAGGAGGAAATAGTTTCACTTGGTGTAGGAGGAAACAGTTTCACTAAGTTGCATAATGTAATATGGTTTCGTGATTTGACTGATGTAGTTTCACCTAGTTTATGCAAGTTGCACAAATTTATGTAACTATAATCAAGTCTAGGAGGAAACAGTTTCACTTAGTGTAGGAGAAAACAGTTTCACTTAGTGTAGGAGAAAACAGTTTCACTTAGTGTAGGAGGAAACAGTTTCACTTAGTGTAGGAGAAAACAGTTTCACTAAGTTGCATAATGTAATATGGTTTCATCATTTGACTGAGCTAATTTCAAGCACATAATTGTTCTTGATATAAATTCACTTGCTATAAATTCACTATAATTATCCATTTACACATAAATAGTTTCACCATAATTATCCATTTGCACATGTTTACTTTACTTTACTATAAATGCAATGTAACTGAATATGGGACTAGGAAATGTACCTGGACATGTTTCTTATGTTTGAGTATACCTTGACATGTTTCAATTCATAGCATATCCTAATAAGTGTAACTGTTTAAACATTTATAGAGTCAGAAAAAATCACCAGCGAAGGACGCTAAAAGGAATCCAGGTATACAATATCGATCTAACCTGGTGAGCTTTTTGAATATCCTCGAAAGCATCAAGCCTAGTCTACAGCAGAAGCATCTGGACAAGTTAAAACAGACTCCTTTTTGGACTTTTTTCGATGCCTGCAACAGAGGATTAATAACAAAGAAAGAGCACAGGAAATCAGACCAGCAGATCCACCAAATCCTCAGCTTGTATGACACAAGAACACACAAATTCAAAATTGGGGGAAGATTTGAAGCAATTGAAGTTGAAGATGTTGCACAGATGTTTGGGTTGCCAAGTCATGGAAAGGAAGTACAAATCGACAACTATGGCTGCACAAGATGTGATTCAAGTTTTGTAAAGAGATATTTCAGTGAAGACATAAGAGTGACCAAAAAAGAAGCTGAAAATGCACTTACAAAAGCCCTTCAAGCAGACAGAACGGATGATGTGGTGAGGCTGATTGTTATCTTGATGTTAACTATCATCTTCTTTGCAAATTCGGGGTACACACTTGCATGGAATTTAGTCTCCCCGATAGAAAACATCAAGAAAATGAAATCGTTTGCATGGGCAAGAGCCATAAGAGATTTCTTGAGAAATAATTTGAGGAATAGTCCACAGGGCAGTTCTGTCAGTGGATGTGTTATAATGATTTTGGTACGTAATTACATTTTTCTGTTTTTTATTAACATTATTTTACAATATGTTGATATGATTGTAACTATATCTTTATTTATTGTATCTTCACAGTATTGGTTTTGTGAGAAAACTAGAGTTATAAAACCAATAGAAGGAAGAGAAAACATGAGTCCAACAATTGTAAAGTGGGACTTGTTGAAATTGATTGCAGCTTTGAGAAAGACAAAACTTGCAGATATAAAGGTAAAACTTTCTATTCTAATTATGCTGTAATTGTATTATTAATATACTGAAACTGTTTTCTCAATGATACTAACACTAATGTAAATGTGCAGTTTGCAGAAGAAGATGTTGACAGTAGTAATGAGGATATATGATGATGATGATGATTTTGAAGAAGACATGTCATTAGTACAAATGGTAAGTGAAAAAAACATTATCTATACTGAATCTGAAATTATTGTATTGTAACTATTATTGCAATACCTTATATTGCAACTATGCAGATGGCAAGAAAGAACTTAAGGATCAGGCGAAGAAATACAAACCAAGAGGGTCCAAAAAAGAAACACAAAGTACTGGATGAGGCTGCAGAGAAAGATGAGGGAAAAAGCGATGGTGAGGAAGGAAGTGACGATGAGGAAGAACAGCAGGGTGGACACACTGAAACTGAATCTGACGAGGAGGATGAGGGAAAAAGCAATGATGAGGAAGGAAGTGAGGATGAGGAAGAAGAGCAAGGTGGACCTCCAGAAACTGAATCTGATGAGGAAGAACAAGTGGATGACACTGCAAAGAGGAAAAATGACAACAAAAAACAAGAGGAAAAGAAAGATGAGGATGAACCTGTAGAAGAAGAAGATGAAAATGAAGAAGAAGGGAATGAGTCTGACAGCAGTGCAACTGAAACTGAATCTGATGCTGCAACTGAAAATGAAGATGTCGAAGGTGGAGACCGGACAGGCGGCAATGATGTTTTTCGAGACATTGTTGGCTCATTGGAAGATCATTATCTGAGAGAAAGGGAAGAAAATTATAGGCAAATTAAAGTTCCACATGGAGTCGAATATCAAAGAATATCGACTCAAGAAATGCTGGCAGAAGAAATGACTGAGAATGAGGAGCTTACACGAGAAAGGAATGATCTAAAACATCAATTCAACATGCTGAAAGAGGAAGCTGACAAACTTCGTGAACAGTTACAGGAAAAAAATAGAGAAAATGAAGAACTGAAGCACATGTTGCAAATTGAAAAACAACAAAATTCTGAAGTTGAATTTCAGATGCAAATGTTGCATGCTACAAATGCATCTCTAAATGA
This sequence comes from Dryas octopetala, assembly GCF_963921425.1. Lineage (NCBI taxonomy): Eukaryota > Viridiplantae > Streptophyta > Magnoliopsida > Rosales > Rosaceae > Dryas > Dryas octopetala. The sequence continues at coordinate 9,543,273 of NC_141370.1, read as the reverse complement.
ACATGTAAATGGATTGAATGAACAAGTGAAGGGAATGAGTAATGACCTTTTGGCAATAGCGACTGAGAACTGCAGCCTAGAGCTTCAGATCAAGAACCTAGAAGACATCCAAAGTGAAATAATCCACATCAAGAACGAACTCATCAAAGAGGTAGAGTTCTTGAAGGAAAAGAATACTCCTGAAACTCCCTGCCAGGCATTAAAGATATCAAATAAGCATTTCATCCAAAACCTGTCAGCAATATTACGGATGAAACAAAGAAAGAGGAAGAAGTTGGAGTACCCTGAATTCGATTATGACTGTGGAAAGAAAAAGACAAGGACCACCATCAAAACTGCCGAAGTTGCAATGCCAATTTCACAAGTGGGTCCTGATGATGTTGAGGAACTCGACAACACTCAAACCACTGAAACTGTTGAAACCACTGCAACTGTTGATTCAGCAGTAGTAGATCAAAAGAGGAGAAAAATCCCATGGGGCAGATGTGCAGTGTACAAGATGATGGAACCTGAATTGAAAGCACAAATCATATATTACTGGAAAGAAGCTGAATTTGAGTAAGTCAAATAAACTCCATCTTTTTACATATGAAGTTTCACTGCAATACTAGACTGAAACTGAATCTTCACACTGCAATTGAATTTATACTGTAACTGAAATTGTTTTCTTTATCAAACAGTGAATTCTTTTGGTGTGGTAAACCTGGATGGACAGTATCACGCGAGGATGTGGACCAGTTGATCAAAGAGCATGATGTGGCAAATACTGTAAGATAAAAGCATGAAAGTAACACATGCTCAATTTCATTCTTCTATACTTCTTATACCTTAAAATACTAATTTCTAACATTGAAATTCATCACAAAACATAGGTTGTCGACTCATATAATCACTTATTGCAAGAAGAGCTACAAGAAAGTGGTACATTCATTTTCAGTACTTATGCCTGGGTAAGAACTGAAACTGCATTATTTATTTCTACTATTAATTCTAAATGTGTATATGTATGCTTTATCAAATTCAAATCTATTTTTCTTGAGAACATCAGAGATTTTTGGAAGAGAAAAACGACAGTGGCATCGTTGGATTCCTTTTGAAAGAATTGTTGCAACGCTTGCCAAAATATGACAAATTCCTGTTTCCTATGCTATCTACAAAAAAGAGCCACTTCACACTACTTATGCTTGACTTGAAGAATAGAAAGTGGACGCATTTCAATTCCCTCAGATCAAGGATTGTGAACGGAAGTGATGTATGCTTTGAAAATGCAAAGTATTTGGTAAGAAACAAACAAAATGTATATTAACATTAAATTACACTAACATATGATTCATTCAGTTACACTGACATATGTTGTCTTAAACATGCAGAAAGATTACGTGGATCAATTCCTCACAGAATCCAAAAAGAATGCTGCACAAGATTTAGCTAAAGGGACAAGGAGGCAGAATCTAGTGAAACAAATAGGTCCAATTTCCCTAAACCAGGCAAATCAACAGAAACTAGATGACTTATATCAAGTGCAACTGAATGAGGATGAGAAAGTAACATTGACTTGGCTGTTGGAACACAACATTGAAATGCCAATTGAAGATGACAACAACTGTCCCCAGCAAAAATCGGGAACGTAAGTATTATTACATATTTTAAAAAGTGCAAATATATATTTCAGAATAAAGGAATGACTGTAACTGTAAGTTTGACTGTAATTGTAACTTGTCTATTGCAGAAATGATTGTGGATTCCTAGTCATGTACTACACAGAGCAAATTCAAAGGGAAGCTCCATTTAAGAACCCTTTCACAAAGACAGATGTGCAGAAATTCAAAATACAAGTCCTGAAGAAGTTCATGGATCATCCACTTAGCTGGTTGAACATATTGGGCAAAAAAGTTAAGAGACCAGAAGCCAACAACAAGTTTGATCATATCATGGCGAAATTCAAACATTGATAAAATGTCGAGACTTTTATATTTATGACTTGTATATAAGTAGTTGGTTTATTTCTATAATTTTTGGCTAAATTCAAACATTGATCTAATTTCTTAAATTTATTACTTGTATATAAATAGTTCTTTTATTTCTGTAATTTTTGTAATGTCTAAACAATTTCACTTTAAAAAAAAAAAACTTCTTGGTCATTAAGTTAGTGTAACTGTTAAACAATAACTAAAATGGGACACTAAAAGTAACTGAAACTGTATTTAAATGTTGTCAACTTTGCTTGTAGGACCAAAAAAACTCGCAATAACACCAACGCACTTGTCAACTTTTACAAAACAGTTTCTCTTGAAAAACAATTTCACTTGCAAAACAGTTTCACTTACAATACAGTTTCACTTAAAAAACAGTTTCAGTTGCCATGTTCAGAGAAAGAGGTTACGTCTTTTCAGTTTCAAGAGAATGAACAGTCTCATTGTTAATAAGCTATCAACTGGAATATAATAATTGTATCATAAGTCAGATAATAACATTCAACTACAATCATAAACCAAAATCCCTAATAATACAAAATATTCAACTGAAACTATATCAAAACAGTTTCACCTTCGAAAATAATACTAAAAACAAGAAAACCAAACAGATTCCATTTGAAAATTCCAAAATCCAAGAATGCAGGACTACATAATCAAAATTTCGAGAATCATCAATCTAATTCAATGTAATAATTCCAAGAAATCCTTAAATTCAATTTCATAAACTGAAACTAAACTACAAAAACAAAGAAATCAATTCCTCAAAGGAGCAGTACATGTTTTCTTATTGTGGCCATCAACTTTACCACATCTACCACATTTAATAGATCTTGAACTGGCTCCAATAGACTTATACCTCGTTGATCTTGGTCTTCCAGGAGGCCTCTTTGTAAAAGGAGGAATAACAAAATCAGAAGCATCATAAGCAGATATCTCAATATCAGGAATGGGAAGAATTGCAGCTGCATAGGAATTCCTATAGTAACCAGATTTAAATTCGTCTTCAATGTAATCATAGACATTTTTACCCTCTCTTTGAATTGCTACAAGAGCATGAGCACAAGGGAACCCTTCAATTTTCCATCTACGACAAGTACAAAAGTTGGAGTTCAAATCAACTAAAACAGAATGAGGACCGAACACCTCATAAACAGAATCATATGATCGGGCAATCTTCCAATGCCTACCCACTTCCATATACTTCCTCAACATCTCATCCATTTTAGGACAAAGAACATTATGCCAACTACTAGCCTCAGTCCTTCTTTTGTCCATAGTTTCCATTATTTGAACTCTAATACCATCAACCATTTCAAATATGGGCAATGAACGAAACTTGAGGATCCAAAAATTAAAAGACTCAGATAAGCCATTGGCCATAACCCCATACCGATTACCTTTAAAAAAAGCACACGCCCAATGTTCAAACGGAATGCTCTCTAAGAATTTCTTAGCATTGTCATGCCCTTCTTTTTCCAAATCAGCCAAATGTTTGTAAAAAATCTCAACCGTTGGCGCATATGCACATTTCATGAATAAATTCAGAACACGTTCTCTCAAATATTTACCAACTACTTTCACAGGCAACTTATTTTTCAAATTTCCTACCAAATGAAAATAACAATATGCATGAGGTGAAAAAGCCAGGATTACGGTTAACATACGGTTAACACCTTCTAACAAGCCAGGATTACGATCTGAAATGAATGTAACTGTACGACCTTGGGGTGCCAAAACTTGATACAAATTTTCAAAAAACCAAGTCCAATTGTCTTCAGACTCAGAATCCACAATAGCATAAGTAAGAGGAAATATACCTATAGAAAAATAAATAAAACAAACAAAGAAAAAGCCGAAGTGTAACTAATAAAGCAAAAGAATAAAATATGATAATTTACTGAACTGTAACTGTAACCAAGTCAAATAAACTCAATCTTTCTATTTTTTAACTTTCACTGCCATATTAGACTGAAACTGAATTTCCACAGAATTGGTACACTGAAACTGATCTACCAAAAAATTCCTACACTGAACTGAATTAATATCTTTAGAGCCATATATAATTAAGTCAATTAAAAGTTTCAATATTACAAATACCTGGTTTGTCGGCATTTATGTTAGGGTTTAGCTACGAGATTTTGGGCTCCGCCCAAAATCCCGTAGCTAAACCCTAACATAATGCCTCCACCAAGCCCATTCTATACCCTAGGAGGAGATTGGATCACAAATAGGGATTTACCCTTAAAAATTGAGGAAGGAAGCAACGAAATCAATAAACAACTGCAACTAAAAAAAAAAGACGTACCTTTATCACCATCCCTTCCATTTGCAGCAAGCAAATGACCCAAATACTTCCCTTTCAAAAAAGTTCCATCAACATGAACCATGGGAAGACACCATCTATATCCTTGAATACATGCAGAATATGAAATGAAAAATCTCTGAAACCGACCACTCGACTCATCCAACTGTAAAACACAATGTGTGCCTGGATTTGAAATCTTCACAGCTTCAACGTACCAAGCTAACTTTTGAAAAGAGGCCTCCTCATCACCATGAACAAGAAGCTTTGCCATCTCTTTACCTTTCCATGCATTTTGATAACTGATATCCAAACCATAGTTCAGTTTCAGTTCCTGCACAATGTCAATAGGTCTCAAAGATGGCTTCAAACGAAGCTCATCTTTCACAATTGATGATACAATTCGTGAACTCATCATCTTACCTTTAGTCTCACGAACAACTCCACGGCATGTATGCTGATTATTCATAGTACGAATATAGCAAAATCCATTTGCTCTACATAACACTGCATACACACGCCATTTACAACCGTGTGAATTCTTCTCAAAACATTCAGCTATAATCCGATCTTTGTCATTCTTCGCATATACAAATTTGAATCCCATCTGAACAGCATATTTCACCAATTTCAAACGAAATTCAGCTACACCGCCCTCAAATTTTTGTCCAACATGATCAATATAACCTTCCCACTCTTTCGATAGATAACTTTTAGTTTCAGCAGTTCCAAAATCACCTAAATACTGATTCGGATCAATCAAACTCTCAAAGTCTTCAGAAGATGAACAACTTGCACCTTTCTTTCTTGTATAAGAGACTTCACTAGCACTTGTATCTTTAGATGATGTACTAGGAGCACTACAAGCAACATACTCAACAAGAACACCATCGTGATTCACAAGTATATCAACATATGAAAGTTTAAACAAAGGCAAAGAAGCTAACATCAAGTGAACATCCATATCACATTCCAATTTGCAACTTTCAAGATCCGGTAAAGAGTAAGATAACCTAAATTGCCCTGCCTTCAAATGATTGAATCTCTTTATTACTTCACTACAAATCCATTCATAGGTAACACCGGAAAACAATGACAAAAGAACTGACTTACTGTCACAAGTAACTCTTGAAATCACACCAACATCCATTAAGCTACATGATAAGAAAACATAAAACAAAAAGGTAAGTAAACACTGACTAACAAAATAAAATCAATTGAAACTGTTAAAACAGAACAACATAATCAGTATTGCAATTCAATTTCTTAATAAGTTTAGGCAATATCAGTTTCAATTTCTGACTTAAAATAAAACAAACAAAGAAAAAACACAAGTGTAACTGAAACTGAATTTCCACAGAATTGCTACACTGAAACTGAATTTCAACATAATTCCTACAGTGAAACAGAATTTCCACAAAATTGCTACACTGAAACTGAATTTCAACATAATTGGTACACTGAAACTGAATTTCAACATAATTCCTACAGTGAAACTGAATTATTCTCTTTAAGGTTTTGATATCAATTGACTAAGTTGATATTACATCTAAATAAATCAACAAACCTAAATTCAACCACTAAAGCTGTAACTAAATTACTCCCAGAAATTGAAACTGAATCACTCAAACAAATTGTAACTAAATCACACACAGAAATTGTAAATCAATTGAAATTTACAAGAACTCACAGTAATCAAATTTGGTCTACTAAGCTCCGATGAAAACCTCCCGATCACAATCAGAACAATCCGATCACAACACCCCGAACAATCCGATAACAATCTCGTGCAGATTCAATTACTCCAAAATCCGATGAAGACCTCCCCCGATCACAGAAAACACCTCGCAGAATCCGATCTCAAGCTCACGAATCGCACGAAGAGAATCGCATATGAAGATGAAGAAACTCACGATGAAGATTCAAGCTCACGATGATGAAGATTCAAGCTCATGATGAAGATTCAAGCTCACGATGAACATCGCAAGCGCAAGAACAGGGGTAACTAAAAAAACGGTACGGTAATTAATGTTGTTGATGTAGGAAAACAAAACAGGGGTAAACCTGGTATATTTAAAAAAATTAAAGTCAAACTTTTCTTATTAGAAGTTGACTAGGGGGTTTACAGAGATATTAAGTGTTAACAGGGGGTTTTGAAATAGTTTAATAAAGATTGGAGGTTTTGAATTAATGTATATCAAAATAGGGTGTTTTCAATAGTTTACATAAGTTTTTATGGGTAAATGTGCTTTTAATTAAAAAATTAATTGAAACTTTAATAAATATTAAAATTTTAAAAATTTAACTATGATTAAGTAATAAGACACGTGGCACGCTTAGAAGAAAGTAGTGATGCTCACCATTTTATAAGGTGATGACCAAATTTGCACTCTTTACTCTATATAGAATTTTATTAATTCGAACCATTTATTTTAAGTTTTTATTAAAAAATTATTTTTATAAAAAATTAGATAAATTTAAAACTGTTTACATACAAATATTAAGTGATCAACAAAATAAACAATTAAAATGTTGACCATTTAATTTTTGTAAATAAATGGTTTTCGATTTATTTAATTTTTTATAAAGATGATATTTTAATTGAAACATAAAAATAGATAGTTTAGATCGTTAAACTCCTATATAAAGTGGATCTCATTAAAAACTTGTGTCAAAATTTATGTCAAAAATAAAATGTCATGAATTCATCTCTTATTGAATATATATATGAAGAATCGTAGAGAGGTCAATGTTGTCAATCCACTCTCAGATAATTAGATAATAAGGTAATTTAGATTTCTTCCCACACGCCAAATATGTTGTTTCTTTTGTGGAAAACCCGCCAACCTCGGACTTTCTCACCAAAACCATTAATATCTATCCTTGTCTATGTTTATGGCATTTCTCGTTACGTTATGGAGGTGACTTTCCAAAATTAGAAAACTCCTGCACCAACATCATTCATCCCCAAAATCAGACATGGTACCTCGAAACCGAGGATAAGGTACCTTGTTTTTTCTTGCCTTTTCCTTGGAAATTCCGACGCTTTCTCTCTAAGGGTCTTTTGTATTTGTATTTTCATTTCACTCTTTCTTCTGGGTTGGTTAATCTCATTCATTGCCACTCTTTCATTGCTTTTGTAACTTTTCTTAATCCGTTAATTCATGACTTTGGCCTTGAATCTGTAAAATATTCTTGGTTTCATCTGGGTTTTTTGAAATTTAACCAAAGAAGCCTTCTTTGGTCAAATTGCACGACATGCCCTGCATCAAAATTTGGCAAGGCTCCTCAATGAAGAAAGCCCTCTAAGCTACAATTTTACATGTGGTATTGATCCCGTTTCATATTTTTTTTGCTTTGATTTGAACAGGGTTTTATTGAAATTTTGTATCAAACTATTGTTTCATAATTTTTGCTTTGATCCATGTTGATAATTGTTTTGACGGATTGATTATATTGGATTGACCATGCCAATTTTCTGAAATTTTCTTGGTTCGGTGTGAATTGGATTTTAATTTTGATTGGTGACTGGTTTTTTGTGCAATTCATGGTAGAAAGAGATCGTTGGAGCTTGGGAGATGCAGCAACAAATGGAGCAACCAGAAGAGGAGCTGAAGAAGCAATTGCAAGCAATAGAGGTAGAGAGAGATCGAGCGCTCGATGAACTTGGAGAGATGAAAAAGGTGGCAGAGGAGGCCAACTTGAGGCTTAGTGAAGCATTGTCTGTTCAGAATCTTGCGGAATTGAATTCGGTGAAGGACTTGCTGTCTAATGCAATCAAAGAATTGAAGAGTAAAGAGGACAATATTGAGTCTTTGCAACTTGAACTTGGAAAGGCCAGAGATTTGGAGCTCAAACTGGTAGAGAATGTGGAAACCTCCGAGGCTCACGCAAAGGCTTTATTGTCTGAAAGTGAAGAAAGAATTCAGGAATTGAAGCTGAAACAGGCAGAGAATGTGGAAACTTCTGAGGCTCGCACAAAGGCTGTATTGTCTGAAAAAGAAGAACGAATTCGGGAATTAGAGCTCAAACTGGCAAAAAATGCAGAAGCCCTTCAGGCTCACACAAAGGCTTTATTGTCTCAAAAGGAAGAACAAATTCGGGAATTGGAGCTCAAACTGACAGAGAATGTGAAAGCCTCTGAGGCTCACTCTAAGGTTTTATTGTCTGAAAATGAAGAAAGAGTTCGAGAATTGGAGCTGAAACTGGCAGAGAATGCGGATACTCCTGAGTCTCAAACGAAGGCTTTGTTATCCGAAAGTAAGGAAAGAATTCGGGAATTGGAGCTCAAACTGGAAGAAAATGTGGACACCTCTAAGGCTCACACGAAGGCCTTATTAAGTGACGAAAGAATTCGGGAATTGGTGCTCAAACTGGAAGAGAATGTGGAAACCTCTGAGGCTCACACGAAGGCTTTATTGTCTGAGAGTGACGAAAGAATCCTAGAATTGGAGATGGAGATAGAGAAAAGAAAGCAATCGGAAGCAAGAATTCTTGATTCATTGATCACACAGACAAACCAACTTGAGCAAACCAAGGTTTTACTTGAAGAGGCAAAGTTTGAGATTGCTTCTCTTCAAAAGAAATTGGAGAAATGGGATGAGGAATCCGTGCAAAGTAGTACAGATGTTAGTACATCACAGAATCAAGAGTACCTTAGTACATCTGATTATCATGATAACCCTGAAAGTAATCTTTCAATGATGGAAGAATTAGAGAGTCTCAAGTCTGAGCTTCATTTCACAAAGGAGAGTTTGGTTGATGCCCAAAAGAAGGAGAAACTTGCTTCATCGAAGGCTGAGAAATTACTTGATGAGATGGGCGTGCTTAAACGCGAACTGAAGTTGACAGCTGATGCTGAAGAAAATTTGAAGAAGGCAATGGATGACTTGGCATTTGCACTGAAAGAGGTTGCAACAGAAGCCAACCAGTTGAAGGATAAACTCTGCGTGACCCAAGCAGAGTTAGAGCACTCAAGATCACAAGAAGAACGTTTGAATGTGCTGCTAAAGGGCAATGACGAAAGTTACAAAACAGTATTGGACGAAACAAGGAAAGAAGCTGAGAGGTACAAAAACACTGCTGCAAGGTTGAAGATAGAACATGAAGAGTCGGTTTTGGCATGGAGTGGGAAAGAACAAGGCTTTGTGGATGTTATTAGAAAAGCTGAAGGGGATAGATATGCTACACAGCAAGAGAACTTTAGATTGCATGAGCTGCTTTTAGAGACAGATACCAAGGCTATGGCATCAAAGGAAGAAAATAGCAAGCTGCGGGATATACTCAAACAGGCCCTGAATGAAGCAAATGTTGCAAAAGAAGCTGCAGCCATTGCTCAAGCAGAAAATTCCCAGCTAAAAGATACCCTGGCCGAAAAGGAGGAGGCCATGAGTTTCCTTACCCGAGAAAACGAAAGCTACAGGGTGAATGAGATTGCAGCCAATGAAAACATTAAGGAGTTGAAGCGGTTGCTCATTGAATCGTCGAAGAAGGATTCCAAGAAAGAGGAAAAAGATCAGAAACCGCCATTAAAGGATTCGAAAAAGGAGGCCAAGGAGAAGACATCATCAAAGGAGTTGAAAAAGGAGGCTAAGGAGAAGCCACTACCATCAAAGGAGGTGAAAAAGGACAGTGGTAAGGAGAAACCATCAGTTTCAGGGGAATGGAAAAAGGAAAAGGAAAAGGAAAAGGAAGATAAAGAGAAAACATCGTCAAAGGAGGAGAAGGAGGTTGCAACAGCTCAAAATGGAGGCATACTTGGCAAAGTTTTCAGTTTCAATCTCAGGGAGATCAAGATTCCAAACACACATGATGATGCCAAGACTTCAAACACACAAGACGTTGATGATGATGATATGGAGATTGAAATCGAAGAGGCCCTCAAAGGCTCGATATTTGAGGTGGATTCGCCGGGATCAGCTACCCATCACCGGAGAAATTCTTCATTCACAGATGATGGAGAATCAATACTGCACTCAGAAGATTTTGATCATCTAGATGGGACTCCTGGTGACAACTCAAGAAAAAAGAAAGCATTGCTAAGAAGATTTGGAGATCTTATAAAGAGAAGTACTACTTATACTTACAGTAGTACCAAAAAGGAACCATCAACAGATATAAAGAAGGAATCATCACCAGATAACAGCAAAGAAGTCAAGGAACCATCTTCAGAATAGACAGACAAGCTTGTATTCATTTTTGCACCACTCAAGTTTTGATACCAACTAGTTTAATCTGATTAATTTATACTGCAACATATTCATCTAGTTTTGGGAACAATGAAGCTTGTTTCTAGTTTTCTAGAGAACTGCAAATTTGAACATGTAATTATAGTTCTAGCAAAATTGGAGTTCTCACCACTGTTCCTGGCAAGTGACAATCATTAACAAGATTCTTTGATATGAAATCTTGTCTAAGTGGCATCAAAATTAATAAATTTCTTTGGTTTTGATCCATCAATTTAGCAAATCAGTAACCTATTAAATGTTATTTTCTGTTCTAACCTTCCTGTTCCTAGCAAGTGACACCTGAATGCATTGCTTAAGTTGAAGATAATACCGATTTATTAGCCTGTGAAACTAGGTTTACTCCAAGTCTCCAAGCAACCTATTTTGACATTTCCATTTTTTTTTTCATTGTATTTTTAAGCATTAGACCTACTTTCAAAGAAGTAATACAAAAATGCCAAATTGAATCTAATTAATCCTTTTGTTTTTTGTACAAGTGTTCTACAAAAACTTTGTGATAACAAGAATTTGACCTGATATATCTTACCCACTAAAACACTTTTGCTTGTTCTTGTTGCTCGGTCCCGGTGTGCCAGGAAAATCCACTCCAACATGAATATACCACGTATATTCTAACACTTGCAAGAGGGGCAATTGGTTGCCCCTGTTACTAATCCAATTCTTCCTTTATTTTCCTCAAATGATATTCATTCAATTAAACAGAATCCAACAGATGATGATTATTAATTATATTAATTGAGTTCTTGATTATGTGATGGGTCTCTTAATTTCTTCCAATTCGGTCTAAATTGAGGATTCGAACATTGTTTATGAGCGTACAAGTAACTTTTGGTCAGTTATATCCTTATTTAACGTGGGATGTTATTTATCAATAGTAATATAGAATGTTCCAATGCTCTAAAAATTTAATGGATTGTGTGGGTGTTTTTTTTTTTTTTTTTAAATTTATATAAAGGATTAGGTTCATGAGTTACACAATTTTACATACCATTTTTACACCTCTTTCGACGGGGCGGCGACATGGTACCGACACGATGTTGCAGTCGACATTTGCTGCAGCCAGTTGGAGTCGACACGGTACCGACACGATGATTGGAAAATTGACATTTGCTAAAATTTAGTGTGCCAACATCATACCGGCATAGTATCGTCGCCTTGCCGAAAGGGTGTAAAAATGATATGTAAAATGATGTGGCTCATGAACCTGACCCATATATAAATCGGCTATTTTGTGTATGGACAATATCATTTATGCTTTTATGTTACTGGCTAAAAAAGAATGAATCATTGGATTTTGTTTAAACAAAGTTAAACGTTCAGTTTTGAGTTTTTTTTTTTTTAAAATATATTTGAGAGAAATTAACCTAGATTTAATTAATCCTAACACATTATCTCACCCAACCTCGTCACTTTAGCTTGACTAGAACAACTTATCAATTTAAAAAAAATATTAAAAAAAAACATGAAAAATAATTGGGTGCCAAAACAACAACCATTCTTAGTATATATGTGTCAAATTTTGATTGACAGAATAACTCTTTGCATATAAGTATCCAAACATTATTTGAAAAAAGAAAGGGAATCCATCTTCCTTTGAAAGCCTATAACATTGTAATTAACGCATTGGTTAATAATGTTAATGACATTTTTTTTGCCTTTAATAATGTTATGACATTAGTGTTATAAAATTATTAAATTTATGATTGAAATGACTGACAATATAGCACATTATAAAGATAGGGAATTGTCTAATTTTCTAGGCCAAAAAAAGTCGATTTAATCTCTCACAGATAATATAAAAAATAAAAAAATCATTGCCCCTGGCCCTAGGATACTGCCAAAGTGGCAAACGTGGAATGAGTAGAATTGGCCGGACACACCCACGCCTGTATTATTAACATATATGTACATCTATGTTAATAATAATGTTATTGTTGAATTTGTTCGCTCGTGCCTGGTCTAGAATTATTCATTACTTGACTTATAAGCCATGGTCCAAAATGCACTTAATATTCACACTTCATTTTCAAATAAAATCATACTTGACTCCCTTCTTTTTGGAGAAGTACTTCATCTTAGAAACACATGTTTTTTTTTATCTTTTCATTCCATATATAAATTAACTTTTTATTTATTTAAAATAAAAAAAAGACATGTATTTGTGAAAGAGAAGAATGATGTGCATGCTCCGTCCAAAAAAGGAATCAAACATTGTTCATTATGGACATGAAATTGTCGATTGCTTTCATGGATTTACGAACAATACTTGGGTCACCCCTTAGGGGTACCTCAAGGTCACCTCATTCCCCTCAAATTCTGATTTCGGCAATAACGACGCATAATCGGAACCGTTCACTTTTTAAATCATCTATTATAGATTTTCTCTACAAAAAATTAACTCAATTGGAAATCGTTTGGTTATATAACCATTGTCGATTAAATAAAAAAAATCACTCTTCAATTGAAAACCATATATTTTTTCTATTTAATTGACAACAGTTATATAATTAAATGATTTCATTTTGATTTGATTTTTTGTAGAAATGATCTTTAATATGTTATTTAAAAAGTAAACTGTTCCGACTATGCACCGATATTGTCGAAATTAGAATTTGGGAGAATGAGGTGACATTGAGATACCTTGGGGGGTGACCCAAGTATTATTCTTGATAAAATCTCATTACGAAAAAATGGAGTTGATTGAAGTGATAATAATAATAAAAAAAAAGAAAGAAAAAAAAAAAAAACAAACAAACAAAGAAACACCAAACTGGAGCTGGCGAGGAAGACAGGGTTTCACACTTTCACAGACACAGTTGACCCAACAAAGTATCTATGTGATCGCTCACCATCCACGTTAATCTTGACCCACTTATCTTCTTTGTTTTTTTTTTTTTGGCTAAGAACTTTTTTCTCTTCTTTATTTCCTCGAAATATTCCTTTTTCTTTTTTGGACAAATCTTGGCAGCAGGACACACCCAGACCTTATTGTACCCCGATAATAGGATATCTCAATGATATCATATTGAAATGGGATGGACCGACCTATTTACTATTTAGGCTTCCATCACAATCCAAAATCATTATTCACTTCATTATGGAGGTTTATAACTCCAATAGTACAACGCTATTTCCACATCTATGGACTGCCCTCATTCCCTCCTCCAATCAAAATTGTTAGTTATTTAGATTTTATATATTCATTTTAAAAGTTTAGACTACTACTTAACATAATTTTTTGTTTGGCAGAGAGAGTCAATGAATATTTATAATTTTATTAAATATTTAGCGTATTTAATATGAGACTAATACTCGACACTCTCCTTCATGTAAGATTTAAAGGTTACCGAAACTTGGTAACTCTAAAATATTCATCATAAAATCTTAAGCTATTAGGTAGAAAGATTCAATGAGTATTTATTTTGTAGCCGTTTGAAAAAAATGATTCGTTGACTTTAGTTACTAAATTTAAATATTTTTTCATTTTAACTATTAAAACGGTTATGTCATTTTACTTTAGATACTAAATTTCAGTTTGAGTACCAATTTTTAAAAATATGATTCTACCAAGCACTCAGTACTGTTCACTGAGCGTTTGATGAACATTGCCGAGTGCTAGAGAGCATTTTTTTAACAAACTCAACTGTGAATGTCCAACAGTCACAACTTTTTTACTAATTTGTTGTTTTTTCAATGTTTGCGAGACTTAAAATTTAATGTTTAGTCTCTAGGTTATATGACTTCATTCCTCAAGCCTAAATCAAAAACATGAAATCCTTATAAACTTTGAATTTTTATAAATTTCATACAATCACAACTGTATAGAAAACCGAAGAAAAAAAAAACTAACGGATAACCACCAAGCAAAAAAATTCACGTTTCGTACAAATTTATTATCTAATCCAAAATGTCTTACTCTAGGTTAATACCTAAACTAAAAAAATTAATGTCTTGCTCTATATTAGTACCTAAACTAAAAAAAATTTATGTATTTCTACTTTGCTGAAAAAATATTAATATTTAGTATTTAATCCTAATTTTTCTATAAAAAAAAAAAATAGTATAGTATATTTTTGTTTCAACAATAATATTGTTGGGATTGTCCCCAACGGACTTGGCTTCTCTCCTAATTTAATCTCATTTTAACCTATTTAAGCTTCTATCCTAATATGTAAGTGAGACTATAGTTGTTACTACTTGTCAATAACAATATATAAGTGAGAGCTATGGTTGTTACTGTTTTTTAGTAACAATACGTAAGTGGGGATTATGGTTGTTACTTCTTGTCAGTAACAATATATAAGTGGGGGCTATAGTTATTACTGACAAGCAGTAACAATATGTAAGTGAGGCTATAATTGTATATTTATATATGTAAGGGGCTATGATTTGTATAAGTTGCATTGTTTCTGAGTTTTTTTGTATAGTAAAAAATTGAAAATAGCTACTGTTTGATAGTGGCAATAAAAAATAATTGTAACTGTTGGTTTTTTTTTTAATAGGTGGGAAAAATGGCAAAAAAAGTTACTGTAGCGCGCTAGTGCGCTGATACAGTACGCTGTTACTGTTGGCCTGTTAAAGTGGGCTGCTACAGTATTTCACTGTAGCGGTTGGGTCTTAAAAACAATCTATTTTATGAAATG
This sequence comes from Dryas octopetala, assembly GCF_963921425.1. Classification (NCBI taxonomy): domain Eukaryota; kingdom Viridiplantae; phylum Streptophyta; class Magnoliopsida; order Rosales; family Rosaceae; genus Dryas; species Dryas octopetala. Next base: position 9,528,104 of record NC_141370.1, on the reverse strand, counting down.
GACTTTAAAAAAAAAATCCTATTTTTTATTTGATTGTGGTAAGCCCCATTACCAATTGAACCAACCAAATGGCAGCCCTAATTAAACGCAAACTAAATTCTAGCTAAATAAAATACGACATATGATTTAATGAATAATATTTGATAGATAAATTGATGAATGTAGCCTTACTACTGTATCACTCTCACTCAGTTAACAAATTTCAGGACAATTGGATGTCACATTGTCAATTGCATTTATCCCACGACATACTCATGAATTAGTGAATAACCTTTATAATTAAAGAAAGTGGACCCCACACGCATTACCAATATATCCCATTGTTTAGTGTCGAAAATGGAAGAGAGCATGATTCGCATTCATCAAACGGTAATAAAATATTGATTCGTCCAAAAGGTTGGATGGATAGATCGATGGATAGAAAGATAGCTTACGTGGAACGCGGGAAGCGTATATGCTCTGCAGTGCACCGCCATCTCATAGAATCAGCGCCCAACACCTTTCCCCTCCCGAACTCCTACAAATCCGGGTGCTACCGTACCAGCCTTTCTCCATAGCTAGCTCTAACCCAAACGAACATAGTAGACATAGCTGAGAGAGAGATTGAACGACATGTCGTCTGTAGTGGAGTACGTAGCGTCGTCCCCGGACGGCAATGACGAAGCCAACAAGGAACGGCTCGATTTGGTTGATCCAACGGCTCCTCCCAACTTGTCACTTCCAGGCGAGACTTTCCTCAGAGCAGCGGTGTCTCTTAAGGACCAGGTATATATATAAGTATATTGATCGAGCTCCTTAATTAGCTGAAACTGAAACACTGCTTAATTAATTAATTAATTATTTTTTTTGGGGATAATATAGGTGGTGCAGGCCACGTGGGGCTCGGGTATGAGTACGGGCATGGGCTTGGACCCGACTGTGTATACGGGTCTGCTCGGTACGGCTTTCACATGCTTGAGGTCGTACGAGGCCACCGGCAACCGCCAGGACTTGCTGCTTTCTGCTGAGATTGTCGACAAGTGCGCCACCGTCGCACGTGCGACCAACCGGTAATTATTATTATTATTATTATTATTTTTGTAAATTATTTTCTTTTGTCGTTTGGGGGAGTAGGAGCGGTGGGTTTGTTAATAATTGTAACTGTAAGGTGGGAAGTGAGCAACTACCGACTCTCCGAAATGGATGAAGATATATGAGACTTGCACGCCATATCAAAATTAGGAAATTTTACAAGGTTAGGCATGGCCAAAGACAAAAAAACAATTTGTATGTTAGGCAACGACATTATTTGTCAACTATTTAATTAAACAGAATGTATTAGGTTATATTATGGTACGTAGATGATACGTTACAAATTAAGTTTTCGAAGAAGTCTTTAAACAAGGTAACGTCTATAATATTTTGTTTAGAAAATTAGAGTTTAATTCTTATTATATTCCTTATTTGGACTGAAAATTTATTGGTCTCTTTTTTTACAGCTTGGGACATTTTGAGGTCAATGGCATATTTTGTAAAAAATAGAAACTAATACACCATTATGTAATGTGGAATGGTTATAATATTATTGGACTTTAATTAGAATTTTAAAAACAGTAATGCTACACTTACCACATTTTTATACCACAATTTCATACCATCTTACATGGCATTCATACATTGGACACTAAAAATTAAAAAATAAAACCTAACAAAAAAAAAGAAAATACTCTTCCAGTAAAGTAATGACACATCAGGTGGGATACAAATGTGGGAAAAAAAATATGAGACAACTAGCATTATTGTTTTAAAAACTATAAGACTTTAGTATGTAGAATCTAAAATTAGAGGACCAGAATGGTAGTCTCCCTATTTTATTTCACTAGCATTCATGGGTTTTATGGTAGAATAGTACAAAGTGTAAATCATTATGCAATGGTTAATTTATTTTTTTGGAGAAGTTGGAAAGTTAACCTTGTTTTCTCTTTCCCGTCTCAATTTATATCTCGACCAGCGATCATGAATAAATGGTAGGTATATTAATAGTTTTTCTTCATGCAAAAATGGTCAGTTTCTAATTTTGGAAGAAAATTAGTTATTTTTCATTTTAGTCAGCAAGTAATTACGATATAAGATTGCCCTTTTTGGAATTTGAGGAAAGTTACTGTTCCTTCTTAAGAAGAGGATATGCCATCTGCAAGGATATTTTAGTTTGTCGTTAAATGTGATTGTTGCTTTATGCAGGCACGTGACATTTTTGTGCGGTAGAGGAGGAATGTATGCGCTTGGAGCTGTTGTGGCCAATTTGATTGGGGACCATCAAAGGGGTGACCTGTATTTAAACCTCTTCCTTGAGGTATATATCTAATTAATTGATCGCCATCTCTATCTCTTCTTCAGTATACTGAAAGCTTCCCTTGCCCATAGTAAATGAATAAAATTATTTATACTATATTTATGAAACAAGGAAGTAAGCCAAACAGGGCCTAATGTTTTTCTATAAATACTGAATGTAGAAAGTGAGTGTCAAAGTCTGATCGAAAAGCTTAAACTCTCATTTTTGTAAGTAACTTTTCTTATGATTTCATAGTGACTTCAGCTCCCTCCATGTTAGGATTGTTTGAATTTTTAGACACTGAAATTGGGTTTTTTTGAAGGATAATGATTTGTTTTTGGTGGGATTTTATACGAAATGTCCCTTTCACATTGGTTAGGGAAGGAGTGGGCTCACCTTCTATTAAGGGTTGATAGGAATATAGGATGTCTCTTAATGTCTTGGAGTATATTCTTACCAGAAAAAAACACAAATATCTTGGAGTTCATTTGTTTTTTCTTTGGTCCATTGGAAATATCTGCTTCTGGTCATAAATTGTGATGAGCCTTCAGCCTTGTTACATGTCTGCCCCACTTACAATCAATGTCAAACAATGTAACTGTATTTGCTGTTAGGGAAGTTGTCAACCGTTAGGATTTTTCTTTCATACCTTCAAAAATTATGGGGCATAGTCAATATACATACCGACGTAATTTGAGCCCGCAACACACGAGAAAAATATTATAAATCCACAATATTTTTGCCCTCACAACACACAAAAAAAGTGTTATGATATATGGGAATATTTTGAATCTTTTAGATGCTATGTTTGATTATATGTTGTATTGAATTTTGATAGCTACCAGTGAATCCATTTTGATTCTTCCTTCCTATCATTCAATTTGTTGTATACGGCAATTGTTTGTTTGTATAACTTAAGACATGAAAAAGAAGCAAGGTTCTTGGTATGTTGTTTCCTTTAGCAATTCATTTGGAGGTTATACCAATTACCTTCTTTCTTGTTCTGCCCTTTCCCTTAAATAGTGTATGTATGGTCTTGAAAGGATGTTCCTATCAAGTCTCAAAATCTATACATTCTGCAAAGCCAAATTAAAGATGTTAACCCACTTGAGCAAACTATGTGGCATTGTGTATCTATTTAGCTTGCTATAGGAGCTTATCCACACTATAACCTGTGTTTTAATGCTTTTAAATTGGTTTTTGGAGTACGTACCTTGTGAAAAGGTTATGGTCCTGTAATTTATTTTTACTTTTGTAGGAAGTAGTCATTTGCATCCTCCTGATAGCCACCTAACAAGTACGCTTGCAATCTCTTAGTGTGAACCTATTGATGTACTTTAGGTAGAAGATATTCACAGTTTTCTGTTGTATGGCTATGGATTTAACACGTGTGATTTGGGTGGAACTTTATATCATTTTCAGTCTTCAGAAGTTGACAAAAAAAGGATGATTGGACCCATTATGACTGAAAAATTCAAGCGGTGCCAAAGACAATACCCACTCAATCCACCATGGTGGGGACCTATGTGATTATATTTAGGCTTTCCTAGCAAGACTAGTGAGATATCCCTTTTTAAGAATTTTTGTTTGCGTCTTGGAAATCTATTACAAACACATGTTGCTCATTTTACCCAAGTGATTCTAAGTGTTTGTTTGTTTCTGTCCTTCCTGTTTTCGGATCAGCTCCTAATAGGAGTGGATTATAATCCCCTTTTCTTGCACATCACATCAAAAATTTAGTTTTTTTTTTTTTGGGATCCATCTAGAATCCAATTGAGTGAGCTACATAATAAGAGCCAGCCCTCTCTTACCCCATGAAAACCAAGTACATTTTTGCTAACATTCTATAACCATGGTGTAGCATTACCATTCCATTCAATATTTATAACGTTTTACATTATAGTTATTCGTAGTCAACATATGTGGTTATATTTATTACAAAAATAATCCCATTTGGAGTCCCATCTGGATCCCAGGTCCAAAGATGCCATGAACTTTACTAGTGAACTTCTCACCCTCTTAAGTTAGTTAACACTTCCTTCCACACTATCTTTTGTTTCCAATTTACTTGTATGATAATTACACCAGTTGGATGATTAAATGCATCTGCACTGAATTTTATTTTGATTGACCCTTTAAAGCTGGAAAATCACCCTTCTCTTTTGTAGTTATATTGTTTTCTTCTTCCAGCCTTTATATACAAATACCAAGTTTGATCAGTTTGTATTTTAAAATTGTTTTCCCCCAATACTTATTTGGTTTATTATGTATAGCTAGCACAAGAGAAGGCCCTCTCTGTTGGGCCTGAGGAAGGTGGTTTTGGAATGTCATATGATCTTCTTTATGGGAGAGCTGGGTTCTTGTGGGCAGCTCTGTTCATAAACAAGCATCTTGGACAAGGCAACGTGCCCAGTGATCTTTTAATGCCTGTTGTGGATGCTGTGTTGGCTGGGGGCAGGGCAGGGGCATCAGATAACCCTTCCTGCCCTCTGATGTACAGATGGCATGCGACAAGGTACTTGGGGGCAGCCAATGGCCTTGCTGGAATTTTGCAAGTGCTACTTCAATTCCCTCTTTCCAAAGAGGATGCTGATGATGTCAAGGCAACTTTCAGATATATGATGGCTAATAGGTTCCCTCACAGTGGAAATTACCCCACAAGTGAAGGGAACCCGAGAGATAAGTTTGTGCAGTGGTCTCATGGTGCAGTTGGCATGGCCATCACTTTGTGCAAGGCATCCCAGGTTGGTGGTGATTACTCCTTCAAAAATTGGTTTTCTTAATGCAATTCTCACCTGGGGTAATCAACATGAATATTGGTGTTTGTCAGTGGCAGAGCTATGAATTTGTCTTTGTGAGGGCGTGATGAAGAAGCCTGTGAGGCATGATCTTTCCTCACCCCTTAAGAAAAAAAAAATCTATAAAGCTGGGGGTAAGAACACACATTTAATGGGAGAAATCGCGGGAGTTAGGAAAATTTAATGGGCTGAAAAGAGGTCCATTGGTGGCACCATGTAAATTTGTCACTAGTGTTTACGGTTAGACAATCATTGGACTTCAAAAATTTAAACTATTAGGGAATGGGGCTAACAATTCAACAAATGCAGACATTGTAGGTGTTGCCCCAACTGCAGGTGAATAAATAAGTAGGGGTTGGGTTGAAGGATTCAAACTCAGGACATTCCGGAACCAGAACTCTGATATCATGCTTGATTACGACTGAACTCCAAAAGTTCTTGGTCATATGCTAACATTAAAAAACTTCAGAGGTTGAGATCCATTGATTGCCTCAAATTATACAGTGTGGAGAATACTACACTATGATGCTGGACTCTTTCTCATCAATCATAAACCCTTGAACCATTATGTTTGCTAGCACAAAATTAAAAGGTGGTCCATGTATCAATGTATGTGTGCATTTTCTTTTTGTCTTCCAAGCATAAATGAATTAATGGCTACTTGTTCTCTTTTCTTCCTCAGGTGTTTCCCAGCGATAGAGAATTTCGTGATGCTGCAATAGAAGCAGGGGAAGTAGTGTGGAAGAATGGTTTGCTGAAGAAGGTAGGACTTGCTGATGGGGTGGCTGGAAATGCCTATGCCTTCCTTTCTCTCTATCGTCTGACTGGAGAGAGCATATATGAAGAGAGAGCAAAAGCATTTGCAAGCTTCTTGTATCACAATGCCAGAGAACTTGTGAGTGTGGGGCACACTCATGGGGCTGAACATGCCTATTCCCTTTTTCAAGGACTTGCTGGAACAGTTTGCCTCTGGTTTGATCTGCATATGCTTGAAAACTCCAGGTTCCCAGGTTATGAACTGTAGGCAATTCAGAATATTTTAAATCATTTATTAATTAGTATAAGATTCTACCATAACGTGTATATATGAATGTGGACTCAAGTTAGAAGTTGTTATTTCAGTAAAAAGCCCTAATATTAAGAACTAGTTATTGATCCAAAATGCCCTTTGTTAAACAAAACCATAAAAAGAATTGTCTTTTTATAAGATACCGATTAGAGACTTTTACCTCATTTTCTTTCTTTTTTTTTTTGAGAAAAGGAATTTTCATTGATTAAGGAGAATTGGAAACATCTGCTGAGAGGATTGGGAGCAACCAGGGGGGTGCTTCCTCAATCCAAGTGGAAAACTCATTACATGATAAGGCCATTTTGGCTTTTGGCTACAGCATCAGCTGCCATATTGCAGCTGCGAGGTACCCATTGACAGGAGAAAGAGGAAAATAGTAAACCAAGTTCCACAACCTCGTTGAGCAGAACAACATCAGCACCCAAATAGAGCGATTGGGACACAATCTTTGCCACCACATCCTTAGCATCAAGCTCCAGTAGAACATGTCTGAAGCCCAAATCCCAAGCAAAACATAGACCTTCTCTTGCTGCAATCAACTCGGTGTGAGCAGAGTATATGAACGATTGCGTCTGTAAAGCTCCAGCAGCCAAAAATTGACCCTCTTCATCTCGAATCACTATCCCAACCCCTCGAGCACCCGACACAGAGCTGGCCGCACCGTCAACATTGACTTTCACCCAACTAGGCAATGGACACCTCCATTGATGGGCCGGTGCCGGTGTCGGTGTATTCTCCTTCCTTAAGTTGGCCTCCATATAGTTGCGCGCGAAATCATTCATCCGATCAAAAAGCTTGAGAGGCGAGATAGCAAAGCCATTAAAGAGGAAGTCGTTTCTGGCATTCCATAAACCCCAACATATGTAAGCTGCAAGTGTCAGTTCAGTTTGGGAAAGAGTTGCAGATAAGTAGCGTAGGAAACCAGAGAACCCGTCCCAATTCCAACTCCTTGAACCACCATGTAGCACTGAGAGTTTCTAGACATCATGTGCATAGGGGCAATCCCAGAGAACGTGTAGCAAGGTCTCAGTGGCTCGTCCACATCTGGGACAGGAAGAGTCAAGGGTCACCTTCCTTTTGAATAAAGTGGCTCGGCATGGTACAAAGTTGTGCATACATCTCCAGAGAAAAGATTTCATTTTATTTGGGCATTGCAAGGTCCAAATTGTTTTCCATATATTTGAATCCACACCCGTTGAAGTAGTGGGGTTTCCAGCAATTCTGTCTTTTTCAGATCGAGCAATTTTGTACCCACTACGGACACTATAGAGGCCGTTTCGTTCATAGTGCCAGAAAAGGCAGTCTTCTCTCATATGTGTACTCAGGGGGATACTCAAAATCGCAGTGGCTTCTTCCTCCCAAAAAGATTCCTGGATGAGACGTTCATTCCAAACACCTGGGGCCGAAAACAGCTCAGTGACAATTGTATCCGGCGCCAATATGGGAGGAGAACAGATTCGGAATGAGGAAGGTCTTGGGATCCATCTATCTTGATACACGCGAATACAGAGCCCAGTACCCACCCTCCATGGTAGACCCAGTTGGAGAAGCTCTCTGCCCCAAAGGAGGGATCTCCAGATGTGCGAGGCATGACTACCCAGCTGGGCGTGGATGAGGAATCCATTGGGGAAATATTTAGCTTGATAAATCCTTGCCACCAGCGAGTTGGGCGCAGTGAGGAGACGCCAACATTGCTTAGCGACTAGGGCTTGATTAAAGTCACCAATGTGTCTGAAACCAAGACCACCACCATATTTTCCACGACACACTGTATCCCAGGTGGCCGAGTGAATCCCCCTAGCATTTTTAGCCTTTGCCCACCAGAATTTGGCGAAAATGGAATGGAATTTTTGCCACACTCCTTTAGGCATCCGGAAACAGCTCATCGAATAGGTGGGCATCGCCTGAAGGACGGCTTTGATCAAAACATCTTTCCTAGCACGTGATAATAGTTTTCCTTTCCACCCATTTACACGCTTCGTGACTCTGTCTAGAATTTCATGAAATAGCTGTTTCTTTCCTCTACCTGCAAAAGTTGGCAACCCCAAGTATTTCTCATGACAATCAACAATTTTTATTTGGAGAATATTACACACCGTTGACTTCACCTCATCAATAGCATTAGGACTAAAGCACACTGCTGACTTGGCGAAATTAATCATTTGTCCAGACGCCATCTCATATTCTTGAAAGATATCTTTGAGAGTGAGGCTGGCTTCCCTATTGGCACTCAAGAAAAGGATACTATCATCAGCAAAGAAGAGGTGGGAGATCGAGGAGGCAGTAGGGGAAACACGGACCCCCTCGATGGCCCCTCTACTCTCTGCCTCTCGCAGCAGGCCAGAGAAGCCTTCGGTCACCATTAGAAATAGATAAGGGGAAAGCGGGCAGCCTTGTCTGAGACCCCGTTGTGGTGTGATGAAACCGGTAGGCTGGCCATTCCAGAGCACTGAGAAAGAGGTGGTGGACACACAGTCAAGCAGTCGAGCAACCCAGTCAACCTAGAAGCCCATTTTAATCATAACTGCTTCAAGAAATCTCCATTCAACCCGGTCATAGGCCTTGGCCATGTCAAGCTTAATAGCCATCTTCCCTTCATCGCCTTTTTTTGTATGTTGAAGTGAATGTGTGATCTCAAAGGCTGTCATAACATTGTCTAAGATCATTCTTCCGGGAACAAAAGCACTTTGGGATTCTGATATCACAAAAGGGATAACATCTTTCATGCGGGTTGCAAAGGCTTTGGCAACAATTTTATAGACAACAGTGCACAAACTAATCGGGCGAAATTCAGTCATTCTTTCGGGCCTTTTGGTTTTCGGAATGAGGGCAATTAACTTATGATTAAATTCTTGGACACTAGTCTCCATTAAGGATACTTAAGCATTTGGCAGTCACCGCATCTCCCACAATATGCCAGCAAGATTGGTAGAAGAGTGCCGGCATACCATCATGTCCAGGGGCCTTGGTAGGCCCAATGAGGTTAAGGGCTTGTTCCACCTCCGCACGTGTGAAGGGTCGAAGAAGTCGGCTATTCATTTCCTCAGAAATTTGCTTGTCAATTAGCTCCACAACCCTCTCAAAATGACTATTGCCTGTGGAAGAGAACAGGTCCTGGAAAAAATTACAGAATAATCCTCCAATTTGGCAGCCCCGAGTTTCCCAGTTGCCTTGGTGGTCGAGTAACCCAGTAATCTTGTTTCTGGAATTTCTCGAGGTAGCACGCTCATGAAAATAGCGAGTGTTTTTGTCCCCATCCCGTAGCCACTCGACGCTCGAGCGTTGACGCCACAAAGTTTCTTCCTTCTCCAAAAGAATATCAATGGTTTGCTCAATTTGTTTTCGGCGCAGGACCTCACTGGCATCAGTTCTACCCAGCAAGCCAGCCACCACTTTTTTCGCAGTCGCCAATTGCTTGCGCACATTGCCATAGATATTGTGGTTCCAGCGGTTGAGAGCGTGTGCACAGTGCTTTATGGAATCAGCCAAGCCATGCCTATGTATGTTTTCGGCCCAAGTAGTGTCCACAACATCTAGCCATCTTGGGTCTTTCAGCCACATCTGTTCAAAATGGAAGCGCCCTGGAATGAAACGATGTACCTCCCGAGGGTCAGACACTATAGCTTCAGTGAGGATGGGGAAATGATCGGACCCAGTAGCAACCAGATGGGAAGTAGTCACGAACGAGAAAAGTCCAAACAGGTTTCTGTTAACCAAGAAACGGTCAAGTCTCTCTTCCACAGATACAATCCCTCCTTGGAAGCGAGCCCAGGTGTAAGGGTAGCCCACAGAGCGCACTTCACAGAGACCTGCGTCGTCAATGGCTTCGCAGAAGGCATCCATTTGGCATCGTGGTCTATCCCTCAATCCAGCCTTCTCATTTGGTGATAAGATCTCATTAAAGTCACCAGAAATGATCCATGGCCGAATTGCCCCATGAGAGAGTCTCCGTAAAAGCTCCCAAGAGTGCTTCCGTTGATGTGTGATGGGGTTGCCATAAAATCCCGTTAGCTGGAGTTGTTCCCCTATAGGGGAGGTTACCCACAAATCAATATGACCTTTCGAGAAGGAACGCAATTACACCGTCCACCCACCAGTCCAAAGGAATAATAAGCCTCCACCTAACCCATCACGGTCCACACAAAACACTCCTGACATCTTCAATCTATATTGTACTTTTTCCATTTGTAGTCGTGTCATCCGTGTTTCCATGAGAAACACGAAATCGGGCTTCTGCTCCCTCAAGACATCCTTGAGGGCCCGGAACGTCCAAGGTCGCCCTAACCCTTGGACGTTCCAACTTAAAAGCTTCATTGTTCGTGGTGGGCCGGAGCATCCGGTCCCACCACTTTTGCATTCTGAGCCTCAGAAGCCAGTTTTCCTTTTTTCGGAGCCACACCCTTTACTTCATCTTCCTTTGCAATCTTTCTTTTTTCCCCCAAAGTGTTAGAGTTTTCCAGTTCATCCGTTTCCATTCCTGTTCTCTGTTGCCTCGCTATCTTTTTCCATTTTCCTCCTCCTTTCCCACCCTTCCCCTTGCTGTCAATATCCAAAGGGCCCCTCTGCATCTCAGTCTCGGTCTGGTGGCCACCATCCTGACTCCTTGCTGGAGATATACCTGGATTAGTGCCATTGATAACCTTTTTGAACATGGCTCCCAGGTCGCGGGCTTGTTTAGTGCGCCCCTCTAGTGGGTTTCCGTCCATAGACGGAGCAAGGACACTAGAGGTACCAGCAGGCTCAATCAGGGCAGTTTTAAGCGTATTGAGTGCTTGAGTTACAGACACTGCATGCTCCCGCAGAAGGACCTCCCCTGTGATTGTCGTCGTTTCGTTTCTTTTCTTCTGTGTGTCCTCCCCTGAGGTTTTTCCAGTAACGCCAAACGAGGCCCTGCCCCCTTCTACCTCTCCCATGCGTTCCAATCTTCCTTTGTCCTTCTTTTCCCACTCTGCAGTCCCAGCACACTTTCTTGTTTGTTCTTCCACCTGAGTTTTAGATACTGTGTCTGCCTCACGTCCCCAAGGGGTTCGATCGTTATGGTTTATATCCGGTGAAGAGCGCACCGGTTCGGATCGCTGGGCCCCTACAGGGTGGGGGTTTTCAACTGTCAGTCCGTCCGAAAACTCAAGCTCCATACTCTGTCGCTCCTCTTCACGGTTCCCTGCCCCATCCTCCACATTTGTTTTCCCAATAGTAGAATTCGACTTTCCAGTGGGGTTCCTCCGAGATTTTTCCAATTCTCTTCCCACTACCTCCTCCACTCTCCCTTCCACTTCCTCTGCAACCGCTTCTGGAATCCCTGCATCGAGTGGTGTAAATTTACTAGGCTCTCCCTTGGCATAAAGCCAGTCACCCCATTGTTTGGAGGGGTTTTTCTTCTGGTCATCGGTGGTATATGAACAAAGTCGAGAGTTGTGTCCAAGGCGTCCACAATCATGGCAGAAGGCCGGTAAACGTTCGTAGCGAAATTCTGCTGTTCCCAAAACGCCATCATCTAGGAGGAGTTTTTTGATGCGCGGTAGAGGTCTAGTGGCATCAAGGCGTACCCGAACACGGAGGAAACAGCCAATTAGGTGTGCCTCAAAACCACGCGCTACTTCCAGACATTGTCCAATGCCATCCCTGATGATCTTCCCAATCTCCTCAGTCATGTAGTCGAAAGGAAGATTATGGCATTGGATCCAGAGATCGGCGAACTTCAGTTTCATTTGTGATGGGGCAACGCTACCATTTGGCTCCTCTAGGAGAACTAAGGCTCTATCAAAGGTCCATGGCGCCTGACGCAGTACTTGTTCTTTGTCCTCCACAAAGGTGAATGTGAATAGGAATAGATTAGGCCCTAGATCTTTAGTCGTCACCTGCCCCAACGAGTCCCAGAGTTTTAGATCTTTAGTCGTCACCTGCCCCAACGAGTCCCAGAGTTTGATCATTGTTAGCTTAAAGGCAGTGCGATTGAAGGGTTTTGATGTCAAGACTTGTGCAACTAAACTTCTCTGTAGTACTTCTTGGTTGGTTTGTGATTGGGGTTTTGCAATGGAGATTGCCTCAACCTCATCCTCAGTGAGCAGCAAAGACTTCGCAAGACTGGTCGTGATCTCCTCCATTGCACCAGAAACCCTGATACGATTGGAATGTTGTTCCGCCGTCGAAAACTCGTCTTCAGCTCCGTTGTTGCAGGAGTTGAAAAAGCCCTAACCCTAGCTGCGAACGTTCGAAGCGTAGGAGTCAAGGATGGAATAGAACTCTTACTTGAGAGGGGAAGAGTGCCCGAGACCATTTTACCTCATTTTCTTTCTTAAACCATGCAATCAGATACCGATTATAAATAGGCGGAGTTGAATCATCAAAAAATATTTTCTACATTTTTGTCCTCGCAATAAGCTACATGTGCATCCATTTTTCTTTTAGGACAGTCACTGAAGCGATGCTCGGCCAGGTTGACCACACTTGAATAAACACTAGGTATATTCGCACGATTACATTGGGGGACTGATTTTGCAGCATTTCTCGTCACACCCTCAAATTTAGAAGTATTTTTTACCACATAAGGAGACTCTCCTTTGGAAGGTAGATAAAGGCTTTGCAAATCAGAATTTTTCTTGAAATTTTTCTCTCGATATTGCTGCTGCACAACATTTGAGGCATGAGACATAGAGAACTTTTTTCATCAACCTTCATTAGTAATTTTCTCCCCACATAATTATAATTGTGAACTAATATATTTCTATATAAAAAATAATTAAAAATACCCTAAAGAGCTTAAATCATAATATCTTATATCATATCATAAACAATATAGAGTATAAATTATAGACTATATAAGGTTTAATATATAGATTATAGAGTATAAAAAATATACTAATTTTATTTAACAGTATTTGTCTCCAGCGCGCATTATATTCATTTTATATAACATAAAACCTACTATATAATTAGATTTCTTTAATATTTTTTTTATAAATGTAGTAGATAATATGTTAAATAAACATATGGTAAAGTTTTATTTAAAATTTTCGTTGTTTCTGTCTAATTTTTGTCGAAATTTCTGCGAAATCTGAAATTTTACTCCTTTGGTTTCATATAATATAAGGTGAATATAATGTACGCTGGAGGCAAATATTGTTAAATAAAAATAATTCACTAATTAATAATTATATAAAAATGAACTCTTTTTAAGGGATATTTAATCATTTTGAATCCAATTGTCCTTAAAACATATGTGGACAAATAAGAAAATGACATGTATTGTATTTTCTAAACCACTTAACTTAATAACCAAACACAATCCAAATAGATTGTGAGATCCCGGAAAGTTGATTTATAATAAATTTTGAAGTAAATAGTGATTTATTAATAATTATCTTGTTAATTTGGAGATATTAAAATTTTTCTGAGGAATTTTGGAAGGAAATAAATGAATTTGAAGTCTTAGAAAAATAAGATTTATCGAGACGAGCTCACGAGATTTTACAGAACGTTTTTCAGACCTTGAAGTTAATTTTGGTAAGTTAATTGGATTTTAAGTGATTTCGGCGACCTATTGAGGAACAATAAAAATTAGAAAAGGCCCAATCTTGATCTTATTGTTGGAAAGATCTCAGGTCAACGAGCGCGTAGATGCAAACGGAACTTGTTTTTTTTTTTTTTTTTCCTCTTCTTTTCTTTTTTCTTTCCTTCTTCCTTTTCCCCCGTGACCTCTCCTGCTCTTCAGTCTTCCTTCTCAGAACTTCTCACGCATTTTCTCTATCTCTCCTAGTCCTTCACTCCCTCCTCCCTCCTTGATCTCTTCTCTCTCCTCCCTCCTTGATCTATTCTCTCTCCTCCCTCCTCCCTCCTTGATCTATTCTCTCTCCTCCCTCTCCCTCCCCGATCACCCTCTCTTCCTCTTCTCCCTCCCTAGATCTCTTTCGGCGACGGCGGCCTCTCCTTCCTTCCGGTCTCTATGCCAAATTTCGGTGAAATTCGGAGAAATATAAACAAAAAGTGCTTGGAGCGTGTTCGAAATTCCCGAAATTTCGGCAAAATTTTAACGAAAATGAACGGATATGTTATAAAATTTTGGGATCTCCAAAAAATGAAAATTTCCGCGAAATTTCATTCCTTGGTTATATGCAAAATATCACTTATTTTCGCGAATGTTTTTATGTGTTTTAAAATATTTTATGGATGCATTTAAGTTGATGTACTAATGTACTATAGAGCCCATTTAGTTTAAGTTTTGAAGGCCTGAAAATGAGAAATTAATTTCATTCCCACGTTTGGTAAGTACATGGAAGAAAATCAATTCCTGCCCCAAGGGAATCTGATGCCTTTATTGGGGGGAAAAAATAAAACCTTTGATCTAGCTTGAGTTTTATTTTCCCCCTCTTAGGAAAACATTTATTATTTCTTTTTTGGACAAAACTAACACTGCTATTATTTCAAAATGTCATCTTTATCTTTATTTCTTAAATAAATAATAGATGGGGGTATAATTGAAAAACTGACATTTTTCATTTCCAATTCCTCCACAACCCAAACATGGAAATGAAAATAAAAATGTAATTCTTGGTTTATTTTTCAAGGATTACCAAACACAGGAAAGAGAATTTTACATTCCCTTCTCCCCGCAAAATGCAAAGGAATTGATTTTCCAAGAAATCAATTTCGTGAACCAAACGAGCCCTTATATCTAGTATGACATCAATTGCTCTTCTAGTCAAATTATAGAGTTAATTCTATGTGGAATCAAATTTCATCTCAAACTTGAGTTTTCCTTTCAATATCATACTTTACCTTTTTTAGCATCATTTGGTACCTCATTGGAGATACTATTAAATACCTACTTCAAGCTAATTTAGAGCATGATGTATTTCTTATGTATTTTGAAGCATTTGACACTTTTAAAATTTTATATGTAAATTATAAAATTAATAGTACTTTTAGTGATACAACATAATTTACTCCACACTGACAATGAGAGTTCAAGTAATCATTTCATGTCTTGGTGAGATATATATAGGATAATGATCTAATGCGGATGAATAATAAATAAGTATGAATGCGGGCACCGACATAGTGCCGACACGGTATTGACACATGCATCATGAACTTGCTACAACACACGAAATCGAGATGTGCTGCAACAGTTGATGATGTGTCGACGTACATCGTGTCGGCACCATGTCCGTGCCCGCATTCATGGTTATTTATTGTTCATCTGCATTAGAGCCTGCCCCTATATATATATATATATATATATTCCAGAGGCTCTTATATGTATATAATTCATAGAGGATTCTTCTATTAAGGTAAACCTTATTTTAGGCATAATGAGATATGACTAGTGGGATCCATCCCACATTGTATTTTTGATTATTGAAGTTGTCTATTTTCTAAAGGCTTATTCGCGTCAATGCCCCCTGAAAGTAACTTCGATTTTCAATTTGCCCCCTGAAACTTCATTTCTCCTACTTTGCCCCTCAAACTTTACAAAATACCATATTCCGTTAAGTCTGTCTATGAGTCCGTCAAAAAAGCCTACATGGTGCTTATGTGGAAATGACAAAAAACTGCCACGTCAGCTTATTTGACGGAGCTTGTAACGGACTTGACGGAATATGATATTTTGTAAAGTTTGAAGAGTAAAGTGAGATGAATGAAGTTTTAAGGGGCAAATTGAAAATCGAAGTTACTTTCAAGGGGCATTGGCGTGAATAAGCCTTTTCCAAATCTCAATTTAATGATTATTTCTTTAAAAAATTAGACAAATAAGAAATTATTTAACCATTTTGATTAAAGGGTTATCATTTCAATTATTTACCGAATCACTACGCTCGTCTATATATTTATTCAATCATAATAGATGGTCTTAATGATTTCTTATTTATCTAACTTTTTGCAATAATAATCCTTGTATAGAGACATAGAAAACAGATAGTTTTGATCATCAAATTACAATGCAGAGTGTATCCCACAAGAGATACCTCATTATGTCTAAGATGAGGTATACCTCAATGGAAGTGCCATCGTAATTCATATGTATATAAATATATATACATATATAGGGCCCTTCGAATGAGTATAATTTATTTTAGTCATAATGAAGTATTTTAGGACCTACCTTGCATTGTAGTTTTATAATCGGAGTCATCTATTTTTTAAGAACTATTCAAGGATCACCCCTGCAAAATTAGACAAATTGAAAACCGTGTAACCATTTAATTAAATGGTTATTATTTCAAGTGTTTATTGAAACCATTGTTCAATCACAATCAGATAACTTAATAGTTTATGATTTATATATCTAATATTTTTCAGAGGTGATCATTGAATAAAGACTTAGAAAATAAATAGTTCCAATCATCGTACACCATATTATATTTCAATAATCCTAGCGTCTATTTTTTAAGTCTCTATTCAAATATCATCTTTCTAAAAAGTTAGATAAATTATAAATTATTAAGATACTTTGATTAAATAAATAGAAAAACAAAATGTTTTCGATAAATATTTGAAAAGATAACTATTTGATTAAAAGATAACCTTTTAATCAAATAGTTTTAGATTAATCTTTTTTTTTTCAAGGATGATCATTTAATAGAAACTTAAAAGGTAAACGGTTCCGACCATCAAAATAAAATGTAAAGTGGACCCTACTAGAAGAACCCTTCAATAAACTTATTTAAGGAATTCTTAACATAATCCCTCTATATATATATATATATATATATATATATATTGAACTATTGGAGCCAGAGGCCATATAACACATATACATGGTTTAAATGAGTTTTGACTTTAAAAAGGGGTTAAGTTCAAATCTTACATAACAACTCCCATAATAAGCACGCCCACCTCTTTTTCCATAGCTGTATTCTAGAAGTTCCACCATTGCTACATCAAGACACTTCCTACATTCTAGCCTATCAAGGTCGCGAGTGCATTGAGCCACACCATAAACAATTTGAAATTGTTAACACGAAGCGCTTGGGCCTCATAAGCAAATAAGTGTCGACTAGTAGAAGCTTTAGAACATAATTTGGTTAACAACTCATGAAATTTTTTATGAAACAACTGGTTATCAATATCAATTAATTTGTTACTCTTCATATAAATTTCATTACTAGTGTCACTTATACCAAAAAAATCTGAGTTTGAGTATTTTATGAGACATTCATTGTACCAAATTATAGCTCCTTGACTATGAGGGCAGCGCTTGCGAAGCTCTTGGATTGCTTCATAGATGCAAATTTTGCAATAGTTACCGGAGATTGTCTTCCAACATTGTCCTAGCCCATATACAGGTTCAGGATTCCATAAATATTGGCTCTTAAAGCTCATTGCATATCCTCTAAAAGGAGTAGTAATACTTAATTGTATGAGTAACGCATTCAAGTTACCCGCA
Source organism: Dryas octopetala (assembly GCF_963921425.1). Lineage (NCBI taxonomy): Eukaryota > Viridiplantae > Streptophyta > Magnoliopsida > Rosales > Rosaceae > Dryas > Dryas octopetala. The sequence continues at coordinate 9,510,540 of NC_141370.1, read as the reverse complement.
AAATTCCCCTTGGCTGAAAATTCTAGCCCACTAAAACATGTATGTTCCACATAAAGACCTCTAGCCGCATGTAGAAAAATGGAGAAATATGAGAGACTCAGAGCTAGTTTTGAGCAAAACATATTGATCGATATATAGAAATGAACTTTGATTGTATTCAATTGTATTGTTTGATCTTTAAATAAAATCATATATAAAACGAAAATGAGGTTATGGTTATATATATATAGTAGATTTAGTAGTGGTAGAAGCTAGCTAGTATACATATATTACAACAAAATGATAATCTCTTAATATATAATGTTAGTCTTGCTATCAGTAATTTTTTTTCTTGACATTTTACAGTTTGTATGATTAGAAAAGTCATGCTAGATATATTAATATATGCATATATATTTCGGCCAATTCATGTCATGAAGGCTGTTCTTAGCTGTACACATATAAAAAAATAAATTTTAAATCCTCTAATGACCTTTCTATCGAAATCAATATTAATATGGTAATATATATAATGAAATTAAATTTTTGTCCTTTCAGTACGTGGTCCAATACGTAGCTATTTACTACCACCCTTTGCCATCTATTTAATCAAACCGTCCACAACCATGCATCACCTTTGCTATCCAGTTTTTCTCTTGTCAATTTTATATATAATTTCTATAATATAAACTAATTAAATTAATTGCATTGTATATATCAGTTGTGCATAATGTCCCCCAATATGTATTTGTCCATAAGCTTGGCTAAATTCACGCCCTGTGAGGGGCCAAGAATGTCCACATCGAAAATGTAAAGTTGTGCATAATCTATTTAAATAAAGGAATAATGCCACTTATATAAAACATTCAAACCCCAAGAAATGCTTTAATTATGAGAGGGTGAAATGATAATATTACAATGATTTTTTAGAATAACTCTAAAATAAAGTCCTTGGAATTAGCTCAAGTGGTGACGGTCGGTGGGGTTAGAGTTAGGATTAGATTAGGTCCATGATTCAATTCCTTCTAGTGTAACAAAAAAGAATAAACTATAAAACACCTTCATTAAAAAAAAATTACAATTTGATAATATAATAAAATTCAGGAACAAAATAAGAGAGAATTCTCATTATGTTCTCCACATTGAGCAAAAAAAAAAAAAAAAAACTCTCTTAAATAGAGGAAACCGCGTATAAAAAAAAAAAAAAAACCATGCATGCCATTTGCCCCAACTATTATTTCTTAATTTACAAGACATTCATAAATTGGACTTAAAAAAAAAAAAAAAAACTCAAAATAAACCATGTCAAATAATTTGAGGCCACATAATTTGGGAAACAAATTAAGTTGCAAAGAAATAGTTGGGGTAATTAAATAGCATTTCCCAAAAAAGAAAAACAAAGGAAATTCGGGCGATTGTAAGTGTTTGAATGCTCATTGTTATTGTTCATCAGTAATAAGTTTATTTGGTTGTAATGGCCAGCAGTAAGAATCATATTTTATACTTTTAAATATTTTTTTCTTCATTAGATTTGTGTATATTTCTTCTTGTAATTGTATATTAACATTTCACAAGCAACATTCCAAAAGAACCATGAAAATGGCTTTATTTGACGTAAATGTAGGTTATAATTGACGGATAGTAACAATCGTTCGAACGCTTGATGCAAAAAACTTAAAAGGTGGACCAGCTTAACAATTTTTTCATCATCTCTCATTTTTTATCACTCTATTTTCTAGTTTGGCCTTAAGAAAAATCTGATTTTTTATACTCTACTAAATTCTGATAAACTTTAAGCTTTGAATCACAAACCAATTTTCTTAAATTCCTTATATTAAGGAATTTAAGAAAATTGAAGAAAATGACAAACAAAAAATAGAAAGGCAACTGCTCAAGTGGCTACAAAACCGCTCAATTGGGGTTTGTAAGAGATAAAAGAATATACTATTTGCCCCAATTGTTTCTCTTAATTATTTTTTCCCAACTTACATGGCATTTATATATTGGACTCTAAAAATAAAAAATAAAAAACTAAGAAAAAATGATAAATCGTATGGAATGGACACGTAAGTTGAAAAATAAAAATTGAGAAAAAATATATAGTTGGGCAATAAGCATTTTCCAATGATAGATTTTCGTTGACAGAACTATTTAGTACCACATTAAAATTGCCATAAAAAACAAAAAAAAGATAAAAAAGAGGCTACCAATTCCATTTGGGAATCTATCCCTCCATTTGTCCTTGATGATAATTTTCTAATTTAGCCTCTTATTTAGCAATTAGGCCAAGTACGTACTTGGAACGTACGTGGCTTTTTTCTTGAGGTCCATTGATTTTAACTACTAAATTTTAATAAATTTTTAGTTTAGGTACCAAAATTAAATAGCATTTTATATTAGGTACTAGTTGAAAAGTCAAACAAATTAATAAAGTAAAAAATATTAGAATTTACAAATATTACATCACATGCCACTACAATAAAAAAATAAAAAAATATTACATCACAAATATTACATTAATTTATATTTTATTGTATTATAAAAAAAAACAAAATCAATCCAGTCACAACTTAACTGTGACTCTCTTAGTAAATTGAAAGAGACAACTCACACCACTATATTATATATTATTTTGAGTAAAAGTATTATTTTGACCTCTAATTATACTATATTGTAGTATAATTTTTCTAAAAAAAATTCAATTAAGTCACAACTTAACTGTGACTGTCTCACAACTTAGATGTGACTGTCGTTTAGTCACAACTAAATTTGAAGTTGTGAGTGTCGTACAATCACAACTGAATATGAAGTTGAGACTATATTAGCAAATTTTCAAAATAATATAAAAGTCTCAAAGGCAATTTTGTCAAATCCTTATAAATGTTAACTAACACTCATCATATATGGGCCAAAGGATAAAAATGTCAAATGGAAAGGGCTCAAATCAAAGGGGCCAACATATTTGTGACCTAATCTAAAAAACTACATTTAAAGTTGATAGTTCAATTGAAATATTATATGGTCTTTATGTTATATCAAAAAATTATTAAAATTTGGTATTTAATCCGAATTTTCTATTTTTCTTACGTGTTTTTTTAATTTGTTTTCTCTTTTTAGTTTAACAAGGTCCGTCTAATATTCCTTCTTTTCTTTTCGAAGCTCTCTCTATTTTGAATGGCCATACAAGTATGATATGTGATCTGAATTAGGGTTTTTGTGTTTGGCTTCTGATGTTGTTTATGATGCTGAGTTTGTTAATTTTTAGGTTTTTATATTTCCATTTGCAGCTCCATATTGAGTTTTTACGCTCTCCAGATCTGGTATATTAATTTGTGGTGGATTTGAAATTCTATATATAGATTCTTTGTTGCTCACTTCTTCTTGTGGATCTTTCATATTAATTTCTTCATTTTCTCCTCTGCATCTTCAAAAAAGGAGAATATGTTGATTTGGAATCAGATGCAACTTTATCTTCAGATGCATTTGCAATTGCATATGTATGTGCAATCTATAAATATACATGCCTCATATTTGGATTCAGCTTCATCTTCAACTACATTTGCATCTGCATCCACATTTGTAACTAAAATTGCAAATGCAATTGTACATGCCTCTTTCTCTATTATTACCAATTTCTTTAATAGGTCGAATCAAATTGGTAATAATAGAAGAACATTTAAGATGAGATGAGATAGATTCATCGATGATTTCTGGGGTTTGATTGATTGAATTGGGGTTTTGGGTTGTGTGTTTAGTGAGAGAGAGTGTGTGAATGTGCATCGGATGGTTGGAGGAATAGAAAGAGAAAAGGAGAGAGAGAGAGAGAGAGAGAGAGAGAGAGAGAGAGAGAGAGAGAGAGAGAGAGAGAGAGAGAGAGAGAGAGAGAGAGAGAGAGAGAGAGAGAGAGAGAGAGAGAGAGAGAGAGAGAGAGAGAGAGAGGGTCAGTTAGGCTAATTAGGAATTTAGGACAAGTGAGCCTTGACGTACTGTTATTTCATTCCTTGTTTTTGGGTTGTTAGGAGTGGCAATCATGTAAATAATGAAAGATTTTCGCATTTTAATTTTGTACATTTTAAGCAGGCCAATGTGAAAATTAATTAGCCTGAAAAGTAATATGCAGACCACTTGTCCTAGTGCGTAATTAAATTAATGATTGGGCCCTCAAAGTTAATGAACCCTTATATTTTTTATTTTTTATTTTGGTAATTTGAACCCTTATATTTTTAAGTGTTTTGTAAGTTGAATTCGTGGACTTAATCCATAGTTAAATCTAGAAAAATTTGGAAAACTAATCCATTTTGATTGTCATTAAAGACTTTCAACTTTTTTTGTTTTTGTTTTTTTTTTTAATTTGACCTTTGAATAGTGCTCGAACCCTCCTTAAGAAATGCTCGAACACCCCTCGAGCACTACTCGATAAGGTTCAAGTACTACTCGAGGGGGACTCAACATAATTAATATAAGCAACTAGTTAGAATTTAGATTTTGATTGAGTTTTCTTGAATCTTATCGAACTGTGTGTATACACATTGGGTTGATCAGCTTAGGTTGACCTCTCAACTGCCCAACCTGCTCTACTTGCAACTCGTTCAAATCATTGCACCACATATAATGAGGAGGCATGAACACTCTTGATACACATATTGATCGAGCAGAACTACGTGTCGTAGAAATGGAAACGACAAGTCTTGGAATCGTTGTTTGTCTAGACATGAGCTAAGAAAAAGACTCAAGAGATTAGAAACGCGTTCATAAGCCCAAATGTCTAGTGGAAGGGGTGAGGCCTAAGAATGGGCTCGAGACCCAGGAATTGACCAAGGCCTAATTATAGGCTTAGCGACTAATAGGCCAAGGCCGATGAGGCTTGGTGACTAAGAGAATAAAGGCTAGGCTAGCCTTAGCTTAGACACGGGTTGTAACCTATGAAGGACCGTGAGTTAGCCCCCATGGATACGATCGCTCGATATCATAAAAGCGCAAGACCTAAGAGGGCTTTGGTGCATTGAACGTGCAAGGCTAAGAGGAGCTTAGCCTTAGCACTAGAAGGCCTAAGCTTGACGATATAGGCTTAGGTCTTCATTGTGGGGAGTCTCAGAGGTCCACACCTAAGGGATGCCTTGGAGATGGGGCGCTCTAGAGATGCTCGGTACCAGTGTCGACTCAGGATTACACTTGGAGACCCATGGGGTCCCAAGTGGTGACGTCCGTAGGCGACTAAGGTGGAGTGGATGGGCTTTTTGACTAGAAGGCCCAGCTTACGTAGGAGTTAGTCTAGGAGAATGCGTGTTCTACTTGAATAAGGAGTTACGGCCTATCTAAACGAAGACTTACGCGGTAAGCTATCAAGAACCCCAATTAGACAAGGATTAGGAGACCTTCGGCCATAATCACTATAAATAGGGCAAGCTAGTCCTTAGGTATGGATGCAACCTTAACTCTCTAAACTACTCTAAAAAGTGTGATTATTGACTTAAGCGTCAGAGGGTCCTTGGCTGGTACCACATCGATGTCCCCTTACGCTTAATGTTCTCTATTTTAGTGTGCATGGTAGAAAGAGAGTGAAGTAGTGATCAACAAAGGCCTTGATGTGGTGGTCAGAGGCTTGGTTGATTGTGTGACAAATTTTGTGTATCAACATAATTAATATAAGTAACTAGCTAGAATTTAGATTTTGGTTGAATTTTCTTGAATTTAATCGAACTCCGTGTATACATATTGGGTTGAGCTTGGGTTGAACACCAAACTCCAACATCTAAATTTGATATACACTCCATGATTCAATAGCTCAAATAGAGAGGGAGATGTACATGCTTTAGCTATATAGGTAGGAAGTTGTCTAAGTTTGCACTCCTATTTATTGGTTTGACATGAGATGTCATTCTTAAGGGACATACAGATGTGAGATGCCTGTCCATTAATTAAAATGATTGCATTGTTTCTTCCTTGAAAGGGATTTCTACACCTGTCATGTAAGTTGCTAACTGCAACGAAAGTTTCTAAATCTCTGCATGCACATATATAGCTGTTTGTTCTGCAATTACTTAATTAGACATCTTGTGCTAGCAAACAAAAAGCAATAAAAATTGTAAAACATATAATTTTAAAGTTAAAACACAAAAAAACATTTTGTTGTAGCAAGCCTCCAATCAATGCTATCAAATCATACAATTAGATCCAAATTAATGATCAACATTGATATACATATGATGGAGGCCTTGGAGAGGCATGTTGATATATATATGGTGGGCCAAATTGGGTTGTCAAATAGTGAGAGGTTAGTGATGGCTGCTCGCACAAGTGTTTGATGTTGGAGAGAAAACGGCCCAGTGAGGGGATAAGAGTGTTGATTGTTATAAGAAAACACTTCCAAAACAAGATGTATCATCCCCTAGCAACCTAGCTGTCATATGCTGTTGCACACCTTTTTTTCTTTTGGATTGATCAGTGATTGAGGAGTGACATCTTTCCAATTACGCATGGTTTAAATATATTTATGTAGAAAATAATGCAAGAAAAGCATTCACAAAATCGTAATGTTTTGTTTGTCACATATCTAGCATATTTATGCTACTAAATATTTAAACAAAAAGCAAACTAATTTGCTACTGGCTGGCCTAATGGTAGTTCTTTCAACTTTTTGAAAAAGTCCCATTAAATTTCTCCACCATCATTAAAAAGAAAAAAAAAACACCAATCAATCTAATAAATGGTTTCAACTTTCAATTGAGAATTTAATTAGTTCATAATTCATAATATATATATGTCTAGTAAAAAAACATTTCCCAACATTTAAATGGGTGGCTCACATTCAAGCTTCTATATACTTAGCTGAAAAATATTATTAAAATTATGATAATGCTTTATTAATTAAGAACAAAAATTTAGTTGTAATCGTAACGCTATCTCGTAGTGTTATTAATGCACGTATTATAACATAGATGAACGACGAATTTATATTTTTGATATATAATATTAATAAATATACCTATATTATAATTTAAGTAAATTAATAACACCACATTATGAAATATACATGTGTTACACTTACAGTAAAATAATCATTAAAATCACTAGATGATGTGGCTGTGGCAGCATAATAATATTTTATATGGTAGAAATAAAAACGAACACCTGTTCCAAATTTAAGGCACACGTCGTCGTAATACCCAAAACCCTACCTCTGAGCCAAATCATATAGAGGACAACCAGCGCAATAAAGGCAAGATTTATTAATGAAATATTGTAATGGAATTATTAGACTCCTAAAACTAATCAATATCTCTTCCATCGATATGGTGAATAAAATTATGAAATCACAATTCCTTTCGACTAATCCCATGAAAATGAAAAGGACATTGCATTAGCAATTTAGCACCAAAAGAAAGGGCATTGCATTAATTTGGTACTCGAAAGCACCCACTTGCTAAGTCCACCATGTGAGAGATGTGATAATCGATGATTATTGATCCCCAGCATGTTGCATTCATTCCTTCTTCTAGCTTCGCCCCAAATTCCAAGAAAGGTGACAAGGAAGCCACACCCACCAGTTAGAAAGCTGTGGGGCCCACCATATCTCACTGTCCTCCCTCTCCACCGTCCACGTCATCATCTTTGTCTTCTCACCTCCTGTCAACTTATCCTCTCTCCTCGTAAAGCCAAAAAGAATTCTCCTCTCACTGGCTGAGAGTGGTAAAAATGTTATACCCGCTACGCTTACACTGCCAGCTGCCCAACAACGCCTTCAAGACGACACGTCGTAGTCTTAATACCGCCAGTAACACGTTGCCAAGTATGCGACTAAATTTTCCATAGAGCATGGCTCGATGGAGCATCTCTCACATAAAGTAGGTCCCACAAACATATGGTCCCACTTTATGTGAGAGATGTCCCGAGGCATGCCTCACGAAAGAGCCTCTCTGCAAACGGAGGGGGTGGCGACCACAACTTGTTCAGGTCTGCTGAAAATCGCGACCACTAATAAAAAACCACGTGGAGTTTCAACTCTTCTTGTCTCTATGTGCCACGAAGACTTTCTTGACAGTCCACTGCAGAAGAGGGGGATAGCTAACCCAATTAGCTTTACAGCTTTTTGCATTAGCAAAGGAAAATTTAGAGGCCTTCATAAACCATGAAGATGCTTCACGCAAACAAGTAGACAAAGGCAGAGAATTTCTAAACAATTTGGAGATAGAGAGAAATTCTTGTAGAAAATAGTTAGTCCTTCAATCTTGAATTGTTTGTTGTTGAAGCTAATTATAGCTGGCTAGCAATGGAGCGCTATGAGATACTGAAGGATATTGGGTCAGGGAACTTTGGGGTTGCAAAGCTTGTAAAAGACAAATGGAGTGGTGAGCTCTATGCTGTGAAGTTTATTGAGAGAGGGCTGAAGGTACTCCAATATCTTTCATTTCCCATTTCATTGATACCAATTTTTGGTTTTTGGGTCATGAACTAGAGCTTCAATATTTCTTGTTTAATCTTATATAGGTGGGCTTTTAGTTGTTTGTTCATTTTTATCATCTGGGTTTGTGTTTATTCCAACTGGGTTTTGGTTTTCATGGAGGGATTTTATTTGAAGCCTTGTGTGTTTATAGATTGATGAGCATGTACAGAGGGAGATTATGAACCACAGGTCCTTGAAGCATCCCAATATAATCAGATTTAAGGAGGTATATATTTTCCAACTTTGATCACAACTTTATAAGTGCCATATTCTCATCTATTATGAAATGGTATTCGAGAAAAAGGTCTTCTTAGTTATTACATTAGAGAATCAGATTGCTTTTTGGATAATAATTAAGACAGCATGCCTTTTTAGACTTTTAGTTCCAGTTCTTTTCAAGACCCTATCTTTTTCCTCCATTACTGTATTAAATTTTTGGCCTTTGAACAAGGCTAAAGTCAATTATTGATGCTAATTATCAGCTTGGATTACTATTCCTCTGTTGCTCTAGTTTCCAATATGTAATTTCTAAGGGGTTTAGCATATTTGAAAACAAATGGGATGTTTCTTATTTGTATAGTTTTGCTTATTTACTGTATGTCTATTAAATTTGTGCAGGTCTTGTTAACACCAACCGACTTAGCCATTATCATGGAATATGCAGCTGGAGGAGAACTTTTTGAAAGAATATGCAATGCTGGTAGATTCAGTGAGGACGAGGTAAATTAGAACAATTAGGTGACAGTAGAAGGAAGAAGATTTTTTCTTAGATTAAATTGATTGCTATTTATTGAATTTTTATAAAATATATCATTCCAAATAGTACAAACTACAGAGTATAATTGGTTTTTTTTTTTTGTTTATTCAGCTACATATCATTTGGAATTTTAGTAGTTGTTTTGAGGTTTTTTTCTTTTCTTTGATTTCCTGATTCTTTACATGGGTATCAGGGAAGGTATTTCTTTCAACAGCTGATTTCAGGAGTCAGTTATTGCCATTCAATGGTAAAAGCCAAATCATCATATGCTTTTCTGGTTGTGAATACTTTAGTTCTCGACCTCACATCCCTTGCTGATTTGATATTTTTTTGTTGCAGCAAATTTGTCACAGAGATCTTAAGCTGGAGAACACACTTTTAGATGGAAGCTCAGCACCACGTCTCAAAATTTGTGATTTTGGTTATTCCAAGGCAATGAACATCATGAACTAGCTAGTTTATTATACATTTTGGATGGTTAATTTTAATTGCAATTACTTACACTTCTGTTGCATCGATCTTATAGTCATCTGTGTTGCATTCCCAACCTAAATCAACTGTTGGAACACCGGCTTACATTGCACCAGAGGTCTTGTCAAGAAAAGAGTATGATGGGAAGGTATGTTTGTTGGTTTTCTTGTTCTGTTTTTGGTCAACTTTTTTTGTTGGGTCACCTAATATCCATGTTCACTATTTTGTCCTTGAGAATCTCAGATTGCGGATGTTTGGTCATGTGGGGTTACCTTATATGTGATGCTGGTTGGTGCTTATCCCTTTGAGGATCCAGAAGATCCAAGAAATTTCAGAAAAACACTTCAGGTTCATTATGGTTCACTAGTACCATTTTTGTTTGCCTATTGTTATACATGCCTCTTAATGTTGTGGCCTAACAAATATTCAATGTGCTAATGGCTTATGGCAGCGGATTCTCAGCGTCCACTATTCAATTCCTGACTATGTACGCATTTCCTTGGAATGTAGACATCTTCTTTCTCGAATTTTTGTTGCTAACCCCGAAAAGGTATTAATCCAGTCATCCACATACGCGTGATGGATTGTCAGCCAGTCGTTGATGTACACAAGTTATATCAACGACTAAAAACCATCCACCTGCGAATTAAAAAAAAAAATCACTTTTCCTTTCTCGAGTACTCTTAATTTATACTTTATACCCTTCATTTTGATTCGTTTCATGCAGAGAATAACTATCCCAGAAATAAAGCAGCACCCCTGGTTCTTAAAAAATCTACCAGTAGAATTCATGGATGAAGATAACCTGCAAAACCACGATGATCAAAATTTTGAATCATCATCCCAAAGCGTTGAAGACATATTGTCAATAATTCAAGAAGCTCGAAAAGCTGCAAACGGCACCAAAGTTGGAGGACTTTTGCTTGGGAGTATGGATCTTGATGAGATAGATGATGCTGACATAGATGATATAGAAACAAGTGGTGATTTTGTGTGTGCATTATGAGTACGAGTGCAAGTTCATATCAGAAAGCTTTGCACTTTGCAGCTGCAGGCCAAAATATTTTTCCAAAAAAGCAGTTGGGAGGATAAGGCGATGTTTTCATGTGATATTGGGGAATCAACTATCTCTTTAACTGGTGGTGATATTTTCCTTTGCTTGGAATTTTGCTGTCTTGGTCTCTTTTGTCTAAAGTGGCCTTTCCATTATAGGGGGTCTATGGCTCTTGCTTCTTAGCTTTGTAATCTGCAAAATTTCTCATAATGTTCAGCTTCTTTTTATAATCTAAGCTGGGTTTAGCATTTTTCGGAGTTTGGGTTAAAATTGTACTTATATTTAAAATTACTTCGGTTTTAAATTCCATGGGGGCGTGCCCTAATGGGGCATCTCTCACATGAGGTGAGACTCACAAACATGTGAGAGATGCCCTATAGAAGATTTAGTCTTGATTCTGCACTATTGCGCGCACGGTTTGAAATTCTGTTGGGCTGTGACATGAGCATATATAAATAGGATATAATAAGTGATGAAACATCAATATCACTCTATCAACCAGATCCAAACTGCAAGAGATCATTATTAGGACAATAATATAATATTTATAAAGACTACAAAAAGATGCATATATCAACCTTTATGATGTTATCAAATTATCCAGCAAAAGACAGTTCTTAGTGGACAGCATCATATGTTCAGATTATATTGCTAGTCCAATGGTTCGTTGTTTTTCTGATGAATGCTGATCGAAGGTACATAATTAATTAATTGGCACCAATATTACAATAATCTGCTGCATTCACTATCTAAGATCGGATCATCTGAGAGAGGTACTATATAAGGTGGTATGTTACACCTAGCATTATTGATTCAAAATTAAGGTTAGGTGTGAGTTGAGTACCTTTTTTTTATTTTTTATTTTTTATTTTTATCTTTTTGCTTTCAAACTTTTACATATAAGAGAAATTCAAAATAAGATTTAATCAAATCTTACAATATTACTTGTAATATATATATATATATAAGTTTAGAAAACCTAGAATGCACCTCACGTGCGGTGAAACAGGTGATCCTCTCTTCTTCTCACGCTACGGTTGCAACCTCGCCAACATACCTATATAAAGCTCCCAAAACCCATATTTTTTAAGAGAACAAACATAGGGTTTCAACTACTTACCATAATAGGGAATGTCGGTTATGATCATCCTGCGTGATGAATTGGATTTTGCGCTCCATATGCCCTCAGACAGGTACGCAACCTTCAAACTCAAGAATTTCAAACTATTATGTGTTGGGTTGGGTGTGTTTCTTCTAAAATCCTAATACGAATCTAGGTTTAGGTTCGTTTGATTTGGGAGTTGGTGAATTTTTTAGCAATGAGAGGGAATATAGAAGAATTATCGTGTTTGGGAATTCATAGGGTCTTTTGCAATTTTTTGTTTTGAATTTGGGGAATTAATTTGCAGGTGTGTGTGTGTGTGTGTTTTTTTTTTTTTTTATTATTATTTTTAATTTGAGTGGAGAAGGGAAGTCAAAGCTAATTGGGCGAGAAGCATTCAGTGATACGCCACGAGGGTATAACAGGGTATGTAGTTGCCAAGAAAATGACACTACAAGAATAAGCGTCGTATGCCTCTGCCCACTTACAATGTTATATGTGTGCAAATGTCATAGGCCCGGGGCCTATGGTGTATTAGCATATACCACAGCAAACACATCCGTTGTTATTGCAGGTGTATCGAAAAGTCATATATCACTGTATGGAAACAGGGATAGAGGTTGACTTAGTATCTCATTACATAAATTTTGTCTTAAAATTAGAAAAAATTTTATATAATAAAATATAAAAATATAAGTGTCATGATGTTATTAAATTGAGATACCAAATCAGATCCAGTTCTCAAGAAAGTTGTCTAACAACCACTTTGTCATGTCATCATTAATCATAGAAATATGTAGCTTAACATGCCACACCCCATTACTAGAGGTTTATTGGTTTATAAAATCCCACTTTCCATTTCACACAGATCCCATATTTTACATGGAAATGAAATGAATTTTAATAATTAATGAATTTTTTGAGAAATATCCATTTGCATGTGGTTTGTATACTCAAATTTTGGATTGATTATACTATGTAGCAGTGTATCGGATATACTTAATAATTTTTCACATTATACAATCAACCTTTCAAAGAAATCCAAATCCCTGTAAAGAAAAAAAAAAAAAAAAAGATAAGATCTATTAATAAGAAAATCACAAGGCTCAACCAAATAAAAAAAAAACCCCAAATGCAAAAACTAAAAAAATAAAAAGAGAACACTTCACAAAAGAAAAGGAATGAAAAACCCCATATAAGCATTTTAAACTGTCGGTTAATTCTAAGCATAGTGATCATAATGAACCTTCTTTTCAGTCTTTGCGATGTTGACAGCCTGCGTCTTAATAACATCAAATTCTCCTTCGTAGCACCTGCATAGAAGTAAACTATAAACGCTTCAGTTCTTAAAAATCTAAAAGCAAAAATAAGTAGAATTATGTTAGAAAAACCAAACATTCAATCAATAAGTCTCAAACACTACTATCTCAATAATGAAGTACTAATAAGCTAAACAAAGACAAGATCAACATGTCCTTTCGATATCCCATTAAGCAGAAAAACTACATATTTACCAAATCAGTGAAAAAAGAGAATATATATTTACTGTAAAACTATAAAATCATGCTTCAACAGGCTTTCTTTCCCAGAAACTCACTTCTTATACGAATCAGGATGAGCGAATACCATTTCACTTAATTAAACTATTTGGGAAAAGAAGAAACCTAATTTTTTTTCTATTAACAATTGGGGAAAATAAAACACCTAACATTCATCCAATATTTTATGCAAAAACGCAATATAACACCTAACCTTCATCTAATATGTTGGTAGAAATGTGAAGGACATAAAAACTAGGGAAGAGAATTGAGACATATATTAAGCCAAATGTTGAGGGACAACAACAATAGCATACTAATGCAATGAACTCCGTGACTGTAACTCCGTGACTATTAAAATCAGTACAATGTTGAGTAGCAGATTCGTTCCACCACCAATTGAATATTGATTCCCATATGTACTCATTTGTTAGATGACATGGAATAATTTGGTTAAGCTTTATATATAATATAACCCTGTGAGAGTGATTAACTTAATTTTAGTATAATTAATCATAGGGGTTGCCTTTAGACATTACTTAAACATAAAGACTTACTATATATGTAAATCCTTGAATAGTTTATATATTCCTCATACTGGTAATGTTTCCATGGAATATATTTAGAGTGCTGCTATTTGCACACCTTTTTTTTTTTTTTCTTTTTGCACACCTTTTTTTTTTCTTTTTGCACACCCTAGCTTTTTTTTTTCTCCTACACACCCCACACACTCATCTCAAATTCAAAACCTATCAACACACACCTAACCCATTACCAGAATACCCTCATTTCATTACACACCCACACCCACACCCACACCCACACACCCCATCTTGCTCTTTCTCACTCTCTCTCCTTCCCTCTCTCTCTTTTTCTCTGTCAACACACACCCGCGAAACAACACCTTCCTCGCAGCACCACCACCGCGCGCAGCACCACCCTCTCTGCATGCGTACCATTCTCCTCTCATTCTCTCTCTCCTCCTTGCTGCACCACCCTCCTCGCAGCACCACCCTCCCTGCATGCACACCATTCTCCTCTCATTCTCTCTCTCCTCATCTCTCTCTCCTCCCTCCTGCACCACCCTCCCCGTGCCCATCACCATGCCAAGCTCGCACAACCAATAAGCCCCAACGCCCGACCACGACCACGACGCAAATGAGCTCGCGCCCGACAGCTCTGCCCAGCTCGCACGACCACACCGCAGTGCCAGCCAAGAGGATGAGCTTCGCAGGCCGTTCGGCAGTCATCCGCCGAAACTGGCGGGTTCGTTCAGCAGCCATCCTTCAAGACCGGCGGGTTCGTTTGGCAGCCATCTGTCGAAGCCGTTAGTTTCGTTCGATGGCTGTCTACCGAACCAACTACAGTGACATAGAAAGGGAGGGAAAAGAAAAGGGAGAAAGAAGAGAGGGAAGGAGAGAGAGAGAGAGAGAGAGAGAGAGAGAACAAAAAAAAAAGATGGTGGTGCAGCAAAGAGGGAAGAAGACAGAGAAATAGAGAGAGGAGAAAGGGAGGAGGGGCTGCCGGGCTGGTTGTGGTGGCTGTTTTGGGGGTGCTGTGGTGGTGGTGCATGCAGAGAGAGAGAGAGATGGTGGTTAGTGGTGGCTCGGGTGGTGCTGCGCGCGGTGGTGGTGCAAGGAAGGTGGTGATCGGGCGAATGTCTTGGAAAGAAAAAAAAAACAGGGGAAGGGATCTGAACGAGAAAAGAAAAAAAAAAGGGGGGGAAACAGGGAGGGGAGGGGCTGTATAGTCTTTTTTTTTTTTTAATAGGGATGTGCAAAAAAAAAGAAAAGGTGTGCAAATAGCAGCACTCATTTAACAGTTAATGGTAATGTTTCCACGGAAACTTGGGGAAGCAAGAGAATGATGAATTTAATAGGGAAAGATTCAAAATTGTGGTGAAAAGTGGTTTTGAATATTGAGTGTGAGCCCTTGGAATTTCTTGTTTGGAGTTGTGTGAATTTTGTGAAGTTGTGGACTATTGGTAAATGAATAAATTGTTTGAGATTTTTAGAAGTTAATTTGAGGTCATGTACAATTATTTTTCATTATTGAAATTATTTGCAGGCTTTAAAACTTATTTGAGGAATTCTAGAAGTCAAATTGTGGAATTGAGGTTGTAAAAAACATTAATATTCGAGAGGATTGAGTCCGTACAATTTTTCAGAAAAGTTTTAAGGATTATAAGGGTTTAAGGTTCAGATTTAGTGTTTAGGGAGTCTTAAAATAAACACTAAAGTTTAAGCCTTAAACCATAATCTATACAGTGAAAAACCAAAAATAGTCAAGCAGTTCACAATTGAGTTAGTAAATAAATTGGCCAATCAATCAGTCAGGCCACTAATCAGTTTGATGGAACGACAATTTGGCTCAACTTTTGTCACGCCTTGGACTCGGGTAAATTTTTTTTGATATTTTTCGGAGTCCAGGATGTGATTAATTAAATAAATAAAGTAAACTGCTAAATTATTTTTGGAACCAAAATCACTTTCTTGTATAAATCTCGGAATATCACTACATGAACATGAAAATTCATCATATCTATTTCAGTTCACTAACCTTTATCATACCCATCAAAAGTCTAGTTTTTCATCTGTATAAAAAAAATATAAAAAAAGACGTGCGCTTCGACACGGGTGCTAACACCCCCATCTTCCTTGGTTACTTTGGTGCCTCACTAGCTCCTTTGGTGGTTGTAGTTTCTGCTTGATGTCGTTGTAATGAAATGTTGGAGCTTTTGTGAGCTTCTTTGCTCCTTCCCACCCCATGGTGGCCTTTTCTTCCGATTTTGGGCAGCGTGGTTCTCCCAAACCACCACTTAGGCCTAGGGTTAGAACTATTATTTTGTTGGCCTTATTTGATTGGACTTTTGTTTAATTTCTGTTATGAGCCTTTGTGCTCTTACTTTGTATTTTATATGCCTTTTGGGCTAATATAATGCATTGT
This sequence comes from Dryas octopetala, assembly GCF_963921425.1. Classification (NCBI taxonomy): domain Eukaryota; kingdom Viridiplantae; phylum Streptophyta; class Magnoliopsida; order Rosales; family Rosaceae; genus Dryas; species Dryas octopetala. Next base: position 9,494,250 of record NC_141370.1, on the reverse strand, counting down.
TGCTTTGACAAAAAAACAAAAAAAACAAAAAGAAAACTCAGTAGAGTAGTCTTCATCAAGGACAACTTGATAACTTAAAAAGGCCATGCACAATCATTTAACATTTAATTACAAGCTAGTTTGTCACAATAATGATAAATTAATAATTATGTATGAATGTCACACCAAGTTCACTTATATATATATATATATAAGAGTGTTCTAAAGTTAACCAGTTAATAAGTTAATACGAAGCTAACCATACTTTTGGGCTCATCACATAACTAATCTCATAATCCGAATCATCAATTATTTAGGCTCTACTTCAAAGATATCATTGCAAAAAATTAACTAAATCGAAAATCATGTAGTCATTTAATTGAGATCAAATAAATAGACGATCAGTATTTTCGATAAAAGCATAGAAATAGTTGTTATTATAATCAAATAGTTAAATAACTTCAGATTTTGAAGATTTTTTATATGAATGATTTTTAAAGTAGGGCCTAAAAATAAACTGTTCGGATTTTGAGATTACATTGTGCAATGAGTCCAATAGGGTGGTTAGTTTTATATTAACTTACTTTAGTTTTAGTTTTAGAGTATTTTTGTATATATATATATATATATATATATATCTGAACAAGCAGACCCTGCATGTCCTATACAATGCGTTTACCATTGTTGCTCCAAATGTCCAAATATATGGACTAACACCTGTACACCATAAACCCATATTCCCATTTTGTTAGTCATCTTGTCTATCTCCCTGTCGTCAATTTCGAATTACGCGAAAATAGCCAATGTGCACATGGACTTGAGACTTGGTACCTATCGAGAGCACATACTCAACAACACAAAAGATTATTCACACCTAGTGATTTAATCACAACAGCACTCCAAGCTCCAGAAATCTTAAACAATTTCGAGCTTCCTTTCTCGTCATCTAGCAACTGCATGTAGTTTCTCTCTCCATATGCTCTGTTTAAGGCATTTCACCACAGTCTTAGGATTTGGGTATATGAAGCAAGTGGGAGGAATTAACTGCCTATAGCCAATCCCATGACCTGTGAGGCTCTAGGACGAACAAGAAAGCTCAGTTCCAGTTGCTAGTACGTGGTTCATGCATGGTTCGAAGGCTAGTAACCAACAAAGTGGTGAACCGATTTGGGGTCCTTTTCACTAGGTAAGTCCTAAACCTGAATTTAGATTAATGAATAAAAGTTTATTTATCTAAGTACATTGGTATCAAAGCCATCATGCCTTGCTAATTTGCCATTATGCTTGCATGTGTGCTGAAATCTTCCTTGTTTTCCTTCAAAATATCCATTAAAGACCCACCAAGAAAATTCGTTTTTCTGGTGGTAGTTTTTTATGCAAACTTTTTATATGGATATGTTCCTCGATCTCTTTGTGCTAGGAATGAATCTCCCTATAAAATAGGGTGCAAAGTTGTTAAGTAAACAAAAACCCCATATTTGGAAAATGCATGTGTCTTTTTAATTATAAACTTTCAAGCTCTTTTTGATGCATAGATAATGGTTATTTATATATGTTATTTCTTGAACAAACCATAATCTACATAACATAAGTTTTCCGAGTGTATATTATGCAAGAATTTTAGATGTATAACGAGTGAGATGTGGTCTTGTAAAGTTGTATGTATAGAAATATAAGGGAATTCTAGAAACTTTAGATGTATAATGAGGGAATCTAGAAATTTTCTGGAGGATGAAGACCTTGCAGGCCCTCTCCCATTCTCGGCTAAAAGCGTGCGAGCGTGTGTAGATGTTATGAAGAAATACTAAACGCGACTACACTCGTCGCTCATGGTGGTTTGCGTAAGACTAATGGGTCTTAGGCGCAAAGACAAGGGAAATACATCCTAATAAGGTTACCATGGAGACCAAGCGCAAGCTTGGTGAGAAGAATGACTTATTCTAAGTCAAATGCTAGAATTACGAAACTCAAAGTAAAGTTGAAACAAATTGTACTTTTCAGTGGTTATTGGTATAAATAAGTCTTTGGTAATTTACTTGGTCAAAAAAAAAAAAAGTCTTTGGTAATTTACATTGTCTATTAGGAAACACTTTTGTTGGAAGCATTTTCTGCTTAGAAACACTTACAAATTTTTATATAAATTATAAGTATTTCATGCAAAAATACTTGAAAGTGCTTTATGAATATGCACTTGATAAATACTTCTAAAAAAACTACTTAAAAGTGCTTTTATAACTTATAATCACTTTTATTTATTTATGTCAATCACTACTAAAAATACTTTTACTAATTTAAAATCGCTTTTAATAGTTCTAAAAACAATGTCAAACAGATATCCTATTAAACAATTGAAATTTTGTAAGTAAAGCATCCAAGTTATTAATCAAGAAAATTTTAGAGGACTGCTATTTGTACACTTTTTATATTTTTTTTGCACACCCCTTTTAAAAAAAAAAAAAAACTCAAGTGAAAAATCCACCTAATCCCTCACTTCTTTGTTAGTCTTTCTCCTTCTCTCACCCAACACACTTTATCCCTGTACATACCCTTCCTCCTCTCTTCTTTTTCTTCTTCTTCTTCTCCCCACCCGCACCTTTTCCCTTCTTTTTATTTTTCTTCTTCTTCCCCCCACACCAAGCCCCTCTCTCTTTCCTTCTCTTCTCCCTCCATTTCTTTCTCTGGCTTTTCAACCCAGCCACCCTGCGCGTACACACTCCTCTCTCTCTCTCTCTCTCTCTCTCTCTCTCCTTCTCTCTCTTTGCGACCACATACTCCAGCGACCACCCCGGCAACAGGAACCCAGCCACACCGAACATCCAAAAAAAAAAAAATACAGGTTGTTCGGCGGACCAGCGCTGAAACCAGTGGTTTCGTTTGTGTAGATAGCCGCCGAATAGAATAGGATTGTTCAGTGGGTACCTATCAAATGAAACCATCGGTTTCGACACTAGTCCGCCGAACTTCTTGCAAATTTTTTTTTTTTGTTTTCTTCTCCGGCGAGCTGGGTAGGTTGGGTGGTTGGGGTGGTCTTGGTGGCCCTGCATTCATGTGTGCAAGTTGGGTGGGAGGAGGAGCGAGGGAGGAGGTGGGCTGTGTATGGAAAGAGAGAGAGAGAGACAGAAAGAGAGAGAAGAGAAAGGGAATGAGAGAAAGGAAAGGAGAGAGAGAGAGAGAAGGGAAGGGAAGGGTTGAGACGCCGGCGACCTTGCTAGCGATGGGGGTGTCTGAGGGAGGTGTCGGGGTGAGGTGTGTGTTATTTGGGTTTTGGGCTAAAGCACTAAACTGAAAACTTTGGGAGGGGTGTGTATAAGTTGGGATATTTTGGTAATTGATAAGAGTGTGTATATGAGAAATTTTAATTGTGGTAGGAGTGTGGGGGTGTGAAGTGAGAAAAAGTGAGGAAAGAGTGTAGAAAGAAAAAAAAAAAAAAAAGCTGCTATTTGCACACTATTTCTTTTCTTTTTGCACACATTTTTCTCTTACACACCTTCTATCATTTTTTAAAATGTAAAATTTCTCCTTAACATACCCCTCTCATTACCAAAATACCCTCAATCTCATTAATCTTACCAAATTTCTCTTACACACCCCCACTCAATCTATTCAAACAATACACACCCACTCAACCCTTTCAGACAATACACACCCCCACCCCCAACCTCACGCCCACCCAATCCTAGCCAAGAACACATAGCCATAGCCATTGTTGTCAACACCATAGTTTTGCCTTAAGTTAAATTATTTTAATTCATATGCAAATCTAGGTTTTTTTATCAAATTTAAATTCGTTAATTCATCTCAAAACATATTTTTTTCTATTTGAGATAATTTGGAGTACGGGTTTTCTGGATTTCAAGATTGAAATTTCGGGTTTGAGTTATAGGGTTTCGCAGGTTGTTCGACACTGGTCTACCGAATATTTCAGTTTCATTCGGTAGTAAGCTACCGAACATTTTGATTTCGTTCGGTACTAAGTTGTCGAACTTTTCAGTTTCGTTCAGTAGCTTACTACCGAACGAAACTGAAATGTTCGACAGCTTACTACCGCACGAAACCAAAATGTTCAGCAGACCAGTGCCGAACGACCTGCAAATCCGAAAATTTTAGGTTAGGGCATGTCTCCAACTTCCAATGGCTATGGTGGAGAGATGATGCATGAGTGGCGATGAAGGCGGGTTGATGGCGGGAAGTGGGTGTCGGCAATTTTGGGATGGAGGTGGGGTCATTGGTGGGGTGTGTTTTGGTTGTGGTTGGAGATTAGGTTGAGGGTGAGGTGTGTAGTTATGGTTTAGGAATGTTGGGTTTGGGGTGTGCAAGGAGAGTTTTTTTTTTTTTTTTTTTTCAAATGATGTGGGTTATCCTTTAAGATAATTTCTCTTTGTGTCATTTAACTAATTTCACAAAATAAGTTTGTGGGGTGTGCAAATAGCAACACTAAAAAAATGGGTGTGCAAATAGTTACCCTCAAATTTTATAAACAACTACATACGGTGGACAAACCCAGCCCAATACTCCCCCGCCCATCTGTTCCGTCAATCAAATAAGCCAATGGCGTGGACTGTTTAAAACCCATTAACACATTTAAATTGTCTTTCACAGGAACACCCAAGAACCCTAACTCTTACATATATAAATAGTTCTCAGGTTAAGCCGGGAAAAGCCCTAGCCTTTTGAGTCGTAGAGAGCAAGCGGAGCATTTCTCTCATCTCGGCCACGGCAGCAGAGCAACCATGAAGGTTTGGATGTTTTCACGTTCTCACGTTCTATCAAAAAACGCTAACCCTAAATCTTGCGCATTTCAGTGAATTCACTGATCGGGTTTTCTGTTTGTTTTATTTGGTTTCAGTTTAACATTGCGAATCCCACCACTGGATGCCAGAAGAAGCTCGAGATCGACGATGACGCCAAACTGTACGGAAACCCTTTATCTAATTCTCCCCATTTGGCTTATGAGCATTTGTTTTGCAATAGAGTAGTTGATCGAATTGGATTGGTTTTATGAACATGAGGTCTGTGCTTTTTTTTTTTTTTTTTTCTGAGAAATAGGAAGAGAAACGAGTTGGGGTTATGAGTTTGAGTTGTGAGTTTGCCCGTTATAGCAATCAAATTATCCTAAGTGGATTGAAATGATTTTTTTTCATTGTTTTCTTTTTGTTTTCTTTGTATGAACAATGCTGAATTGATGTATTGTTTTACGGATTTTTCTATGTTAATGGAAATCTGAGTTTCATTAGTATAATTCTATATAGCATTACTACTCTGTCGCAAAACCTGGGCAAAATGGGTATTTTGTCTTTGTATATTGACTGGATTTTACATTTTTATGTACTTTGATGATGTCAAATCCCAACACATGGATTATATAGATGAAGTTGGTTCCACTTTTTTGCCTAGTTGCTGTAATGCATTTTCCAGTGATACAGGCACATAATGTATGTAGTTATTTATCTTTGCATGTATTCATTTATGTTTTTAAAATTGATTGCCAATTTTCATTGAAGAATTTTCTCTGGATGTCACCTGTACTCGTCTTAGTAGGCTAACAACAGATTTTTCTTTTTTGAACAATTTTTGTATAATGTAGCTTAGATTATGACTACTAATTTCTTTTGATAAAAATATTATCATTCAGCCGAGCATTTTGGGACAAGAGGATCTCTCAAGAAGTCAATGGTGATGCACTTGGCGAGGTATGGTACCTTTCTCAGTTTTTTCTTTACCTTTTCCAAGATTTTTTTAATTTTATTCATCTTACACTAAAATACTTTGTATGTTTTTTTTTTTCTTTTTCAGGAGTTCAGGGGCTATGTATTTAAAATTATGGGAGGCTGTGACAAGCAAGGTTTTCCTATGAAGCAAGGAGTGTTAACCCCAGGCCGTGTTCGCCTTTTGCTCCATAGAGGTATGTTATAATCTACCATTTTGTGTGTGTATAGGCGCGCACATGAAAGGGAGGGGAGGCCGAGGCAATTGATTGTGGGATTCTCTTGTTTCCAGTATAGTTCCTATTACTTGGACTTCTCTTGGTTTCAACTTTTGGGTGATGAAACTGATTGATGCTTATTATCTGTTCAGGAACCCCGTGCTTCCGTGGATATGGAAGGAGAAATGGGGAGCGAAGGAGGAAGTCTGTTCGTGGATGCATTGTTAGTCCAGACCTCTCTGTGTTGAACTTGGTTATTGTTAAGAAAGGCGATAATGACCTCCCTGGATTGACTGATGTTGAAAAGCCAAGAATGAGAGGTCCAAAGAGGGCCTCAAAGATCAGGAAGCTATTTAACCTCACCAAGGAAGACGATGTTAGGAAGTATGTCAACACATACCGCAGAACATTCACATCCAAAACTGGTGGGTTTTTTATCACTCTGTTTATGTTTTCACTCAATAGAAAAATGAAAAAAATTCTGAAAGTTAGTCAATAGGTAGAGAGAGTTTGCAATTTAAATTTTATTAGTTGGTTTTGAGCCACTGTTTTTAAAATTATAAAATACTGTCAATTTTCTGGTTGGCAGGCAAGAAGTGCAGCAAAGCTCCTAAAATTCAGAGACTGGTTACTCCTTTGACTTTACAGAGGAAGCGAGCTAGGATTGCTGAGAAGAAGAAGAGAGTTGTAAAGGCAAAGTCTGAGGCAGCAGAGTATCAAAAGCTCCTCGCTTCCCGATTGAAGGAGCAGCGTGAGCGCCGTAGTGAGAGCTTAGCCAAGAGGAGGTCAAGACTCTCTGGTGCCTCTTAGCCTTGGGTCTCTGATGTGCAATTTTGATGGTGAGCTGGTCGGCATCATAGATAGGATAAGGTTTTTTTTATGGTTTATTTGAGCCTTCAGGAGTTTATTATGGATGTCAAACATGGTACTGGTTATCATTTCAAATTTTGTTTGCATTTATAATTTTGCGGATGATTTGGATACATTATTAATGTTTGAGGGTGGATTGGTGGTAAATTGGTAATACAGTTCTTTTGTCTTTGATCTCGCTGGGTTGATCCCAGAAACTGAGCTACTTGTAATGGGTGTAAAAAACCGTCAGCAAAATAAATTCTTTACTTTATATTGTTGTTAAACTCTAAAGCTTTTATTTTTTTAATAAACAAATATAAATTAAATTTGCAACAAGAATAAGAAAAACAAAGCAAATTTTAGTTGCCATCTTGACATTTGATTAACAACAAACTAAATTTTTTTAATCTGATCTGTTGGAGCTAATCTCTTGGAGATGGTCTTCAACTTATTTGTTATCTCATCACAGTGTCGACCTCTCTAATTAATGATGAGAAAGCGCATAATGATCATTAGTAATTCCCTAATCCCTATTATGCGAATTAGCGACTCAGTTATGGTATTGAGTAAAACAAAGTGCAAATAAAGGGTTTCACATATTCCAACTAATAACATCCACATTATTTAATCAATTACATTGAGAAAAAAACAAGCTGAGGATTTATCCCTCTTCAAGACTCCCTGAATGTGTGGATAGGATGACTATTGACCACTCTACAATTCCTTCTCACCTCCCCAGGTTGCTTGACTTGCAAGTCACCCATCTTTATCATGCCCTCAATAAAAGCGTTGAAGAACTCTCCTTGGTAAATGCTAAACTGCTCCACAAACTCCCTAGTCTGTGGGAATGTGAAAAGTGTTTGATCCGAATTCAGAAACCCTCTCCCTGAAACCAAGTCCTTGAAGTACTGGTTATCAAACACCACAGTTGTAGCATCAAGTTCTACGGTGACGTTTTGGTCCACATCTAATGGGCAAAGCTTGTCTAGCTTTTCTCTGAACTTTGGTTCAATAGTAGGGTCTGGCCGGCCAGTGCCGGACTGATTGTAGAGCCGAAACATGATGGAAAAACATCGAGCTTTGCCAATGGAGTGCGATCCAGAAAGGGCAACGAGGTCTTTGACAGAAAGATTGAGTTTGGAAAAGAGGTCAATGAGGGAGCTTGCATTGGCTCTTGGACTTGGCATAATGTTGTCTGAGGCTTCTTGGCTAGCTGTTAAGCTATCCAATCTTCCTAACTTCACTTCCCAATCAGGTCCTCCAGTCTGATTAACCCAAAATTATGTCAATATAGACAAACCACAAAAGAAAAGAATTAAACTATTTCACAATTTCATGTGTACAGATCTTTTCTTTAGCATTATGAAGAATCAACATTGCAGATACAATTTTTATAAATTTTTAAATACATTAAGTTGTGTACCGAAAAGGAAAACATCTGTTATAACCCATTAACATCTTTTAAAAATTGACGTAAACCAAAAAAAAAATCTTTTGGCAATTTACTCTTCTGATCCTTTAATTAGAGATGAAATACTATCAATTATCACAAGCATCATTCATGGCACATATGCTAATTTGATTGGTTGTTCATTTCTTTTTAACCTCTATAGTTTTCGATATGATAAAAATCATTCAGGCACTATTATAAAGGGTAGCTATATTCTACTGGAAATCCTATTTTGATGAATTGGGGTCAACACACTGCCTTGATTAATTGAGTGTAAGCTCTTAAAGATGGGTCAATCTTGGTCAATCCTATTTTAACATAGGGTATTTGGTTGAAGATTTTCAATCTTGGTCGTCTTCAAATTTTCAAGTTACAAATTAAAAGGGTTAGATTTAACACTTTTACTACTCTGTTTTGGGTGGTGATATAGATGATAAGAGAGTTTAATACCAGTGCAACAGCATCTCTAGAAGCCATGATTATGATATCTGCACAAGAAACAACTCCAGGGCAGACCTTCTCCAAGGCTTCCTTGACCTCATCAACAACTTCATAAGATCTCAGTGAATTTATGTTTGCAAGGGCCAGTTTCTCTCCAAGCATGGTGGGTATGTCATCAAGTAACAATGAAGCATCACAACCCTATTGGACAAATAAGTAAATTCATTAACAAAGAGGCTTCTAACCAAGTAAAAAGTTTTCCAAGAAAGAAATTAAAGTGGGACAAATAGAATTTTTCTTTGTATTTATAGTTTACTTACATTAACAAAGCAGTCATGGAATTGGAGGCGCATAACTGAGGCAAGACTCCGGGGGTCTCTTATCAAAGCCTTCTTCATGACATCTCGGACGATGAATTCAGCTTTCGGGCATGTTTCCGAGTAATAACTGGGCCGGAGTTGTGCTGCGGCCCCGGTTATTATGTGGAGGAGGAAGAGTGAAAAGAGAGGAGACATTGAATTTTTGAGGCAGTAGTCACTAGTAAGCAAGTGCATGCGTTATCAAATTGGTTCAACTTGGAGTTATGTATGGGGCATTTTATACTTGTAAGTGCCTAATGTGCATGTATCAAAAGATTCAGAACAATAGATGTGAAATGGAAAGTTAATGAATTCAAAACGGTTGGATTTACAATATAATTAGAGGTTGACTTTGAATATTATTAATTTGTCTCATTTTCAAAGATAAGGTGGAAATCCTTCTAGGCTTACAAATTGAAATAAATTTGATAAGTCTTAATGCCTGCATTGCATGAAGAAAGTGCTGGCCACCTCACTTCTATGTTAAATCTTGTAATGCAATGGCCCATATTTGTCTTTGTCTAGCTTTACTTTTATCTCTCGTTTATTTGTTTGATAAATCTATACTATAACAAACAAAACGCTCAATGTCAACTAATATGCATGGAATGGCAAATTTACCTTAGAGGACTAGGTGAGTCAAATGCTATGAAAAGAATGAATTCGAGTTGAGCTAGATAAGGGTTGGCCTAAAAGGCAAGGCCCAAGGCGAAGGCTCCTTTGGAAAGGCCTCATTTTTTTTTTTTGGCCTGAATTTTGGAAAGACTTCAATTTAATAAAACCCTTTTTATGCTCTTGAAGTTATCCCAAGTGGTGAGGGTGGGTGGAATAAAGGTTAGGATTAAGCTAGGTATAGGGTTCGATTTCCTCCAATGTAACAAAAAAAATAAAAATTTTATGCTATGTTTACAAAAATAAATAAAATTCTTATTTCACATTAATTCCAAACTATATGTTTTGTTTAAGGGCAAACGAAAAAAAGTAAATGCTCATTAATTCAAAGCATATTTTCAAACCTTGATTTTCTTTTTTGGGGGGATAAACCTTGATTTCAATTAAAAGGTAGATGGATTAATCTTTGTTTTTGTTAATGTTTAAGAAAGTTTATCTAAGTAACACTCTATTTCACTTTAAAAAGTTGAATAAATATTTACGTATTCCTCAAAAAAAAAAAAAAAAAAAAAAAAAAAAAGAATAGATATTTACGTAAATTTCTTGCATGAATATAAAGGGTGGGGCCATTTTGAGAATTTGCCTAATTATTAAACGTGTTAAAAGGGATTTTATGAATGCATTTTGAAAAACTATGTAATTCTGCTTCCTTGATGAGTCCTTATTATAATTAGAGACTTCCATTAAATAGCTATTTCTTTCAAGAAAGTCAATTTCAACATGATTTTAGAGAAGCAACTTTATAGCAGATGCCTTAACTTCACTTGGTCATTCTTTATCTTTGCATATGGAATAATTCGCTTCCTCTATCATGTCAGTTGTTTCTGCTTTTTATTCTGATGGTTTTGAATTTGGTTGTAGTTTTCTTTTTAACAATAAAAAGAATTTATACACATTTTTCTTTTAGAAACTCCACTAGACTTATATAGAGCCACCTATCCTCAGGCCTCAGCTCCAATTGCAAGTATTTAAAAGGAAAATATTCTTTCACGACCAAACTTTATCCTTTTGAATTGGGCGATGAGGGGTTCAAAGCTGAAAATTTAAAATAAGGTCGGTTTGAGAATAGCCCATTAATTAATAACCAACCAAGCATATTACTATTTCAGTTTAGCCTTTAAGCCTTTTAGCTAGTTATAATACGTTCTTCTATACTTTTGACCCTTGAATCCTTTTTTTTTAACTGAAAGAGGCCAGAGAACAATAACAATATTCCCTCTTTTTTTTTTTTCTCTTTTTTTTTTTTTTTTTTTTTTGTAAATGTTCCTCTATTATTTTGCATTTGCCCCTAATCATGTTCAATGGTACGGTAAATCACGTACCAATATTTAAGCCAGTTAGTCGGGAAAATGTTCATTAATTTCATTATTTGTCTGTCAATTGATGTGGTGGACATTTGAATGAATCCATGTTGTGCAAGTGTCCTAGTTGCAGGACCAGAGTAGCAGATAAATAGAGGTCGATCCCCCTGCAGATCAATAGGCTCGTGACAAAAGTCCCACACTCCCTCTATTATACACAAGACGTACTACAAGTTTCAAAGGTCAGGATTTGCATGTGTAACCTTTGATATGGATAGATGCATGCATGGGTACAATTCAAGCAGTTCTGAATGTGCAAACTACAAACTTTCTTCAACTTGATAGTGAACACTCATAAATTCATTTATGATACGGCTACATATATAGATATCACTTATTCCATATATGAAATAAGTCATAATGAAATATCACTTTAAAGACTCACTCCGTATTGTAATTTGATGATCGAACTCATCTATTTTTTCAGTCTCTATTCAAGAATTAACCACATATGTAAGAAGTTAGATAAATCAAAAAAGAATTAACCACATATGTAAAAAGTTAGATAAATCAGAAAAGAATTAACCACATATATAAAAAGTTAGATAAATAAAAAAAATTTAAGGCATCATGTAATCAAATAAATAGACAAATACAGTGGTTTCGATAAAAACCAGAAATGATGACTTAAATGATTTCCAAATTGTTTAAATTTTTGTAACAATTATCCTTGAATTGATACTTAGAAAATAAACAGTTACAATCATCAAACTACAAAGCATAATGGGCCCTACTAGTGATACCTGATTGTGACTAAAATGAGACCTATCTCATTTGAAGGGTCATGTCACCTAAAGAACACCTTTTATTTATTATGTAATTTCTACAAAAGTTTTGTTTGCAAACACAGTTTATCTTAGAGAACCACTTGACCTAAAAAACTAATTAACTCTCGCTACTATGAATTGTAGATCAAATACAATTGTCTCACATCAAAAAGTAACTATTCATAATTAGGTAGATTAACTGGAGACTCTACCTAAATTGCACGAGACTTTTGAGATAAATTCTCACACATATTGCCCTTCCAAATAGTTAAGTTGAGAACAAAATGGGTGCAACCTAATTCATTGTGACAACATGAAGAGGCAAAGATATGTGACAATATATATAAGAGCAGCTTAATTCATTGTGCTAGCTAATATGATAAATGATAAGTACTAGAATATATGATGGGAGATTTTGAATATCTTGTTAGAGCTAGTGAAATCTAAACTGTCAATAAATGAGTTAATTACCAATTAATACCTATCAACTACTTGAAAATATTTAAGTACGTCATTTGATTAGTCATATTTTGTTAAATATAAATGTTATACACTTTTACTGATTTAAACTAAAACTAAAACTAAAATTAAAAAGTTATATGGTACATATCAAAATGAGAAAAGTTATACTGAATTGGGTTGAAATTAAGGAATTTCTTAATCTTTGAACAAATGGGGCACACATACTATAACAACTAAGTGGTGCAACTCAAACTGATATGCACGTACGTAGATCCCCACTTAAAGTCTCTGATATTTGACTTATCCAATAAAAAACATGGTAATTAAGTATCGCACAACACTAATAGTGGGACTGTGGGAGTGGGACGTACACATTCAAATACTTTCGGTTTACTTACTTTTGACCTGTAGTGCACTTTCTTCTATTTAGAAGAATAGGGTGGTGTTCAACTCCCACAGCATATATTTAAGCCAAAAGTGGAAGATTAGCCATCAATAATTTTTTTTCCTACATATATAATGGGAGGTGCTATTGGTACTTCCAAAAAGTTATTATGACTCATCTTTCTTTTTTCATTATTTCAATATTATTTTATCAATTTAATTACCAAAATTGCCCCTAATTACTTTGTAACATTATAGAACTTCATTTTTTTTACTTTCTATATTTCCTCTACTCTTATGTTAATTAATCAACTATTTCTTTAATCAATCATTCTCCTCACTAACAATGAGCGTTAAATGATAAATAGTTGATGAACAACTCACTATGGACATGCTTAATCATATAGAGACGATAGCAAATTCTAGGAGATTGTGTTGTCTTTTACACCATCCAAATATAACTGTGTTAGCTTGCTCATGCCTTCAACGAGTACAAGTTTGAATTGAATATTTGGGTCTGAATATGGAAATATAATTAATGTTTATAATTCTCATTATCAATGCTTCACGGTAATGATGGGCGGTCTCTGTCTTGTACTTGCCAATACAAGGGGTAGTGAATTGCATTGTGAATAGTTGAACTATTGTTTACTTTTGAATTTTCAATAATATTAGTAAGAGAGAATCATATATTGTGTGGATTGATTGATTAAGTGGATAGAAGAAGAAAAGGAAACAAAAAGAAAGAAAATGATTTTGCACGAGAAACAAACTAACAGATGAAGTAACTAAGGGTAATTTTGACAATTGAATTGTTAAATGATTTTTAGAGAATTAAAAAAGAAAGGGGAGTGCAAATAGTACCTCCCATTATTATTTGTTATCTTACTATGGATGGACATAAAGAGACTGATCTTATCCAATTTTAAATAATATTATGATCATAATATTTTAATTGAATGAGATTAGATATGCAAGATTTCCTAATCATTAATTAACCATATCAATTCTATACTATACCCATTCCATGACTTTTTTATTAGTTTAGAAAAGAGGTGCATAATCTCCTATGAAACTATTCTTCTTGAAAACTCTGTTCTACAGCGAGTTTATAAGCTTATTCTTCTCGGAACTTAATTTGAGTGTTGTGGCAAAAGTGTAGACTATAGTAGGATGGGAGATGCACAATTTCTTGTTGAACTTTCTTTTTTGAGAGCTCTTGAAATTCTCTGTCATGTGCCTTTTGTTTTAGGTTTTATAAGGCCTTCCACAGCGAGTCTAAAATTTGATAGCCATACCCATACATGGATATCAACCTCTCCATAGTGAGCCAGATTTTGAGAAATTATTTTATATAAGGGATTAATGTCATTTTGCTCCCCAGACTATTACACATGTATCAGTTTGCTCCCCAGACTTCTAATTTGGAAAATTAAGGACCCTGACTTTTTCAATTTTGCCAATTAAGGTTATTCCGTCAATTTATATATTTTTCATCTAAAATGTCGAGATGATCAAGCAAAATTTAGCAAGAAATAAAAGAGGAAAAATGATGCATGAGGAAAAAATGATAAGATCTAATTGGAAGGGACCATTTTGCCCTCAAAGATTTGGATAAAAAATGTGTAAATTGACAAAAGAACCTCAATTGGCAAAATTGAAAAAGTCAGAGTCCTTAATTTTCCAAATTAGAAGTCTGGGGAGCAAACTGATACAAGTGTAATAGTTGGGGGAGCAAAATGGTATTAATCCCTTTATATAATTATCAATACATTGTCACGTGGTACAACTAACTTATATATTATAATATGGGTGAATATTATTAATACCATATCCTATAAATATAAACACGTCGTCCAACAATACCCTTACACGTAGATTGATTACACCACGTGATGGTATATCAATTATGCGTGGTATATCAATTATACTCAATACTTTTTCTCAAATTTGAAGAGCCATACTCATACGAAAGAAATACCTAAACTCATACATGGGTTTGGGTGATAGGAAAACTCATACATGGGTTCGGGTGAGAGCCAAACCCATATATGTGAGACTGGCCCATGTGATGTTCTGCTACTTGGAAAATTATTGGGTATAACCGATATACCGTTACTAGCTATAACTAATCAAACGTGTAAGGATATTATTAAATGATGTGTTTATATTTGTAGATTATAATATTAATAACATCCACACATATTATAACACATAAACTGGTTATACCACGTGACAATATATTTGTTATACATAATAGTTTCTCTACTGCTTGGTGTAGTGACCGACAAGAGTACAAATAATGGGCCCCGCGTGTCAAACATGAGAGAGGTGAGAGAGAGTGTGCCCACGTGAATTGAAACCGATGGCCCAAATCTTGTTACGGTTGGAAATCAACGGTGGAGATATGTGGCCAGTTGAGTTTCAAATTTTTTTGTCTTTTGCGATCTCAACTGTTGGGATCGAATAGCCATTGCATTTATATTTAAATCAACGGCGATAAATTGATTTAATTAGGAAAAAAAATGCTTAAAAAATCTCAAAAAAATCTAAAATCTAGAAAAAAATTCCCAAAATTTTCAAAGCCTTCTCCAACGGTTGGTTAATGAAATTTGATAAATATATATACCTCATTCTAATCTTACTTTTCACACATTCATCTATTTTCTACGGAAAATTTGGTAGAAATCGTTTGTTTTCATTGATGGGTGAAAAGAGAGGTGCGAAGTGGTCGAACGTTGAAGACTAGGCTCTATGCATGGCTTGGCTACAACGCACAAAAGATGCAATATTGGGTGTCAGGCAAAGAGAGACTGTATTTTGGTAAAAATTATTTGATTAATATATTGAAAACCATAATGATTCAAGCTCCTCTAGTAATCGAACAGTTGGGAGTCTCCAAGCTCGTTAGAATAATAACTCATGCTTGCACGAAATATTATGCAAATGGAGGCAACGCTTTTGCTTTTAAACATGTCTGGCAATTATTACAACAAAATGTTAGGTGGGGTGCCTAAATGGTGATTTGTCCGATTGACAAAAATATTGTTGTTGTTCTTAGATCAATGTTGTTTGAGAAATTTTATTTAATAACCCTATAACCTGTAAACTTTTTTGACCTGCTCTCCTCAAAACTAATATTTATAATCCTTTTTAATTTGAAATACTCATAATACCCTCCATATAAACCTTTTTTTTTTCTTCCCCTGCCAACCACTGCTCCCTCGCCGCCCCAGCCGTGGGCGCCTTCATCCTCCCATCGCTGCAGCAAACCTAGCAGATGTAGCAGTAAACCCATCAAAATTCAATAAAAAAACCCACATCACCCTGAAAAGCCCACAAAATGGTTGATTCTTTGAGAGATCTGACCCATCAAAACCTAGCAATGAAAAAAAAGAAGATGCAAAATTTTCAGATCTTGGTTTTTGGTCGACACATGGTCGAATTTTTTGTCCACATATGATGGTGCTATAGCACTTAGTGGATAGTGCGGTAGACATAACCCTTTTAAATACACAAAATCTAGCAATGGAGAAGAAGAAGATGCAAAATTATATATATATATATATATATTATTCTTTCTCTATCTCTTTCCCCTTCCCTCCCAACCCATTCAGAAAAAACACCTAGATTTGGGTTTTTATAATTTTTTTTGTTTTTCAGATTTGGGTTGGAAGAGAAGGGGAAATAGATAGAGAAATGAGATGATGAGTTGTTAGTCAATGAGGGAGGTCGCTCGATCTCCATGGCTGCTGTAGGAAGAATACAACAACTTGTGGAATTTTTTGTGGACTCTGGCGACATCTTCATATATAAATGGGTATTTTGGTCTGAAAAATGTAAAAGAGTCATTATTCTAAGTTTTGGGGTTGGGGGGTCAAAAAAGTTTATTGTGTATTTAAAAGGGTTATTGAATAAAATTTCTTATGTTGTTTCCTTTATGTTATTATCATTTCATTTTACCTGTTGTTGTATTTCTTGTGCTTTCTAATTTATGAAATTTAATGTTTTAATGCATTTCAAACATTGCAAAAACTAAGCAAGTGAAAATATAATTTGGTGTAAAAAAAAATAGAGAAATTCTAATTAGGGTATTAAAAAAATATTTAAATATATTCAATAAAAAATTAGGATATTAAAAAAATATTTAAATATATTCAATAAAAAATTAGGATATTAAAAAAATATTTGAATATATTCAATATTGGACTAATATTAAAAGTCTCATTGAAATAAATATAATGGTATAATTTTGATAAATAATGAAGTTATAAATTATAAATTAATGATCACTTAATCAAATTTAGGCCAAATTTAATTTGGTACAACCGTCTCAGTTATGGCTCTCAGTACCAATCACTACAAGAAAAACATATTTGGGCGACGAAACTTTGGGCGACGAACCTATATTAGTCGCCCAAAGTAATTTTGGGCGACAAACAATGACATTTGGCGCTCAAAGTTATACAGATTTGGGCGAGGAACACGTTCGTCGCCCAAAGGAACTTTGGGCGACGAAAACCATGTTCCTCGCCTAAAACCACTTATTTCGTCGCCTCAAATCACGCACCAAAAAATAAATTGACCAATGCATTAGGCGACGAATATACATTTTCCTCGCCCAAAGTGCCTTTGGGCGAGGAACATATAAATTCGTCGCCCAAACCTGTTTCGGGAGACAATAAATTGCGTCGCCCAAATGTATTTTGGGCGACGAATATACATATTTCTCGCTCAAAGTACTTAGGGTATATTCGTCGCCCAAAGTACTTAGGGCGACGAATATAATTTTCCTCGCCCAAAGGGTCATTCCCTTTTTTTTTTGGGTACAATTATATGTATGTTATTCATACAATGCGATCGTGTTTCCAACGATCCGAACCGTTCAATTTTTAATTCCTCATTAAAAGATCAGTGTTGCAAAAAATTAGGATTATTGGAGATATAAAAGTTATGTAACAGTGTTCGAATGTATGAACGATCAAGAATTTGCTAATACTAATCGATGAAGTAGATGAATTCCGATTTGGGCGATTTTTTGCATGAATGATGTTTGAATATAAACGAATAAAATGAAAGGCTCCGATTGTTGAAATTACATTGTAGTCTTCACAATTGTTGAATCGATAAAGTTTGAACGAAAAAACTATAGAATTATGCTCTTCAAGTGTATTTGTATGTAGAAGATTACTTTTGTATTGTGTTTGTAACGATCCGAACCGATCATTTCTTAGTGCCCCACTGAAAGATCATCCATGCAAAAAATTATCTCAATTGGAGATGTAGAAGTTAGGTTTGGCATTTAGGGTGTATAGACGATCTTGATTCTGATAATAATAATCGAACGGGTAGATGAACTCCAATTGAGCAAATTTTTTGCAGGGTTTATCTTTGAGTATGAACGTATATGATGAATGGCTCTGATCGTGATAATCACGTTGTGGTCTTCACAATTATTGAAGTTACAAGGTTTTAATGAAAGAGTTAATAGAATTTTATTCTTCAAATGTAAAAATCGTTCATTTATATGTACAACCTCATATGTCGATCGTGTTTTCAATGATCCGAACCGTTCATTTATTAGTTTCTCACTCAAAGATTATTCTTGCAGAAAATTAGGCCAATTGGAGATGTAGAAGTTTGGTATCGGTGGTTGAACTTATGAACGATTGTGAATTTTCTAATACTAATCGAAGGAGGAGATGAATTCCGATTTAGCCGATTTTTTGCAAGGATGATCTTCCAGTATAAATGAATAAAATGGACGGTTCCGATCGTTGAAATCACATTGTAGTCTTCACAAATTGTTCAATCGCCAAAATTTCTACTAAAAAGTTAATAGAATTATACTCTTCAAGTGTATTTATATGTAGAAGCTTAAATTTCTATTATGTTTTTAACAATCCGAACCGATAATTGGCTAGTCCCCCACTCAAAGATCATCCATACAAAAAATTATCTCAATCGGAGAAGTAGAAGTTAGGTTTAACATTTAGTATGTATGAAGTTCATCGCCCAAAGTCTGAAATTAT
Source organism: Dryas octopetala (assembly GCF_963921425.1). Lineage (NCBI taxonomy): Eukaryota > Viridiplantae > Streptophyta > Magnoliopsida > Rosales > Rosaceae > Dryas > Dryas octopetala. Next base: position 9,475,568 of record NC_141370.1, on the reverse strand, counting down.
GGCGGGATAAAACGGTGCCCTAAAGTCAACGACTTTTGGGCGACGAACAAGATTCCGTCGCTCAAAGGTCATTTGGGCGACGAAAGAATCAATTCCTCGCCTAAAGGCGCTTTGGGCGACGAAATAATGTTCGTCACCCAAAGTCTTTCAATTTGCTTAACCCATTTCTGGTTCACTTCAGACTGAACACTCCCTCTCACTCCCTCCTCCTTCCCCTGAAGTCTCTCTCCCTCGCAGCTCGATCTCGCTCCTCCCTCTCAGCGCTGGCTCCGTCCTCCTCCCCTCCTCCTCCCTCGTCCTCCCTCGTCCTTCCCCCGAAACCCAAAACCACCCCCCCATCGACAACCCACCCCCCCATCGGCAACCCACCCCCCCGAAACCCACCCCTTCCACCCGAAAACCCACCCCCTCCTCCTCCCTCCTCTCGAAAACCCACCCCCCCCACCGAAACCCACCCCCCCATCGGAGACCCACCCCCCCGAAACCCACTCTCCCCCGAAAACCCACCCCCCCGAAACCCACCCTCCCTCGAAAACCCACCCCCACCGAAACCCACCCTCCCCGGAAAACCCACGCCCACCGAAACCCACCCTCCCCGGAAACCCACCCCCCCACCCGAAACTAGCTCGAAACCCCCTACCCCCACACTCGAAACCAGCTCACCGAAACCCCACAGAGGTATATATTTTTTTTTTTTTCAATTTCTGTTATTTTGATTAAATTTTTTTATTTTCTGTTTTTTATGTTTTCTTATATTGTGAATTTTGCACTTGTTGTGGATTTTGCATAAATTGGTTGTGAAATTTCTGATTTTAGTGGTAATTAGTTAATGTTGTGGGTTTATATTTTATGGCCGACCCGGTTGCAGCAAACCCACCCGATTGTGGGTTTTTGGTGGGGTTTTTTTTTTTTTTTTTATTTGGGTGTTTTTTGTTTTTTTTTGTTTTCTGTGTTTTCTGCTCATTAGCTTTAGTTTTTTTTCAGAGGGATCAAGTGCAGGTGGCCAGGGGAATAGTAATACCCAGGGAAATTTTTCAGGTCAGACTTAAGACTCAATCGCTCCTTTAATGTTATTTGGCTGGTGTTTTTAATATTTTGTTCTTAAATTTGTTTATTAGTGTTGAATAAATTAGTTTAATTCTGATCATTGTTCTTAGTTTGTTGATATTTTTTTATGTTAGATAACAAATTAGTTTTCATATAAAATTAGTTAGTTTTATATGTTTTTTAATTATAAAATTTATTAGGTAGTTTGTATGTAAATTAGTTAGTTTGTTAGTTTTAAATATAAAATTTAGTTTAATTACAAAATGTAGATTAATTAGTTTGAGAAATATAATTTAGTTATAAGGAGAAAGGCGATGGAGCCAGCTCCCAATGATGTAGTTCAGCTATCCTCGAGTACTGGGAGCCCCTCTATGCCACGGAGGGCCCGTCGATCTCATCGCTCTAGTCAGGTCACTGCTTCCGCTTCATCTACTGCGACGTCATCCACTGCGATGAGGGGACCATGTAGTGGGTTGAAGTCCTCTCGGATCGTGCGCAGTACTGGAGCGCGGATTCCAGTCATGTGTGTGCAAAACGGCCGACGACCGTTAGATCCTAACGTTGACAGTTTGTTCTCGCACGATGTAGGGGCTATTATCCGTGTCGAGTGCGCCATGGTTGCAGCCACTTGGAAAAAATTGCCGGCAGAGATTCAACACAAAGTGATCCGCTCCATCTTAGTGAGTATATAGCTCAATAATTAATTCAAAACGATAAATTTGATTATTCATAACAATCTAATATTTTTTTCAGGTTAACTTTGACATTCAGATGGATGATCCCTTCACCGTCACGTACATGACAGATTTACTCATCAAGTCCTACAGGCAGTGGAAGCACGAACTACACGTGCATTTCAAGGGATTTTCGTCGGCAGTTGAGGCATTGGCGAACCCCCCTATGGAGTTGGTAGAGCGGTCTGACTAGTGGCGTCTTTTGTGCGATCATTTCATGAGTCCGTCGTTTTTGGTACGTTTTATCATCTTAAGACTTTAAAAAATTGATTATTGTTTTGTTATTCTATTATTGTATACATACACTAACACATTTATAATTTTCTTAATATTTAACAGAAGAAGTCGGTCGCCAACGCCAGAAACCGGAAAGGGAAGCCGTTTAACCATCATAGTGGTCTAACGCCCATCTCATATCGAGTGGAGTCGCGACGTCGGGTACGTCATTATTTAATTTAATACATATATATTCTTTAATATTGGTTCGGTTTTTGACAAAATTATTTTCTTTTTCATCGTGGGTCGCAATTCCCGGAGATAGACACTTTCGGAGATATCTATGTTCATCCCGGTTGTGATGCGACCAAGGCAAAACATGTTAGTTTTTTATATTTTAATTTTTTTCACAATTTTTTATATTTATTTTTCTAATTGGTTACTTGTATATATAACATTTTGAAGGATGAGATGGTGGCCAACTCGAGAATATATTTGGAGAGCTTGGCCGAGCAGCACCCTCTGGGTATTCCGTTGGAGTCAATTTCAGTACCTGATCCCGATATCGGACTTCGTATTATGATAGACTCATTGGGTGTTAGGCCCGGTAAGGAAATACGCGGCATGAGATATGGGCGGATTCGTGATGTTCGATCCTCGTCTTCGTCTTCATCTTCTTCTCAGCCATCTGCAGTTGTCGCAGGGTTGTCCGCTCAAGTGAAGAAGTTGCAGGAAGACTTACGAGCTGAGAGAGCGGAGAAGGAGGCATTATATGCTGCATTGACCAAGGCGATACCTGGGTTTGTCCCGCCACCATCTTCTCATCAACCTCCGTCAGATATGAATGATGATAATGCTACTAGTTTAGAATAGATTGACTATTAGGGTTATTACTACTTTGTATGGATATTTTGATATATAAATTTATTAATTTTGTTTTATATAGTTTTTGAATAAAATTTTTTTTTTAAATATTAAATTCAAATATATAATCTAAATTAAAAAAAACAATTTTTTTTTTTAAAATATGTTTAGGCGACGGAATTTTTCGTCGCCCAAAGCATGTTTGGGCGACAAACATAACTATTCCTCGCCCAAAATAATGTTTAGGCGACGAACAATGTCGTCGCCTAACAATATTTTGGGCGAGGAATAGTTATGTTCGTCGCCCAAAGCATGTTTGGGTGACGAAAAATTCCGTTGGCCAAATCATGTTCCGGCGAGGAATACCTATGTTCGTCGCCCAAAGCATGTTTGGGCGACGAAAAATTTCGTCGCCCAAACATGCTTTGGGCGAGGAATAATATGCTTTAGGAGACGAAAAAACTCCGTTGCGCAAGGTGTCTTTGGGCGACGAAATTCTCTGGTTCGTTGCCCAAACTCTTGGGCGTCACATATTGGGCGGCCAAACTCTCGACGAACTGAGTTCGTCGCCCAAACACTTAGGCGACGAAATTAGACTTTGGGAGAGGAACTAGGTTCGTCGCCCAAACCTTTTTTTCTTGTAGTGAATGACTATCATTCTCAACATTATTTAGACCACTTTGAAGCCCATATATGACTATCACTCTCACTAATCCATCTCACTAATTATAAAAGTTCTCCATCTCCTATATTTTTGGCATAATGTTGAGGACAAGTTATTCATTAATTGGTTTTTCTTTTTTCTTTTGCCTTGTTGTTAATTTTCTGGTTACCTGAATTGAGCTGATTTATAAAGTACTGTTTTGGCTTTTTTATATATGGCCCAATGTAGGAGGAGTTCTTGGGAAGTCCTTGCTTTGAATGTCATATGAAAGTACATGGATTGGTTTAAACCAAGAGAAAGCAATAACTTAATTTATGGCTCTAGGCTAGCTAGCTAGAGAAGCTTTGAATTTTGAGGATGATATGCTTTGGTTAGGAAAGAAGTTACACCTCTCTGATAAAAAAATAAATTAATAGAACCCAGGTTTGCACGTTATACCATTTAATTCTTTTTGTATGTAAAAGTTTACTTTAAAATCCTTAAGTTTCAAGTCCCTAATTCCTTTTGCTCATTATATTATGGGTTAAATACAAAAATAGTCCTCGAACTTTGACTAGTGTCTCAAAGTGGTCCACGAACTTCAAAATGTAACAAATTTGCCCACGAACTTTTAAAGTGTATCAAGTCGGTACAAATTTATACTTTCATCCACTCTGTTAACGGAAGTTAACTTTTATGGGGGTATTTATGTCCATTTAGACCCCCTTTGACCCAAATGATCAATTTCCCTCCATTTTTCCTATTCCCACCATTTCCTTCAATTTCCAAAAAGCTAGTCAGAAAGTGGATTGTTACTTTCATGAAGAAAATCAAATAAGCCAAATTGGATATTTTTAAAACTTGTTGTCTTCTTTACTGTTATAAAATCACTAAAAGCCTATTGATATACTAACTAAAAATTCCACTACAACGGTGGGATTTTTAAAGTCCTTAATGTTTTATTTTTTATTTTTTATTACTGCTACTATTGTAGACAATATTAAGATAAGAATATCTAAGCTTTCATTACTAGTTTCAAATTGTTAAGCCACTATATATAATGTTTGTTAATTGGATAATGTTTATAAAAGGACTAATATATAATTTGCACTTCAAATATCATTTAGAACAAAATTAAGAAGGTGTAAATAAATTGTGGCTACATGCTTACAAATACTGCACTTCCACAACGTTGAGACAAGTTACATGAAAAAAAAAAAAAAAAGCAACACCCAAATGTGGGTAGAGTAGTAGGGAATTGAGATTAAAGCTTTAGTAATAATTGTACCAAAATCACCAAGATTACAACTATTTCATCTCAACTGAATCCTAAGCTGTAAACCATTCCAATGTACCAAAATGACGATGTTACAAAACGACCAATTTTGTGAATAACACTAGTAATCAAAATCAAACTTTCCAAAATGCCCCAATTTCTACAATCCACACCACACCCTGTCTCAAAATGATGTCTAGTTTTCAATATTCACAAAATAATAATTCTGCATAATGGTGTTTTAAAGGTTGAGATGATGATGAATGTTGAGCATTGGACTTTTGTGTAGCATTGGTCTTCCCAGTGGCATATTTTGGTTTTTTAACCTGTAATTTAAGTAAATGTTTGAGTGTTAATTTATTTGTAATGACATTCAAGGCAAAAAGTTCAAGTACCAATGCCATGTGGTACTTACAGGGTATTTTTTGGCTTGTCTGCCATGTGCTTGGCTTCCTTGGAGCTGAATGCCATGTGCTGCAGTGCTAATTCCTTGACTTTCTTGTGCTTGGCTGGTCCTCTACATGCATAAAATAAATACTAGTCATTTTGCATGCCTTTGTATGCATGAATTCAACAAAATGCCAAAAAATACCTGAGAAGGCCTATTAGTTGGTAGAGCCACGTTTAAACTTCCACTCTGCCTTTGAGTTGAATTTCTCTATAATTGAAGAATGAAAGCCATTCAGAAATAGTACCATCAACCAAAATAACAATTATTCAACATACCAAAATCATACCTGAGTTTGGTTATTCCTTCTTTGGCAAGACCTTATATTGTGCCCTTCTTGACCACAGTTGCCACACTTTATCTTGATATACAACCTTCTTAACTTGGTTGGATCATTTTCATATGTTGCTTGTACCTCATCAGCCTCCTTAGTTCTATTCTTTTTTGGCCTTCTAGGCTGTTTATGGTACACTGGAGGAGAAATGGGAGTTTGTCCAGTCTTTGGCCACTCTGACTCATCAGCCATTGGGTTGATGTATAGCTCATATGCTGCCATGTATGCCTCTTTATTGTAGCAATCATCAACAAAGTAAATAGGCTCCGGCCAACTCCCTCCAAAATATGCAAGATAATGCATGTAGACAAGGGATCCCAGTTAAGTCCCATTTTCTACAACTACAAGTTCTAACACAATGTCCACAGCATAATTCCCACCAGTTTGGTGACAATAGACCTGATATTTCCCATCCCCATGCCAAGCGGCTGAGCACTAGGAAGAAGCAAGTGTGTTCTTCTCCATTATTTTCAATATCTTGGGCCCAATACCTTCTGTCCATTTCTCCACTAATTCCCTTCTTGTTGTCATTCTTTGCATAACATACATCCTAATCCTTTCTAGAATGGTGAGAATGGGCTTGTCTCTTGCAGTGATGATAGCTGCATTGAATGACTCACATAAATTGTTAAGCAGTATGTCACACTTTGGCCATGTGCTAAAATGTGACCTACTCCAATGTCTTGGTGAAAACTTCTCCAACCATTTGAGTGCATCCTCATCTGCCTCTTTAATTTGTGTCATCTCATGTTCAAATTTAGCCACAGTAGTGGCCCTAGCTGCATTCCACAACATGTTCTTCAATGTGAGCCCTTTGTTAGTGACCTTGAAGTTATTGTAGAAGTGGCGCACACAATGTCTGTGTTCAGAGTTTGGCAGCAACTCTTCAAGTGCAGGGACAAGTCCCTTCTGCTTGTCAGTTATAAAAGACCACCCATACCCATTTACTATTCCCACATCTTCAATCAAATGCTTCAAGAACCACAACCATGAACTTTTATTTTCAACCTCCACCATTGCCCATGCAACTGGGTACAAGCCATTATTAGCATCAATACCGATTGCTGTTAATAGTTGTCCTGGATGTGGCCCTTTGATGTGGCATCCATCCAGTCCAATTATAGGCCTGCACCCATCTACAAACCCCTTCCTACAAGCAGCCAAGCAAATATACAACCTATGAAAGCTAAGTGTTCCATCTCCATTATCTTCAGTCTTTATAAATACTGAGCTTTCTGGGTTAACCCTTCTCAATTCTGCACAATAGTCCCAAAGTTTTCCATATTGCTCAGCATATGTCCCTTCAACATCCTTGAGAGCCTTCCTCCTTGCTTTGTACAGTGAAGTCCTAGACACAGTCACTTTATGGTTTTGTTTGACAGTCTCTCCAAAAGCCTTCGCATTCCACTCAGGATCAGTCCTAAAGTGGTTCAAATATTCATTGGATAACCACGTAGCAGTTGCATTTCTGTTCTTTAATAGCCTTGAGCATTTGTGTTTATTCACAAATTTTCTTACCTGAAAAGTACCACTCTCATCAAACTTATTTGCAGTGATGCTCCATGGACACTTTCCTTGACACTTTGCCATCACCCTCACTGAGTCATTCTTTCTAACTTTGATCTCTCTCCCAATGTTGATTGCATACCTTCTTATTGCTTCTCTAAACATTTTCTTGGATGCATAAAACTATCCTATCATAAACATTGGATTCGTCATATCTGTTTTGGGGTTGAACACATGAAATTTAGGGAGCTTCTTCTTAGGCCTCTCAATCTCATCATCTCCAGATGAACTATCCAGGCTTCTCAACTCATCTTCAGAAGCATTCTCATCTGCAGCATCAACAACATATGTTTCGATCTGGGGACCTCTCTTCTTCCTAGATGTCTTAGCATTGTTCTTCTTCCTCTTAGAAGTGTCAGTAGTAGACCCTCTATTCTTAGATGTCCCAGTAGTCTCAACAAATATCTTCCTAATTGCTTTTTTGGCTGCCCCAAGAATAGGATCTTCATTCTCATTGATGTCAGGTTGCTCTAGGCCTGCATACTCTGCGTTGCGGTCTACATGATCATCAAATGCCTTATCATCGTCTGTTTTCTCATAGGCAGAGTCCAAAAAATCAGAATCTTCATCTTTATTATCATCATTATCCTCATTTGACTCAGCGTAATCCTCAACAACTACCTCATCATGTTCAAGAATAGAAGTGTCATACTCTACAAGCATTTTCCCTTTCTCATGCATTAATGGCTCAAACTCTTCCTCCACATCTACAAATATAGGAAAATAAATAAACAATGCTTAGATAGACCCAAACTTGACCAAAACAATACCCAATATCAAAAAAATATTTAATATTCATGAGTAAGTAAACCATGAGTAAAAAACGCATGACAAAGTCACAGACCATTACTTGAAAGAGCAGGGGACAAAAAATTTTTTTTAATTAAAATAAATGAATAATTCAAACTATCTGAATAGTGTTAAATAAGAAAGATTTAATATTTGATGGACCCATTTACTTTAGACACCCATTTTTCCTTTCTGCAGAATTCTTTTTATTTTACTATTTAGCTTTTTCAATATTCAACTCCTAATGTTTTTCTAACTACTAAATTCAATGATCATAAGATACCCAAAATTAAATACCATCCAGTTAAATCAATATTCAAATCTCAATAAATAAACACTAAACAAAAATTTAAAACCCTCACCAACCAAGCAGAACAGTACGTGTCAACATTGAAAAGAATTATTGCAGGAAAGCAAATATAAAAACTCTAATCAAATAGTCATAATGGAACCACATACAATAAAACAAAGAAAAAAGACACAATAACACTAATCCCTGTACTAATAAACTCTAAACAATGAATAAAGTTTAGACTAAATATTCAAACACTCACCATACAATGGTTGCAGTGTACGTTCTATCCTCTTTTGAGGAGCCATCCTTGCTTTGTTGAAATTTTGGCCTCCAACTGTCACGATCTGATTCCACCTTCAGATCTCACTTTCTCATTCACCAAACAGGAATCTAAACTTTCTCTGAAATATTCTCCTTTGTTTTTTTCGTTGAAACCTAAAGCACCTTATTAAAGTACCCTATATTTTAAGTGGGAGTCAAACTTGGAGGGGGTAATAGGAAGGAAATGGTGGGAAACGAAAAAATGGAGGGAAATTGATCATGTGGGTCAAAGGGGGGTCTGAATGGACATTAATACCCCTATAAAAGTGGTCAGGATCACTTCCGTTAACAGAGTTGATGGAAATATAAATTTGTACCGACTTGATACATTTTGAAAAATTCGTGGACAAATTTGTCACATTTTAAAGTTCATGGACCACTTTGAGACACTAGTCAAAGTTCGAGGACCATTTTTGTATTTAACCCTTATATTATATATTGTCATGTTGTCAATTCTCCTAGCAATTATCTGGAATTTTTTTTGACAGCTACTATCTGAATTGGATCGATTAATTAGAGAATTATATATCCCGACTTTTTACATGGCCCAATGTTTTGTGGGAAGAAATCTCCTTGCTTTGAATATGATGCTCTAGATGCATGTCTGATGTGTGCTTAAATGCAGTACATTTTGATTTCTCTCGCTCACAGAGTCGAGTAAATTATTATACATCTTAATTAACACATATGACGTAGCCAAAATGCAGAACCAAGAGACACTTGACCTTTTTTTTCATTGTTTTTTTTATTATTTAAAAAAATTGTAAAAAGCCACTTAACTATAAAGTACTATAATATCAGTGCCTTTATTATTATTATGATAAATAAATAATTTATTTTTTATCAGAATAATAGTAAAGCCTCCGAATTAAAAATTTCCTTGAATTAAATAATTCATCCTAATTAATTAAGTAAGAATTGATTAAAGGTTTTTGTATAATTATTTATATGAGTTAATTACACTTATACCCCCTGAAGTTTATCGTCTTTTCACATACACCCCATGAGGTTTCAAAACTATTGCATATAACCCCCTATAGTGAGACGAAAAATGATGAGAAATTATGCAAAATGACATGCTAAAGGGTTAAATGGCTTAATAAGATTACTCAAGGTGCAAAGTCCAACCTTAATACAAATATTTTCTTTTTTGTTTATTTATTTTTTTCTCTCGTAGGGGGTTATATGCAATAGTGTTGAAACCTTAGGGGATGTATGTGTAATTTTTAAAATCTCAGGGGATGTATGTGAAAAGACAATAAACCTCAGGGGGTGTAAGTGTAATTAACTCTTATTTATATATAGGGTATTTTTCGATTTACTTAGAAATATTGAATTAAGAGTGGAGCCATGGAAAGGATTGCTAGGGGGACACTTGTGGTAAATATGATGATGGTAATGAGTGTTAGTGCATTTACTCTATTAGTATCATTGGTTGTGGAAGCTGATGATCATGATCCAATTCAGTATTTCTCTCCATATCCCTCCCACTCCCAGATTCTTTCTTCAATTGCTTCTAATTCTAGTGAAGATATCAACATTAGAAGTTTTATCCATAAAACAAAAAAGGGTGGCATTGAAATTCTCCATAAGGTGAAGGAAACAGTTGGGTTATTTTTCCACCCCAAAAATAGTTGGATTAAGTATTGGTTATATATCACCAGATATTCCACGCAAAGTAGATAATCCTAATTCTGTTGAAGGAAATAGTAAGATATCAAATGACTCAAACCACGTAAATAATGTAACATATAGCTTCCACTTGATAGAGGGAGAACATGACAAACATGTCATGGAAGACTATGTTGTTGCAGAGACTAGGAAGATTGATGAACATGAGGTAGGGCTATTTGCCATATTTGATGGCTATAAGAGCAGTCTAATTCCTGAATACTTGCAGTCTCATCTATTGAACAATATCATAACAGAGCCTGATTTCTGGAGAGAATCCGAGAATGCAATGAAGGGAGCATATCTTATAACCGATGCCAACATTTTGATGAAATTCAGCGGCGGATTACGTGGTTCAACTGCAGTTACGGCAATATTAATGAACGACCATGGCCAGTTGAAGCTTGTTGTAGCAAATGTTGGAGATGCTCGGGCTGTTATATGCTGCAACAATGGTTTGGCTAAACAACTATCTGTTGATCATGTGCCCAACAATGTAACAGAAAGACAGGCAGTTGAGAAAAGGGGTGGTTATGTAACCGGAGGGAGTGATCCAAATGTTGGGATGCAGGTAAGCAAGAGGAATGATCCAAGGTGGCAGGTGCCACTAACTAGGGCATTTGGTATAAGGTTCTTAAAAGAATATATCAGTTGTGAACCTAATGTGGTGGTGGAGATGATAAATGATGAAAAAGAATTCCTTGTGTTGGCAAGTCATCCACTATGGAAGGTGATGTCCAACCAAGAAGCTGTGGATTTCATCAGACCAAAAAAAAAATGTTCGAGAAGCAGCAAAGTACCTTACTCAACAGGCACTTACTATGTCGAACTCTACCTATAATGATATTTCATGTGTAGTTGTAAGATTTCGATGATTAATAAATGTAAGGTTTCAATTATATATGTAGAATGTATGATCGAGTCTGGAGATCGACCGTGCAAATAAATGAATTTACAAGTTGCATCAAGATTAATAATTAGCCAATATATATATGGTAGAAAGGTACTTGAACATGAAAACAACTATTCATTAATGATATATATAACATCTTTTCAGTATGCATCAAGAATAATGCCATTATGAAGATAAACATGCATATATGCTAAAGAAATTAAAATGCATAAATATCATAGCTATAGGTAGAATCTTGCTTCAGCACTATGGCCTAGAGTGTACTGTGTATAAGTTTGCTCCGGAATGCATATTTCATTGGTATGGAAATTGAAAAAGGTGTTAGAAGTATCCCTAAAGCCAATTCTAGGTTATACATTTATGATGTACTTTATGTATCACAAATTCTCTTAACAGGACATCCGTTTTTTAACTAAATAATGGACGTGGGTATCCATATTTCTATGACATTTTGTTATTTTTTAAGCCATTTTTTATAGAGTTCAACATATTAGGGTATATGGTTCTATATTTTAAGGTATAGAATTATGAACAATACTTGGGTCACTCCTTGGGGGTATCTCAAGGTCACCTCACCTCTCCAAATTCTGATTTCGTCAATGTCGGCGCATAATTGGAACCGTTGACTTTTTAGATAATATATTAAAGATCATCTTTGCAAAAAATCAAATTAATTGGAAATCGTTTGATTATATAATTGTTGTCAATTAAATGGAAAAAATCAACGATTTTTAATTAAAGAGTGATTTTTTTGCCAAACCGTTGATTTTTTCTATTTAATTGACAACATTTATATAACCAAACGATTTCCGATTGATTTGATTTTTTTGCAGAGATGATCTTTAATATATTATCTAAAAAATGAACGGTTCCGATTATGCGCTAACATTGCCGAAATCAAAATTTGAAGGAGCGGGGTGACCTTGAGGTACCCCAAAGGAGTGACCCAAATATTGTTATAGAATTATTCTTTGAGGTTATATTTTTTGTTTTAACTCTCGAGTTTTGAGCGGTAGCCCAAAACTTGGGAGTTAAAACTTAAATTCTAACCGAGGAACGGGAAGTCAAAATCATGAGAGTTAAAATCAATAAATATATAGGTCTCGATTGATTATTTATAACCTAAATAATTAAACCATGCTAGGTTTAAGATCAAATGGTGAAAAAAAAAAAAAAAAGCCATAAAACATATGTGTCTGTTCTGCAAAGAGAATTTATGCCTTATATATTTCTATTAAATAAAAGGCAAGTTTATCTTTTATATATGAAGCATCTTCCATAATATATAGAGAATTAAGTAAGGGAATAACATTGTAAAAAAGTTGGGATCATAAGACTTATATTCCTTAATACTTAACCGGCCCTAAAATGTTCTTGATCATTGGGCAAGACTGACATGATCTATTTATGCTTAAAGGCTAGGGTAATCAGTCTCAAACTATCGGTGTAGAGACAGAGAAGATATTGGATGTCCTTGTACGGTTTATTGAATATGGCTGCATAATGGAAATCTGGATGGAATGTTACTCACCCATCAAATAGGATTTCATACTCGTCATAATATAACTGAATCTGGATGGAATGTTACTCACCCATCAAATAGGATTTCATACTCGTCATAATATAACTGATCCCTCAACTTGAGACACCACAATTGTCCTGCTGCAATCTATGGTAGGTGAACGGTTGAGACTCTTCCAGAACCAAGGGACTCTTCCAAAATCGGAACTATTTATGTTCAGACTCTTCCAAAACCGTTCACATTAATGATAATAAATTTCTTCGGTATGCATCAAGAATAATGTGATTACAAAGATAAACATGTGAAAGAAATATGCATATACTTAGAGATTGAAACATATTTTTTTTGGTAGAGATTAGATGTTGAAACTTAATTGAACAAGAAGACAAGAATCTCAATGCCAAAGGCAACGTGATTGAAGAAGCTAAAGGCATCATACCTTTTTGCTCATAGGCCACCTAGAAAATCTTTGAATTTTGAGGATGATATGTTTTGAAGAGGGACCTAGTTGACTTTATCATTTTTCTTCTTACTGATACTGTGATATAGGTGTAATCTAATTTCCAGTTTAATATAGCTGCAACCTTTCTGTTCATAAAAACATATACCTTTTTAAGTTTTTTTGTATTGTAAAATTGCTTTACTATTCTTCAATTTCAAATCTCTATTTCCTTTGCTATATATAGAGGTCTTCTTATGAAAAGTCGCAGTAAGATATACATGAAATTTGCTGTCAAATTGTACTATAATCTGAATTGGGTTAGGTAGTTTGGAAAATGAAAAAAAAAAAAAAATGTAGATATAGAAAGTTCTGTTTACTACTTCAGCCTAAAAGAAAGTTTCTGTTTACTATTCACATCACTCTACTTTTCTGTTTTCTTATATTCCAACCAAAACCATCGACATTATGATAAAGAGAACAAATCAAACTCTCAATTACATTGATGTTATGTGATAATGTATATTCTTTCTAGTCTCTCTGGACAGTCTCACCCCTTCAAGACGCCCACACTGTGTTGACAGGACGACTATTAACCACCCTGCAATTCCTTCTCACCTCTCCAGGCTGCTCAAACTGCAAGTCACCCATCTTTATCATCCCCTCAACAAAGGCCTCGAAAAATTCTCTTTGGTCAATGCTAAACTGCTGAACAAACTTCCTAGTTTGTGGATATGTGAAAAGTGTTTGATCCGAATTGAGAAACCCTCTCCCCCAAACCAAGTCCTTGAAGTACTGGTTATCAAACACTATAGGTGTAGCATCAAGGTCTCCGGTCACGTTTTGGTCCACCGTTAGTGGACAAAGCTTGTTTAGCTTTTCTCTAAACTTTGGTGCAATGGCGGGGTCTGGCCTGCCAGTGCCGGATTGGTTGTACAGCCGAAACATGATGGAAAAGCACCGGCCTTGGCCAATGGAGTGTGAACCAGAAAGCGCAACAAGGTCTTTGACAGAAAGATTTAATTTGGCAAAGAGGTCAATGAGGGAGCTTGCATTGGCCCTTGGACTTGGCATAATGTTGTCTGAGGCTACTTGGCTAGCTGTTAAGCTATCCAATCTTCCTAACTTCACTTCCCAATCAGGTCCTCCAGTCTGATTAACCCAAAATTATGTCAATATAGACAAACCACAAAAGAAAAGAATTAAAACTATTTCACAATTTCATGTGTACAGATCTATTCTTTAGCATTATGAAGAATCAATATTGCAGATACAATTTTTATAAATTTTTAAATACATTAAGTTGTGTACTGAAAAGGGAAACATCTGTTATAACCCATTAACATCTTTTAAAAATTGACAGTAAACAAAAATAAAAATCTTTTGGCAATTTACTCTTCTCATCCTTTAATTAGAGATGAAATACTATCAATTATCACAAGCATCATTCATGGCACATATGCTAATTTGATTGGTTGTTCATTTCTTTTTAACCTCTATAGTTTTCGATATGATAAAAATCATTCAGGCACTATTAAAAAGGGGTAGCTATATTCTACTGGAAATCCTATTTTGATGAATTGGGGTCAACACACTGACTTCAGTAATTGAGTGTAAGCTCTTAAAGATGGGTCAATCTTGGTCAATCCTATTTTAACATAGGGTATTTGGTTGAAGATTTTCAATCTTGGTCTTCAAATTTTCAAGTTACAAATTAAAAGGGTTAGATTTAACACTTTTACTACTCTGTTTTGGGTGGTGATATAGATGATAAGAGAGTTTAATACCAGTGCAACAGCATCTCTAGAAGCCATGATTATGATATCTGCACAAGAAACAACTCCAGGGCAGACCTTCTCCAAGGCTTCCTTGACCTCATCAACAACTTCAAAAGATCTCAGTGAATTTATGTTTGCAAGGGCCAGTTTCTCTCCAAGCATGGTGGGTGTGTCATCAAGTAACAATGAAGCATCACAACCCTATTGGACAAATAAGTAAAGAACATTAACAAAGGGGCCTCTGGCCTCTAAGTTTTTCAAGAAAGAAATTGATTAAAGTGGGTCTATATAGTTTACTTACAGTAACAAAGCAATCATGAAATTGGAGGCGCATAACTGAGGCAAGGCTCCGTGGCTCTCTAATCAAAGCCTTCTTCATGACATCCCGGACCACAGATTCGGCTCCCGGGCACGTTTCCGAGTAAACTCCAGGCCGGAGTTGTGCCGCGGTGGCCCCAATTATGATGTGGAGGAGGAAAATTGGAAGGAGAGGAGACATTGAATTTTTTTGAGGCACTACTCACTACTAGGCTGTGTGTATGAGTTGGTCCAATTTGGAGTTTTGCACATATGGTCCTTTTTTATACCAGTTTGGATGAGTGGGGATGTGAATGTATGGATTGAAGACTATAGTCTATGGATGATGTGAAATGGGTTGTTTTAATTCCCTTTTTCTCTTTTTGGGTTTTTGGCATGGACGGGGTTGATGAATTCAAAACAGGGTTCGGATTTTTTCTTCTCTCTTTTTTATTGCATGGGTGACAACAAATGACAGAGTTTTGTGTTGTGAAAACAGGAGGCAGCAGAAGCCAATTGGCTGAGAGAGAGAGAGAGAGAGAGAGAGACGCCTCAAGTCTCAAGAGGAGTCCATAGGTGGTTGTTGTTGGGGTGCAGTGCAGTGGTGGGTGGGGACTAGTGGCTGACTGCCTGCGTCAACAATTACGACACCCACGAGGCCACGATGCCCTCTCTCAGTAAATTCCTAATGCTGCAAATTTTGGCTTCTTTTTGTGTGCCCCTGCATATCAATATCAACAGGCGGAAGCCCACCATTTTAGTTTTTACTTTTTATGCAAAGAGTTTTACTCTTCCACTCAAAAATAGACGGTCAAAAAATTAATTTGGTAAAATCTTCTGTTTGAAACTAAGGCCTTCGGGATTGGTGTGCAAGAAAGAAAAATTACTTATTTGACTATATACACTTTATATGTCTATACACGTGAAACATGGAAGCTTTACACGCATCACAATTTTTGCTATTCTTAAAAAGAATAATTAAATTGTTGCTAGCTTTGTCAAGCAAAAACCCATTTTGCATATGGGCTCAAATTAGTGAATCTTAATATGCACCTAGCTCCAAAGAAAAACCAGCTGTTTGGCACTAGGGAAAACAAAAACTAAAAGCAGCATCAGCAAGTAAGCACAAGTGGTCTTAGTGACCAAAAGAAAAATAAAGTAAGCAGAAGTGGTCTTAATTTTGTGCAGTTTGAAAGCACAATTGTAGTGGATATCCAATAATATCAAGTGTTTTCTGAAAGCAGAGTGAGGGCTTTGACTGGGAATTGTGTCGGCAGACTGTATTGATGTGCCCTCTGCTGGGTTCAGAAAGCCATCCACCCTTATGATCTCAAATGGGGTTCAGACTTCAGAGTCTTCTTTAGGGATATACTTTTTCTGTTTGTTTTTTGTTTTGGGGTTTTCACAATTTCCTCTGTTTGGCTGTGTTGCTCTGTTTGCTTTGGGGAAAAACAATCAAAACAAAACACATTA
This sequence comes from Dryas octopetala, assembly GCF_963921425.1. Taxonomy (NCBI): domain Eukaryota; kingdom Viridiplantae; phylum Streptophyta; class Magnoliopsida; order Rosales; family Rosaceae; genus Dryas; species Dryas octopetala. Next base: position 9,458,942 of record NC_141370.1, on the reverse strand, counting down.
TTCTAACATTGCTTTACCAAATCCCAACACAGGCCGATATGGTGGAATCCTTCTAGGCCTATAGAGTGAAGCAAATAGAAAATATTTATGGCCATTAATATCCACATTGGATGAGGGATGTGCAAGCCACCTCACTTTTTATCTTGACTCTTGCAATAGAGAAATGTTACACTCACCAAAATTTAGGAAATTTTTGTAAATCGATTTTTATGTATCAATATCTTTAATGTTATTTAAAAAAAAAAATCATATTTGTTATATATTATTCTATGCGAATTTGGATTTTCTCCTAAACACTTTAATCTTCTAATATTACTAACTTTTTTAATTTTAGAGTGTCACGTGTCTTTTATAACATCATATGGTTCACACTCATTTAAAACTATAATCACCAAATCAAAAAAAAAAATTAAAAATTAAAAATGTGTCTAATCCAACCACATTAACATTAACATTAACGTAAAAAACTTAAAACAATAAAAAAACAAGAAAACCATAAGCCTAGCCCACCCTCCCTCCCAACCTCCGACCCCTTTCTTATTCTTCCTCCTCCTCCTTTTTCTTTGTTTTTCTTCTTTTTCATGGCTGAAGATACATATAAAAAATTAAAACAAAAGGCTAAGAATCCCCCCTCCATGATTTGCACATCCCTAAATCCACCCCCTCCTTCTTCTTTTTACTGTTCAATACATATACATATCCATTTAACCCATTTAACCTATTGAAACTCATTTAACTTATTTAACCTCATACAACCAATAAAAATGCATTTTTATTACATATAATTATTATAAAGCCCACTTTTGGAGTCTTAATGATAATTAAACCTACCTATTTTACCCATATCCTAAAAAAGCCCACTTAATTAGTTTTAAACCTATATTTTAAAAAATCTGGTAGTTCTCTCTCTCTTTCTCTATTTTTATCTCCTTCTCCTTCTTCGATGGTCTCTCTCTCTCTCTCTCTCACATTCTTCTTCTCCAATCGACCCTTGTCATCCGTCGAGCTCTCTCTCTCTCTCACATTCTTCTTCTCCAATCGACCCTTGTCATCCGTCGAGTAAGGCCAACGAGACCACAACCATCTATCTCTATGATCTCCTATTTGATCTCTTCTCCAATCTATGTCTATGTTCGCTCTCGATGTTCTATCTCTCTCTCTCTTTCATCATCTGCAATCTCTCTTTCTCTTTATCTATTTTTCTTTCTCTCTTCTTCACCATCAGAGCCTTGAAAGAGGCCGGCAACCTCCAAAACGGAGTTTGTCAACCTCCAATCTAGGAGTGTTGGACGCAATCTGGAAGTGCTAGGCGTGATATGAAGTGTGGGGCTCAATCTGGAAGTGCTGGGCGATTGTTATTGTTGAACAGTAACTATCTGGGACAATAGCTATTGTCAAACAACTCCAAAACTTGAATTTTTTGTTTTCTGTTGGTTTTATTCTTTTTTTGACATGTTTATGCATGAAGAATTCAGAAAATTTATATAAGTTGCGCTGTTTTGGGTGTTGTTGCACAGTGAGAATTGACATTGTCCCACAATAGCAATAATTGTCATTGTTAAACAGTGGCAATTCTCCTAACGTGAAAAAAAAAAAAGGATGGGCACCAGTGACAATTCTCTTGATGTGAAACAAAAAAGTTGGGCGCGCTGGGCTTCGTGCTCAGCGCATTTTTCCAAGTGATTTTATTAAAGTGAATTGCATTGGAACTTGCTTTTTGATAATGTATCTTAAAAATAGCCTATTTTCTATAATGGAATTTAAAAAAAAAAACCTTTTTAATTAATAGTATTATCTATAAATATTAAGGAACATATGATAATATCAAAATATCTCTAAAAAATATTTTATATATATATACAAAAAGACAATTTAATGTTAAAGAAATAATTTTAACCGTATAAAAAATTTAAATAAATTTAACCAAACATGTTATAAATGTGTCAGGTTAAAGATGGGTTGACAAAACTCCTTTACTAACAAGTTAAATCGATCATTTTCGAGTTGTGGTAGGACCTGAAAACAACTCTTTTTTTAATCGTGTTTGGTGGGTTAATATGAATTTGGCGCTAACTAATTTATACTAAACCCAAACTCACTAATTTTGTGTCATTTTTGAATCGTGTATGTTGGAACCAGTAATTGAATGGCCACGTGTCATCTCCCCAACTTTGCCACGTAAGAAGGAAAGATGACAGAAATCAAGTCAAAAGCATAACTTAATTCTCGGCCGAGACAATGAAACCTCAGCCAGGAAATAGACTCTGGCCATAACAATTAGATTGTTATCTCGGCCGGAGCAATTCAAGAAATCTTGTGATGTTAATCGGGGGATAGAGACTAAAAAGGTGCATGGCAGCCACAACTGGAAAAGGACAAAGGTGGCACCAAGAGGAGACAATGGTTGCCATAAAAGTGCGAGGTTTGGTGAACACAAAGGAGGCCCTACACGTGGTGCACATCCAGAAAATGGATCATTGAAACCCTAATCCAAAAAGGCCTATATAAAGGATGCTACAAAAGGAATATGGATCATCATCAACCCCAAGAAAAATACACAAAACTCCAAAAACAGCGAATTTGAATTTGAATCTTCAAGCCTCTCGTTTTGTCTTGTCTCTTTCCTACTTTTCACTACTTACTTTGTTTCAAGGTAGTTCCTAGTTTGCAAGTTGTTTTCTTTCTCGGATTTTTTTTTAGTTTGTTTTGTTTGTTGTTTCATCAAAGCAATTGTTGCTTTTGTTGCTATTTGTGAATCTCAGAAAGGCATTCTTTTATTTACTTTTACAGTTTAGTTTATTTCGGATTTGCCAAAACCTATCTCTTTTCTTTATTTTAGTTTAAATACCCAAAGGTCTCACTTTTTCTGTAACTAGCGTGTAAAAAGGAGTTGGACTCTGTTAAGAAATGAAATGCAGAGAAGAACAATACACAACAGTTATGGGAATGACAACATCTTATTGAGCATTATAGGCTTATAAATAGCCTTATACAAACTTAACAAAAATGAGAAAGACCAGCTCACGTTTACAACTAACTAACGTGATGTAGCTGGGAACACAAAGCAAGGACCCTAAAGACTAGGACTTATTTAAACTGAATGCAACAACTTATCTAACTGAATCCCTAAACTTTCTCTTCATTCCCTCCCTTAAACTAGTTCCACACTGACTAGTTTAATTCAGGAACTTGGCAAACTCCCATCTGACTTCGAAATCTCTGAAACGCATCCAATGTGAGGGGCTTTGTCATCACATCTGCCAGCTGGTCTTGTGTTCCACAATAAACCAACTCAACTACTCTTTCTCGTGTGAGATCACGAAGAAAATGAAAGCGCACATCAATGTGCTTGCTTCGACCATGTAACACAGGATTTTTTGATAGTTTAATTGTGGAACTATTATCACAAAAAATTGTGGTACACTCACTTTCTTCCAGACTTAGTTTCTCAAGTATCCTCTTCATCCAAACAGCTTGACTGGCACAAGCAGCTGCAGCCACGAACTCTGCTTCGGTGGTTGAAAGTGTAACTATAGGTTGTTTTCTTGAGGACCAGGCAACAGCTCCAGACCCCAACATGAAGACATAACCTGATGTGCTTTTCCTGTCTTCTAGATCTCCGGCATAGTCGCTATCTGC